>NC_072427.2:28690961-29001153 GCF_028878055.3 Symphalangus syndactylus | reverse complement strand
TGGATTAAAAACTTCAAGGTAAGACCTGAAACTATGAAACTACTAAAATAAAACTTAAGAGAAATGCTCCAGGATATTTGTCTGGGTAAAGATTTTTTGTGTAAGATCTCAAAAGCACAGGCAACAAAAACAAAAATAGACAAATGAGACTATATTAGTAACTAAAAGGCTTCTGCACAACAAAGGAAATAATCAACAAAGAGACAATCCACAGAATGGAAGAAAATATTTGGAAATTACCTATCTAGTAAGAGATTAATAACCAGAACACATGAGGAGCTCCAACTCACTAGCAAAACACAAATAATCCAAATTAAAAATGGGCAAAAGATCTAAATAGACATTTCTCAAAAGGAGATATACAAAATGGCCTACAGATATATGAAAAAAGACTCATCACTAATCACCACAGAAATGCAAATCAAAACTACAATGAAATATCATCTCACCCAGTTAAAATGGTTTTTACCAAAAAGACAGGCAATAACATGCTACCAAGGATGTGGAAAAAGAGGCACCCTAGTACACTGTTGGTGGAAATGAAAATTAGTATGCCATTATAGAGAACAGTATGAAAGTTCTTCAAAAAAACTAAAAATAGAATCACCATATGATCCAGCAATTCCACTACTGGGTATATATCCAAAATAAAGGAAACTAATATATCAAAAAGATATCTGCACTCCCATGTTTATTGCATCACTATTCACATATATAGAATCAACCTAAGTGCCATCAACAGATGAATAAAAAAATGTATTACATATACAAAGTTGAATATCATTCAGCCATGAAAAAGAATAAAATCCTGTCACTTGCAACAGCATAGATGGAACTGGAGGTCATTATGTTAAGTGAAACAAGCCAAGCACAGAAAGAGGACTATCATATGTTCTCCCTCATATGTTGGAGCTAAAAAAGTGGATCTCATGAAGATACAGAGTAGACTGGTAGTTACCCAAGGCCAGGAAAATTAGTGGAGTGGGGTGGGTGGGGATAAAAAGTTGATTAATGGGTACAAATATATGGTTAGACAGGAAAAATAAGACCTAGTCTTAGATAGATCAGAGGGGTGACTATAGTTATAATACTTTATTATGCATTTCAAAATAGCTAGAAGAGAATAATTTGAATGTTTCTAGTACAAAAAGACATATTTAGGTTGATAGACGCAACCAAGTATACTAATTTGATCTTAACAAATTATATGAATGTAATCAATTATCACATGTACCCCAAAATTATGTACATCTCTTATGCAGCAATAAAATAAAATAAATTATTACTGGGCATACTAGAAAACAAGTCCAAAGACTAAAAACCAAGAAAAAATACAAAAAAAGGGAATATACCCACACATTAGCCAAGTAATAAAAGTTATCAGAAATAGATTTTAAAGTAACTCTAATTAATATGAACTGAAAATAAAAGGATTGAAATTTTCTGCAGAAAACTAGATACCTTAAAAGAATCAAGTAGAAATTATAAAACTGAAAAATCAAAAAACTGAAATTAAGAACTCAATGAATGGGTTTAACAAGAAATTAGTGAATTAGTTAAACTAAAATATCCAGAATGAAAACAGAAAAAAAAAATAGAAAAGAGCAAAAGAGACATAAGAAATTTTTAAAAAGGTCAAACAGAAGCAAAAACTGAAATTTGAGGAAAAGAGAAACAAAAATGGGATTAGAGCACATAAAGGCTGAGAACTTTCCAAAACTAACAAAAAAGATCATACCACGAATCAACAGGCACTATGAATAAAACTGTGAATTTTTTTAATAAAAAGGTAAAATAAAAAGACAAACAATAGACATATTAGGGTTAAAAAGTACTGACAACCAAAAAAAAAAAAAAACCTTAAAAGTAGTTACAAGTAACCTCAAATTAATAAGAATAAAACTGACAAGTGACATTCTATAAGAAATAATAAATGCAAGTCAATAAAATACCTTCAAAGTGAAAAAAGTAATAACTGCCATGCAGAAATATGTGAAAATATCAATTTAAAAACTAACAAAAGGGCCGGGCGCCGTGCCTCATGCCTGTAATCCCAGCACTTTGGGAGGCCAAGGCGGGCGAATCATGAGGTCAGGAGATCGAGACCATTCTGGCTAATATGGTGAAACCCTGCCTCTACTGAAAATACAAAAAATTAACTGGGCGTGGTGGTGGGAGCCTGTAGTCCCAGCTACTCGGGGGACTGAGGCAGGAAAATTGGTTGAACCCAGGAGGCAGAGGTTGCAGTGAGCTGAGATCGCACCACTGCACTCCAGCTTGGGTGACCAAACGAGACTCCATCTCAAAAAAAAAAAAAAAAAAAACTAATAAAAAATGAAGATAACCAAAAAATAAATAAATAAATAACACAGTCACCTGGGGAATAAGGGCAAGATGGGATAGGGATGGGGATTGGTGACTAATTACCAAATCCAAGGAGCTGCGGCTGGCCTTATCTGTTACAATTTGCATTTTTTTTGTCTTGTTTTTTTGAGATGGAGTCTCACTCTGTCACCCAAGATGGAGTGCAGTGGTGTGATCTCAGTTCAGTGAAGCCTCTGCCTCCTGGGTTCAAGCAATTCTCCAGGTTCAAGCAATTCTCCTGCTTCAGCCTCCCAAGTAGCTGGGACTACAGGCACACGCCACCATGCCCGGCTAATTTTTGTATTTTTAGTAGAGACGGGGTTTCACCATGTTGGCCAGGCTGGTCTCAAACTCCTGACCTCAAGTGATCCACCCACCTCAGCCTCCCAAAGTGCTAGGATTACAGGTGTGAGCCACCAAGCCCGGCACAATTTGCATTTTTATGAGCAAAATATTGCACAGATTTCTTGATTACTTAAAAGCTATAAGATATACCTTTTCATTAAAAATAAATATTTTGAATATTACAAATAAAAGAGGAAAAACAAAAAATGAAATTCACGTGGATATTCTAGAAGAGAAATAAAATATTACTGAGGTTATGAGCTCAATAAATCACTTTAACCACAAACTAGATACAGCAGAAGAAAGGTCAGTGAACTGGAAAATATGACAGTAGGAAATATCTACATGAAAGCACAGAGGAAAAAAAGAACATAGAAGAGAAAATAAACTTATAAGACATAGTGAAAAAGTCTTACATGGTACAACTGGAGAAGACCCTGAAGGAAGGAACAGAGAAACTGGAGCAGAAAAAAAATTTCAAAGGGAATGGCTTTAAAACTGACAAAAGATATCAGCCAAATTCTCCCAGAAGCTCTACAAACCCCCAAGCAGGATAAATACAAAGAAAACCAAACATAAGTATATCACAGAAAAACTGATGAAAACCTGAAACAAAGAAAATCTTAAGAGTGTACAGAGAAGATAAGAGTTCATTACCTTCAAAGGGGTGACAGAAAAAGCTCAGCTGATTTTCCAACAAATGGACATGATAAATGTCAGTAAACAGTGGAGCACCCTTAAAGTACTGAAAGAAAATTACTGTTTTCTAGTATAAAAAAAATTCTAATCTAGTATAATAATATAGTATAATAATCTACTATTATACTACATTATGTACTATATATACTATACTATTATACTATATTAATACAGTATAATCATCTAGGTTTGCATGCAAATGAAGAACACCAAAAAACAGTAAAAATATGAATAAAAGAGTACAAATACAAACTATATGAAAGTACTATAATCTTATGAAATTTTAAAGATATGAAAAACAAAGTGTATGACAATTTCACAAAAGGTGGAAGGGGAGTAAACAAAGTGTGATAAGGCCTTTACATTCTCCAGGAAGCGATAAAAGCAACAATTTATAATAGACTCTAATAAATCATTAAGAAATGTTGGGCCAGGCATGGTAGTTCACACCTGTAATCCCAACACTCTGGGAGACTAAGGTGGGAGTATCACTTAAGGTCTAGAGTTCAAGACCAGCCTGGGCAATAGAGTAGAACCTCGTCTCTACAAAAAAAAAAAAAGAAAAATTTAAGCCAGGCATAGTGGCACCTGTAGTCCCGGCTACTCAAGAGGCTGAGGTGGGAGGATCACCTGAAACTAGGAGTTCAAAGCTGTAGTGAGCTATGATGGCACCACTACACTCCAGCCTGGCCAACAGAGCCAGACTCCATCTCACAATAAAGAAAAAGGAAGGAAGGAAGAAGAAAGGAAGGAAGGAAGGAAGGAAGGAAGGGAGGGAGGGAGGGAGGGAGGGAGGCAGGCAGGCAGGCAGGCAGGCAGGCAGGCAGGCAGGCAGGCAGGCAGGCATCTCTAGGGTGCCCACTAAAAAATAATAAAATAATATATAAATAACTGGCTTACAGGAAGAAATGGAAAGATATACTGCTAGAGCATATATAGTGATACTTTTAGTAAAAAGTTTATCAACCAGGAAAACATATCAATGTCAAATGTGCATATATCTAACATATCTAATAATGTACAAGCAAAATTGAAATAAGAGAAAAATGCAATTATTTTGGAAGATTTTAACACAACACACTCTTTTAGAAGCTGGCAGAACAAGTAGACAAAAATATTAAGTAACAAATACAGAAGATTTGAACAACATAATTAACAAGGTTGATATATTTGACATATCCAGAACCCAGCATTCAACAATGGCAAAAACACATTTTTTCCAGGTGCATGTTTTCCAAACTGTCAATATCCTTAGTGGTAACTCAGGTCTCACTAAATTTCAAAGTATAGAAAGTAAAAAGAGATATAACCTGAATAACCCCCATGTGTTTGGAAGTTAAGCAATACATTGCTTTTCTTCTTTTTTTTTTTTTTTTTTTTTTTGAGATGGAATCTCGTTCTGTTGCCCAGGCTGGACTGCAGTGGCGCCATCCTGACTCACTGCAGCCTCTGCTTCCAGGTTCCAGTGATTCTCCTGCTTCAGCCTCCCAAGTAGCTGGGATTACAGGCACCCGCCACCAGGCATGGCTAATTTTGTGTATTTTTAGTAGAGATGGGGTTTCACCATGTTGGCCAGGCTGGTCTTGAACTCCTAGCCTCAAGTGATCCATCCGCCTCGTCCTCTCAAAGTGCTGAGATTACAGGCATGAGCCATCACACCCTGCTAACCAATACATTTCTAAATAACTCGGGGATCAAGGAAAAAATCACAATGGAAATTGTATTTTTAGTTAAATGATAATAAAATGATGGCAGGTTAATACTTACAAGATGCAGCTTAAAAGAAACTGCATAGCTTTAAAGGATATGTAAGAAAGAAAACAGGCTAAAAATAAATTATCTAAGTCTATTTCAAGAAGTTAGTAAAAGAGCACCATATTAAATCCCAAGAAAGGAAGTAATAAACAGCAAAAAATCAATATAATACAAGACCAACATGTGATACAGAAAAATAAAAAAAAACCAAAAGTGAGTTATTTAAAAACACTAATGAAATGTATATATTCCTTAGCAAGAGTGATCAAGTAAAAACAAAAGGAGGCAAAAATAGTATGAGGGATTAAAAAGAAATATCACTACAGATCCTAGAAACCTCCAGACATCAAAAAGATAACAAAAGGATATTATAAATAAAATTGTATCCGGTCAGTCACTGTGGCTCACACCTGTAATCCCAGCACTTTGGGAGGCCATGGCAGGAGGGCTGCTTGAGACCAAGAGTTCAAGACCAGGCTGGACAACATAGCAAGACCTCTCCCTACTAAAAATAAAAAATAAAAAACAAATAGCCAGGCATGGTGGCACTATCTGTAGTCCCAGCTACTCAGGAGGCTAAGGCAGGAGGATCACTGGAGCCCAGGAGTTCAAGGTTTCAGTGAGCTATGATCATCATGCCACTACACTCCAGCCTGGGTGTGACAGAGTGAGACTCTGCCTCTCAAAAAAATAATAATAATAATTAACATTGTAGCAATGAATTTGTAAATCTCTATGAAACAGACAAATCCCTTGAAAAACATAACTTACCAAACCTTGGCATAAACGAAAACAGAAAATCTGAATAGTTACTGAAGAAATTGAATCCCACAAAAGAAAACCTATGACCAGATGGGTTTCACTGGTAAATTATCCTAATCATTTAAGCAACAAATTACATTAAATTTTCTAGAGAAGAAAAAACTCATTTTATAAGGCCTGAAAAACTCTGATATCAGAACCTAATAGGACCATACAAGAAACATAAATTACAATTTAATGTCTTTTGAGAGAAAAGATGTGAAAATCATATATATGTATGTGTATAAGCACACAAACGTAGGCCAGGCGTGGTGGCTCATGCCTGTAATCCCAGCAAAACTTTGGCAGGTCAAAGTGGGCGGATCACTTGAGGTCAGGAGTTCAAGACCACCCTGGCCAATATGGCAAAACCCCATCTCTGCTAAAAATACAAACTTAGCGGGCGTGGTGGTATGCGCCTGTGATTCCAGCTACTCAGGAGGCTGAGGCATGAGAATCGCTTGAACCTGGGAGGTGAGGGTTGCAGTGAGCTGAGACTGTGTCCGGAATTGGTGGGTTCTTGGTCTCACTGACTTCAAGAATGAAGCCGCGGACCATCGCCGTTAGTGTTACAGTTCTTAAAGGCGGCGTGTCCGGAGTTTGTTCCTTCTGATGTTCGGATGTGTTCGGAGTTTCTTCCTTCTGGTGGGCTCGTGGTCTCGCTGGCTCAGGAGTGAAGCTGCAGACCTTTGCAGTGAGTGTTACAGCTCATAAAGGCAATGTGGACCCAAAGAGTCAGCAGCAGCAAGATTTATTGCAAAGAGCAAAAGAGCAGGGCGCGGGGCTGGTTGGGGAGGCTCCGGCCACACAAGAGCCCACGGTGGGGGACCGGGGGCAGGCTCAGGCATGGCGGGCTGCAGGTCCCGAGCCCTGCCCGGCAGGAGGCAGCTAAGGCCCAGCGAGAAATCGAGCGCAGCGCCAGTGAGCCGGCACTGCTCGGGGACCCGGCGCACCCTCCACAGCTGCTGGCCCAGGTGCTAAGCCCTTCACTGCCTGGGGCCACCCCGAGTACGGGGCCCGCCAAGCCCACGTCCATCAGGAACTCTAGCTGGCCCGCAAGCGCCGCGCACAGCCCCAGTTCCCGCCCGCGCCTCTCCCTCCACACCTCCCGGCAAGCTGAGGGCAAGCTGAGGGAGCGGGCTCTGGCCTCAACCAGCCCAGAGAGGGGCCCCCACAGCGCAGTGGTGGGCTGAAGGGCTCCCCGAGCACGGCCAGAGCAGACACCGAGGCCAAGAAGGGGCCAAGAGTGAGCGAGGGCTTCGAGGGCTGCCAGCACGCTGTCACCTCTCAAGATCGTGCTACTGCACTCCAGCCTGGGCAACAGAGTAAGGCTCTGCCTCGAAACAAAAGCAAAAAAAAAAAAAATAAATACACACACGTTTATACATGTATGTATAAACATGAACATACTTGCAAATTGAATTCAGATATGAGAACACCACCAAGTTGGGTTTATTTCAGGAATACTAGGCTGATTTAACATTTTCAAATCAATGAATATAATTCACAGAATTTATTAATCTTTTAATAAATTTATATTTATTAACAGCATAAAGGAGAAAAGCCTTGTGTTCATATCAACAGATGGAAAGAAAAGCATGTAATGAAATTCAATATTTATTTATAACTTTTAAATTCTTAGCAAACTACAGCAAATATCATATATAATGGTATAAAACTGAAAAAGACAAGGATGCCTACTACTATCACCACTTCCATTCAATGTTATATTGAAAGTCCTAGCCTGTGTAACAAGGTGAGAAAAAGAATAAAACAGGGAAATTACAAGCTGAATCTACAGCAGCTTGTTACACTAGAAAGTATAGAAATGCTCAAAGAATAATATGGACATACCAAATAGACTTGGCTGGGTACACTGGCTCACAACTGTAATCCCAACACTCTGGGAAGCCAAAGCAGGAGGACTGCTTGAGTCCAGGAGTTCAAGACCAGCCTAGGAAACATAGAGAGACCCCCATCTCCACAAAAAATTTAAAAAATTGGCGCAGCTACTCAGGAGACTGAGGCAGGAGGCTGGCTTGAGCCCAGGAAGTCAAGGCGGCAGTAAGCTGTAATTACGCCACTGCACTCTTGCCTGGGTGACAGAGATCCTGTCTCAAAAAAAAAAAAAAAAAAAAACCAGCTTAAAGTCTCCCACTGGCTAATCTGGGACAATCTGAGTATCAAAATAAATAATGATAATGTTAGATTACATTAAATAAAATTAAAAATCAGAGTCCAGATAACAAGAGAATGTAAGCCTTTTCCTCACAGATCTTTAACTAATAAGTAAATCATTAATGGATTCTAAAACTAGTAAGTGACAGTTTGATAAGGTACTGTATATTTACACATCCTTGAAGTGCTTCTCCACAAATTGCTTACTAATATCAAAAGAGAAAACAGAAACTTTAAAGTAGAAAAGCTTGACACTACATTATACTAACAAAGTGATCAAAGTTAACAAGCAGGACGAATTCACATCATATACCTCCTAATGTGATGTACTGAGAAGGACACATCATCATTCATGTGATATTCTGCCTAAAATGCAAAACCTGAATCTAATCATGATGAAACATCACCTAAACTGAGAAGACATCCTTCAAAATAACTGTTCTGTAGTCTTCAAAAATGGCAAAGTCAAGAAAAAGAAAGGCTGAAGAACTGTTCCAGATTAAAGGAGACCAAACAGACCTGGCAACTAAATGGATCAAGAAGAAAATAACTATAAAAGACATCATTCAGATAATGACAAATTTTGAATATCTACTGTGGATTATATAATAATACTGTACAAATGTTAAATTTCCACATTTTATTCACTGAATTGTGGTCATATAAAAGAATGTCCTTAATTCTTAGGAAATACATATTGAGGTACTTAAGGATGAAGGAGTATGTTGGCTTCAAATACTCTCAAATGATTCAGGGAGAAAAGTAATATGCATATATTTATATATGTGTGCAGGTAGATATGTGTATATAGATGTATGTATATTTACAGATGTGTGTTTCATACACACAGAGAAAGGAAAGAATAAAACTAATGGGGCAAAATCAGCAATTGGTAAATCTGGCAAAAGGATATATGAGAATTCATATATGGATAAATGTATATGGATATACATCATATATGGATGTATTCGTATATGGATGTATGTATATTTACAGACACGTGTGTTTCACATACACAAAGAGAGAAAGGAAAGAATAAAACTAATGGGGCAAAATTAGTAATTGGTAAATCTGGCAAAAGGATATATGAGAATTCCTCATAGTCTTCTCACAACCTTTCTTAAATTTAAAATTATAATGAAATTAAAAATTACTAAAAATGATACAGGGGAATATTTTCATGATTTTCAGGTAGAAAGAAATAATCAGGACACAAAAAGCACTAATCATAAAGGGAAAATTTAATAACCAAACTTCATTAAAATTAAGAACAGATCCTATTCAAAAGACAGTATTAAAAAATGACAAAGCAAGCTACAGAGTAGAAGTGCCAAAGGTGCCAAAGGTCTTAGATTCAAGATAAAGAACTCCTTAAATCAACTGCAAAAAGAGAAAGACACTGAGTCAAAGCCAGGCACGGCAGCTCATGCCTGTAATCCCAGGACTTTGGGAGGCCAAGGCAGGAGGATTATTTGAGCTCAGGAGTTTGAGAGCAGCCTGGGAAACATAGTGAGATCCTGTCTCTATTTAAAAAAGAAAAAAAGAAGAGGAAGAAGAAGACAGAGACTGAGTCAAAAAAGAAGTCTACTGGGTCAATAAAAAAATGAGCAGGAAACTTGAGTAGGCACTTCACAAATGATATCTAAATGGCCAATAATCAAACGAAAAAGTACTAAGAATCAGTCATCAAAATTACCAAAAAAATTTTTTTAATAAATAAATAATTATACTGTGTACTGGTGAGGATCTGGGGCAACTCCTCCCATACACTACTGACAGGAAATGAAACTGGTAGCACCACTTTAGAAATCTGGTATTATCTACAAATACATGACCTGGCCTCCAGTCTCATCTTGTACTATTATTTTCCTCCTTTGCCATGCTCCAAAATCACTGACTTTCATTCAGTTCCCCATAAGCACCAAGCTCCATCCTAATTCAGGACATTTACACAGAATTCTTTCTTCTATGTGGAATAGTCTGCCCCTCTATAATGCACATTTATTGGCTTCTTCCCTAGCATTCATTCTCTGCATCCTCCTTTCCTAATAGTTCAATTTTTGTTGGGGTCCCTTGTGGTTCTAGGTAAGCACCTTTTGTCCCTAACTCCAGGGTGCAGCACATGACCTTGCCTAAGTCAATCTGCTTGCCTAGCCACAACAACTGATCCAGAGGTGAGCATGTGACCTAAGGTGATTAAAACTGAGGATCTCAGATCTTTTACTGGAATGTTAAAGACTCTCCTACTGGCCATATATTAGGGAATATACAGCTTTGGAAACTACTGCTAACCATCTAGGGATCATAAAGACAGCAAGCCTTAAAATAATGGAAACAGAACAGAAGCCAGAGTAAGTAGAGGAAAAGCAATCAAATTCTTGATGACACTGTCGAGCCACTGGATCAACTCTTATCTGAAGCCAACTCTACTTGCTACTGAAAGCATCCTAAGAGAGTATTCCTCTTAGCCCAGCCAAAGCCTAATGATCTTTCGAATCCCAACTTAAATGTAACTTCCTAAGGCTAAGTTTTCTTCAGCCCCGAGACTTGGCCAGGATTCCTTTTATATACTCAAACCAACTTGTACTCCTTTGTAACACTTAACCACAATTATATTTTAAATCATACACTTAATGTGTTTACTCTGTCTTCCATTAGACAGTAAGTTTCTGAAGGAATAGGTTTTGTTCACTATTCTCACTGTCTAGGATGGTGTCTGGCACATAAATATGTCATGAGTAAATGAATAACTGACAGAATGATTTTTAAAAAGAATCAATAAATGAACATTATTGGGAAATGAGGTGTTCTACATAAATTGATAACTGAAGTTTGCCCTGCTAAGCACAAATTCTTTTTGGTTTTATTATTTTGTATGAAAATCTCTGAACACATTTCCTTGACCTCTGCAACAGAGGCTACTAAAGAAACTTACTCTTTTCTTGATAACTTCAGGTTATCACTACGAACACCAACTTCTGCATGATACTATAATTTAATTATGCCTCAGGAGTTATAGAAATACAGAGGACAGTTGTCCTAAAATAAATGAGCACAGACAAAAGTGTTGTTAAAGATTTTTTAGTTCTTTACTTCCTGATGATTAAGTAGAACACAAAAGCTTAATTCTTAATTATTTTCTCCTCTTCCCTAACAAGCTATTAGCTGTCAATTCTTATTTGGTAGGCTTATGGGAAATGTACTATTACAGTTCTGAATAAGGAACTCAAGAATTCTGCAAGTACAGTGAATACACCTACAGTGTGTGGACTATCTGTTGTGTATGATCATAGGCATTTTTCATTTACTTTCAGGTTTTTGGACATATTCCTTAGAGTCACAATTGGCAGATAAGAAAAGCTTTACTTTACCTGCTAGAGTTTTAAAACAAAGATCAACAGGAAATAGTATGCAGCTATAAAAAGAAACGAAGATCTCTAACATTCTAGGATATATTGCTAAGAGAAAAAAAAAAAACTCCCAAGATACTAAAATATATTACCTTTAGGTTCAAAAAAGAAAAACTCATGTATATACATATAAATGTATACATTCTTTTTGAAAATATAAAGGATAAATCAAACATTAATAAAAAGATTACCCATGCACCCATTAAAATGGCTACTATCAAAAAAAACAGCCGGGCGCGGTGGCTCACGCTTGTAATCCCAGCACTTTGGGAGGCCGAGGCGGGCGGATCACGAGGTCAGGAGATCGAGACCACGGTGAAACCCCGTCTCTACTAAAAAATACAAAAAATTAGCCGGGCGCGGTGGCGGGCGCCTGTAGTCCCAGCTACTCGGAGGCTGAGGCAGGAGAATGGCGTGAACCCGGGAGGCGGAGCTTGCAGTGAGCCGAGATTGCGCCACTGCACTCCAGCCCGGGCGACAGAGCGAGACTCTGTCTCAAAAAAAAAAAAAAAAAAAACAAACAAAAACAGAAAATAAAAAATGTTGGTGAGGATGTGGAAAAACTGGAACCCTTGTGCACTGTTGGAGGGAATTTTAAATGTTGCAGCCACTGCGGAAAACACTATGACAGTTCCTCCAAAAATTAAAAATAGATTTACCATATTATCTAGAAGTTCCACTTCTGGTTACGCACCCGAAATAACTGAAAACAGTTCTTCACTATTTTATTTATTTATTTACTTTTTGGAGACAGAGTCTTGCTCTGACACAAAGGCTAGAGTGCAGTGGTATGATCGTGGCTCACTGCAACCTCCGCCTCCTGGGTTCAAGCGATTCTCATGCCTCAGCCTCTCATGTAGCTGGGATTAAAGGTGCATATCACCACGCCAGCTACTTTTTTGTATTTTTAGTAGAGCCAGGGTTTCGCCATGTTGGCCAAGCTGGTCTCAAACTCCCGACCTCAAGTGAGCCAACTGGCTCGGCCTTCCAAAGTGCTAGGATTACAGGCATAAGCCATTGCGTCCGGCCTGAAAACAGTCTTGAAGAGATATCTGTACACCCATGTTCATAGCATCATCATTCACAATAGCTAAAAAAGGGGAAACAGCCCAAGTGTCTGATGAATGGATAAGCAAAATGTAATATATACTGACAACAGATTATTATTCAGTCTTAAAGAGGAAGGAAATCTGACATATGCTACAACATGGATGAACCTTGAAGACATTATGCTAAATGAAATAAGCCAAACACAAAAAGACAAATACTGGATGATTTCACTTATATGTGGTACATAAAGTAGTCAAAATCACAGATACAGCAAGTGGTACAGGAGCAGGGGGTAAGGGGAAATGGGAAATTATTGTTTAATGTATATAGAGTTTCAATATTGCAAGACAAGGAGTTCTGAAGATGAATAATAGTGATAGCTGCATAACAATATGAATATACTTAATACAACTGAACTGTATACTTAAAAATGGTTCAGATGGTAAATGTCATGTTATTTGTATTAGCACAATTAAAAAAAAATTAATGTTACCCACAAGGGAAGAAGAGGAAGAAGAGAGAAGAAAGTTGAATTTCTCTAAATGAACATTGTTTTATAGGTTGAATTTTGAACCATGTAAATGCTGCATATGCTATTAAATTAAAATTAAATCAAAGGAAAAAGAATTCCCTAAAAATCAAAAAGAAGCTGAGGACGGTGGAATCTCTTTTGTCAAGATACTAAGAAAGACCAGGCATAGTGGCTCATGCCTGTAATCCCAGCCCTGTGGAAGAAGGCCAACGCAGGAGGATCACTCGAGGTCAGGAGTTCAAGATCAGCCTGGGCAACAAAGCAAGACCCTATCGCTACAAAAAAATAAAAAATAAAAAACTGGCCAATCATGGTGGCATGCACCTATAGTTCCAACCTACTTAGGAGGCTGAGGTGGGAGGAGTGCTTGAGCCCAGGTGGTAAAAACTGCAGTGAGCTATAATTGTGTCACTGCACTCCAGACTGGGTGACAGACAGACTCTGTCTCAAGAAGAAAAAAAAAAAAAGATATTAAGAGAAAAAAAATCTGTCAACGTAGACTTCTATCCCCTCTAAGACCATCTTTCAAAATTAGGGCAGATTAGAAAAAAAGAAATCTTCTGGCAAACAAAGGCATAGTTTATGACCAAAAGACCCAAAAGCAGACCAACAGAAAATAACCCCAAATGACAGATATGAAAAATCAAAACCTTAGAACTGAGGAAGAGTATGAAGTGGGAGGGATGAGATAAGAGCACACAACAAATAGATGCTCTCCTGCTCTTTTTTTCTTTTTTTTTTGAGACGGAGTCTCACTCTGTCGCCCAGGCTGGAGTGCAGTGGCACGATCTTGGCTCACCACAAGCTCTGCCTCCCAGGTTCATGCCATTCTCCTGCCTCAGCCTCCTGAGTAGCTGGGACTACAGGCGCCCACTACCACGTCAGGCTAATTTTTTGTATTTTTAGCAGAGATGGGGTTTCACTGTGTTAGCCAGGATGGTCTCGGTCTCCTGACCTTGTGATCTGCCCGTCTAGGCCTCCCAAAGTGCTGGGATTACAGGCATGAGCCACCGTGCCCGGCCCTCTCCCGCTCTTTCAACCAGAAGAAGGGGCTCTGCCCTGAGCCCCACACTTCAGAAGGTTGTACCTATCAAAAACACCAAAATCCAAAAGGAATCAGTAACTAATTGAGTGAACACAAATTAAGAGAGAGGGACTCACAAATTAAACTGGGTCCCTCCAGGCCAGACAATAAGAGAGAAGGAAGAAGGCAAATCAGCATCAGTGCTGGAAAAAAAACAGAGCAAGAATATCTGCTTTTGATTAAGGTTGGTCACCCCAACTATCCCAAAGGAAGTATCTGGGCAGACTGGACTCCCTGTATACCTGCATTCCTTTCTCCTCCTCAATTTGAGTAGTTTAAGAAGATGTTTGGAATTGCCTGAAAAATCTTGAGTTAGAAAAGTAAAGTGTGGGGGACAGAAACCTGTTTTCCCTGGCTCTCTGGGGAATTTCACATCAGTCCCCATACCAGATTCAAGACCTACTCTAGCCCAACTTCTAGCCTACCTAGCCCAGAGAGAGTAGGTTCCTTTAAGACTTGGCTAGACCCTGGGTAGGAGGCCAGGTCAGGCTGTTAGCGTCCATTGATTTGTAACTATTTAATATTAAGAAATTTTAAAAGCTAGCTTCCACTTGTATTCCTAACCTAGGTACCATAAGTGTTAGAGGCAAGCCTGAGGAGCAACAGGGTTCCTGGGCTCTAAGGTTGAATAGTACATTCATAGCTGCTCACTTTATCACTGTGCTTTATGACAGTGTGTTCCACAGGGTATCTTGGATGAAAAAACTATTACATTAAAAAAGATAAAAGAAAGGAATAAAAGAGAAAGGCAAAAAAACTAAGGCTAGTCTTTAAGATATCACTTACCATCATTCTTTAAATTCTCTTCTATGCCAAGATCATTTATCACATAAACCCATGGAGTATGACTCCTACAATAAAAAATATATATACGCTTAGTTATAACATTACCAGAAAACCATAATTATTCATAAAAAGATATAAATCTCATCCCCACACTTACATTAAACAACAATAAAAAAAGCTGCTCCTTTATATTACCTGTTGGGGTATAATATAGCATGCTTTATATAAATATTCCATGCTGAACAAGACCTCAGTGCTCTCCAAAAAATAAAAATAAAATGGAAAAGAAACAGTATTAATTACATGGACATCCTAACCCAGAGGGGTTCCAAACTTTTTTACTACAACCCATAAACACATACACGTTTTATATCTTACCCAGTTCATACACGTTTAACTGAATTAAAAATTTCGTAAAGTAACAGATGTACTGTAATATTTCCTTCTGTATTCTATTTCAGTTTTTAAATGCTGCTTTCACTGAACTGACTCACTAATGAGTCTCAACTCAGTATAGAAAATCCTGTGTAACTTTCCTTAAGAACGTTCATAAACTAAGATTTTATCAGAATATCTCAATTAACAATTACATAAGGCTTTAAGTACAACAGCCCGTACATTTCAGGTAACCTATTTAATGTAGCCAAACTTTTACTCAAAGAAATCCAAGTCAGGGAAACTAGACAGAACACAGGGACAGGGAAATTGCTTAACAACAACAACAAAAAATGACCTAATCCTGTATGAAGAGTCAGTGAACAAAGAAAAGAAAGCAGCAAATGGAACCAAACCTCCCTCCTTCTGGAACAAAACCTAGGTCATTTATCCTTTGTCAATAAATATGCTCCTTTAAAATGCACTACCAGTAAACATATGTCCAGATAAAAATTTATATACAAATGTTCACAGCAGCATTATTCATAACAGCTAAAGAGTAGAAACAACCCAAATACCCATCAACTGATGAATGGATAAATAAAATGTATATTCACACAATGAATAAAAGGACATAAAAATGGATAAGACCAAAAAAAAGGAAGAAAGTGCTAATACATGCTACAATATGGATGAACTTTAAAAACATCATGCTAAGTGAAAGAAGTCAGTTATAAAAAAACACATATTGTATGATTCCACATACAATGTGAAATGTCCAGAACAGTCAAATCCATAGTGTCAGAAAACAGAGGTTGCTGAAGGCTGGGGGGTTAGGAGAAAATGAGAGTAACTGCTAATAAGCACAGGGTTTCTTTAGGGGGTGATGAAAATGCTCTAAAATTAATTATGGTGATGGCTGCAAAACTCTGTGAATATACTAAAACCATTTTTAAATGGGGAAATTATATTGTATATGAATCATTTATCAGTAAAGCTATTATATTTTTTTAAATGTACTACCTCTGCTCACAAACCTCCAACCTCTCTCCATCTCACTCGGAGTAAAAGCCAAAGTCCTCATAGTAGACTATCATGTCCAAAATTTTCCAATTCCATATACCCCTTCTCCCCAGCATTCACTGTACTCCAATCACACTGGCCTGCTTATGATTCCCAGCATGCCAGACATATTCTAGCATTAGCGGTTTATACCTGTGGGACCTCCCATGTGGAACTCTCCCAATTCACTGTGCACAAATGTCACTCTCAATAAGGCCTTCCCATATAACATTCATTCATTCATTCATTCACTCATTTGGAGACAGGGTCTGGCTCTGTCGCCCAGACTGGAGTGCAATGGTGCGATCTTGGCTCACTGCAACCTCTGCCTCTCTGACTCAAGCCATCTTCCCACCTCAGCCTCCTGAGTAGCTGGGACTACAGGTGCACACCATCATGTCTGGGTAATTTTTGTATTTTTTGGCAGAGACGGAGTTTCACCACGTTGCCCAGGCTGGTCTCGAACTATTGGGCTCAAGCAATCCACCCACCTCAGCCTCCCAAAGTGCTGGGATTAAAGGCATGCGCCACCATGCACACCTGGCCCTATTTAAAATCATAACCCTACCAAACAAAGAAAAGCTATGGGAGTTCATCCCACCTTACAAAAAGGCTAAAAGAAGTTCTTCAAGTTCAAACAAAAGAAGACTAAACATTCATCTGTTGATAGACACAGGTTGATTTCATATCTTCACTACTGTGAATATGCTGCAATAAACATATAAGTGCAGGTATCATTTTGGTATATTGATTTCCATTGGGTAGATAGATACCCAGTAGTGGGATTGTTGGATCAAAAGGTAATTCTACTTTTTAGCTTTTTAATACATCCCCATACTGTTTTCCATAGAGGGTGTAACAATTCACATTCCCACAAAATTGTACATGGACCCCATAAATTAATATAAATTTTTTAAAAGGATGCTAACAATGTGAAAATGTATAAAAATAAAACTCACAGCCGGGCACGGTGGCTCACACCTGTAATCCCAGCACACCAGGAGACCGAGGTGGGCAGATCACCTGAGGTCAAGAGTTCAAGATCAGCCTGGGCAACATGGCAAAACCCCGTCTCTACTAAAAATACAAAAATTAGCTGGGTGTGGTGGTGCGCACCTGTAATCCCAGCTACTTGGGAGGCTGAGGCAGGAGAATCGCTTGAAACCAGGAGGCAGAGGTTGCAGTGAGCCAAGATTGTGCCACTGCACTCCAGCCTGGGCAACAGAGTGAGACTCTCTCTCAAAAATAAATAAAAATAAAAAAAAATATGCTGGCAAGGTTCTGGAGAAAAAGGAACACTTATACGCTGTTGGTGGGAGTGCAAATTAAGTTCAGCCATTGTGGAAGATAGTGTGGTGATTCCTCAAAGACCTAAAGACACAAATATAATTCAATCCCATTACTGGGTATATACCCAAGGGAACATAAATCATTCTATTATAAAGACACATACACCTGTATGTTCATTGCAGCACAATTCACAATAGCAAAGACATGGAATCAACCTAAATGCCCTCAATGCTTGACTGGATAAAGAAAATTTGGTACATATACACCAGGGAATACTATGCAGTCATTAAAAAGAATGAGATCATGTCCTTTGCAGGGACATGAATGTAGCTAGAGGCCATTATCCTTAGCAAACTAATGCAGGAACAGAAAATCAAACACCACATGTTCTCACTTATATGTGAGAGCTAAATGATGCTAAATAATGAGAACACATGGACACATAGAGGGGAACAACACACACTGGGGCCTTTTGGAGAATGGAGGGTGGGAGGAGGGAGGGGTGAGGAAAAATAATTGATGGGTACTAGGTTGAACACTTGGGTAATGAAATAATCTGTACAACAAAGTCCCATGACACAAGCTTACCAATATAACAAACCTGCACTTGTACCCCTGAACTTAAAATAAAAGTTTCAAAAAAAGAAAGTCAGAGTCCGTTCCAAGATGGCCAAACAGGAACACCTCCAGTCTGCAGCTTCCAGCATAAGTGACACAGAAGACAGGTGATTTCTGCATTTCCAACTGAGGTACCTGGTTAATCTCATTGGGACTGGTTGGACAGTGGGTACAGCCCACAGAGGGTGAGCCGAAGCAGGCCGGGGCATCGCCTCACCAGGGAAGCAAAAGGGGTTGGGGATTTCCCATTCCTAGCCAAGGGAAGCCATGACAGACTGTACCTGGAAAATCGGTACACTCTCGCCCAAATACTGCACTTTTCCCAGTCTTAGCAACCCACCGACTAGGAGATTCTCTCCCATGCCTGGCTCAGTGGGTCCCACACCCACGGAGCCTTGCTCACTGCTAGTGCAGCAGTCTAAGATCAACCTGCAAGGCTGCAGCCTAGTCAGGGAGGGGCGTCCACCATTGCTGAGGCATGAGTAGGTAAACAAAGCAGCCAGAAAGCTCGAACTAGGCAGAGCCCACCACAGCTCAGCAAGGCCTACTGCCTCTATAGACACCACCTCTGTGGGCAGGGCATAGCTGAACAAAAAGCAGCAGACAACTTGTGCAGACTTAAACGTCCCTGTCTGATGGCTCTGAAGAGAGCAGTGGTTCTCCCAGCATGGCGTTTGACCTCTGAGAACAGACAGACTGCCTCCTCACGTGGGTCCCTGACCCCCGTGTAGCCTAACTGGGAGACACCTCCCAGGAGGGGCCGACAGACACCTCATACAGGCAAGGGCCCCTCTGGAACGAAGCTTCCAGAGGAGGGTCAGGCAGCAGTATTTGCTGTTCTGCAATACTTGCTGTTCTGCAGCCTCCACTGGTGATACCCAGGCAAACAGGGTCTGGAGTGGACCTCCAGCAAACTCCAACAGACCTGCAGCTGAGGGACCTGACTGTTAGAAGGAAAACTAACAAACAAAAAGGAATAGCATGAACATCAACAAAAAGGACATCCACACCAAAACCTCATCTGTAGGTCACCAACATCAAAGACCAAAGGTAGATAAAACCACAAAGATGGGGAGAAACCAGAGCAGAAAAGCTGAAAATTCTAAAAACCAGAGTGCTTCTTCTCCAAAGGATCGCAGCTCCTCACCAGCAATGGAACAAAGGTGGATGGAGAATGACGAGTTGACAGAAGTAGGCTTCAGAAGGTCGGTAATAACAAACTTCTCCAAACTAAAGGAGCATGTTGTAACCCATTGCAAGGAAGCTCAAAAACCTTGAAAAAAGGTTAGACGAATGGCAAACCAGAATGAACAGCGGAGAGAAGACCTTAAATGACCTGATGGAACTGAAAACCATGGAAAGAGAACTTCGTGACGCATGCACAAGCTTCAATAGCCCATTCCATCAACTGGAAGAAAGGATATCAGTGATTGAAGATCAAATTAATGAAATGAAAGGAGAAGACAAGATTAGACAAAAAAAGAGTAAAAAGAAATGAACAAAGCCTTCAAGAAATATGGACTATGTGAAAAGACCAAATCTACATCTGATTGGTGTATGTGAAACTGATGGAGAGAATGGAACCAAGTTGGAAAACACCCTTTAGGGTATTATCCAGGAGAACTTCCCCAACCTAGCAAGGCAGGCCAACATTCAAATTCAGGAAATACAGAGAATACCATGAACATACTCCTCGAGAAGAGCAACTCCAAGACACATAATTATCAGATTCACCAAAGTTGAAATGAAGGAAAAAATGTTAAGGGCAGCCAGAGAGAAAGGTCAGGTTACCCACAAAGGGAAGCCCATCAGACTAAAAGCAGATCTCCTGGCAGTAACCCTACAAGGCAGAAGTGAGTAGGGGCCAATATTCAACATTCTTAAAGAAAAGAATTTTCAACCCAGAATTTCATATCCAGCCAAACTAAGCTTCATAAGTGAAGGAGAAATAAAATCCTTTACAGACAAGCAAATGCTGAGAGATTTTGTTACCACCAGGCCTGCCTTATAAGAGCTCCTGAAGGAAGCACTAAACATGGAAAAGAACAACCGGTACCAGCCACTACAAAAACATGCCAAATGGTAAAGACCATTGATGCTATGAAGGAACTGCATCAATTAATGGGCAAAATAACCAGCTAACATAATGACAGGATCAAATTCACACATAACAATATTAACCTTAAATGTAAATGGGCTAAATGCCCCAATTAAAAGACACAGACTGGCAAACTGGACAAAGAGTCAAGACCCATCAGTGTGCTGTATTCAGGAGACCCATCTCATGTGCAGAGACACACATAGGCTCAAACTAAAGTATGGAGGAAGATCTACCAAGCAAATGGAGAGCAAAAAAAAGCAGGGGTTGCAATTCTAATCTCTGATAAAACAGACTTTAAACCAGCAAAGATCAAAAGAAACAAAGAAGGCCATTACATAATGGTAAAGGGATCAATTCAACAAAAAGAGCAACTATCCTAAATATATACACACCCAATACAGGGACACCCAGATTCATAAAGCAAGTCCTCAGAGACCTACAAAGAGACTTAGACTCCCACATAATAATAATGGGAGACTTTAACACCCTAATGTCAATATTAGACAGATTAATGAGACAGAAGGTTAACAAGGATATCCAGGACCTGAACTCAGCTTTGCACCAAGTGGACCTAATAGACATCTACAGAACTCTCCACCCCAATTCAACAGAATATACATTCTTCTCAGCACCACATTGCACTTATTCTAAAATTGACCACATAATTGGAAGTAAAGCACTCCTCAGCAAATGTAAAAGAAAAGAAATCACAACAAACTGTCTCTCAGACCACAGTGCAATCAAATTAGAACTCAGGATTAAGAAACTCACTCAAAACTGCACAACTACATGGAAACTGAACAACCTGCTCCTGAATGACTACTGGGTACATAATGAAATGAAGGCAGAAATAAAGATGTTCTTTGAAACCAGTGAGAACAAAGACACAATGTACCAGAATCTCTAGGACACATTTAAAGCAGTGGGTAGAGGGAAATTTATAGCACTAAATGATCACAAGAGGAAGCAGGAAAGATCTAAAATCTGCACCCTAACAACACAATTAAAAGAACTAGAGAAGCAAGAGCAAATAAATTCAAAAGCTAGTAGAAGGCAAGAAATAACTAAGAGCAGAGCAGAACTGAAGGAAATAGAGACACAAAAAACCCTTCAAAAAATAAATGAATCCAGGAGCTGTTTTTTTTGAAAAGATCAACAAAATTGATAGAATGCTAGCAAGACTAATAAAGAAGAAAAGACAGATGAATGAAATAGATGCAATAAAAAATGATAAAGGGGATATCACCACAGATCCCACAGAAATACAAACTACCATCGGAGAATACTATAAACATCTCTATGCAAATAAATTAGAAAATCTAGAAGAAATGGATAAATTCCTGGACACATACACTCTCCCAAGACTAAACCAGGAAGAAGGCAAATCTCTGAATAGACCAATAACGGGCTCTGAAATTGAGGCAATAATTAAGAGCCTACCAACCAAAAAAAGTCCAGGACCAGACAGATTCATAGCCAAATTCTACCAGAGGTACAAAGAGGAGTTGGTACCATTCCTTCTGAAACTATTCCAAACAATAGAAGAGGGAATCCTCCCTAACTCATTTTATGAGGCCAGCATCATCCTGATACCAAAGACTGGCAGAGACACAACAAAAAAAAGAGAATTTTAGACCAATATCCCTGATGAACATTGATGCAAAAATCCTCAATAGAATACTGGCAAACTGAATCCAGCAGCGCATCAAAAAGCTTATCCACCCACAATCAAGTCGGCTTCATCCCTGGGATGCAAGGCTGGTTCAACATATGCAAATCAATAAACGTAATCTATCACATAAACAGAACCAATGACAAAAACCACATGATTATCTCAATAGATGCAGAAAAGGCCTTTGACAAAATTCAACAGCACTTCATGCTAAAAACTCTCAATAAACTAGGTATTGATGGGACTTATCTCAAAATAATAAGAGCTATTTTATGACAAACCCATAGCCAAGATCATACTGAATGGGCAAAAACTGGAAGCACTCCCTTTGAAAACTGGCACAAGACAAGGATGCCCTCTCTCACCACTCCTATTCAACATAATGTTGGAAATTCTGGCCAGGGCAATTAGGCAAGAGAAAGAAATAAAGGGTATTCAACTAGGAAGAGAGGACGTCAAATTGTCCGTTTGCAGATAACATGATTATATATTTAGAAAACCCCATCGTCCCAGCCCAAAATCTCCTTAAGCTGATAAGCAACTTCAGCAGTCTCAGGATATAAAATCAATGTGCAAAAATCACAAGCAATACACCAATAACAGACAAACAGAGAGCCAAATCATGAGTGAACTCCCATTCACAATTGCTACAAAGAGAATAAAATACCTAGGAATCCAGCTTACAAGGGATTTTGAAGAACCTCTTCAAGGAGAACTACAAACCACTATGCAACAAAATAAAAGAGGACACAAACAAATGGAAGAATATTCCATGCTCGTGGATAGGAAGAATCAATATCATGAAAATGGCCATACTGCCCAAGGTAATTTATAGACTCAATGCCATCCCCATCAAGCTACCAATGACTTTCTTCACAGAATTGGAAAAAACTACTTTAAAGTTCATATGGAACCAAAAAAGGGCCTGCATTGCCAAGACAATCCTAAGCAAAAATAACAAAGCTGGAGACTTCACACTACCTGACTTCAAACAATACAACAAGGCTACAGTAACCAAAACAGATATATAGACCAATGGAACAGAACAGAGGCCTCAGAAATAACACTACATATCTACAACCATCTGATCTTTGACAAACCTGACAAAAACAAGAAATGGGGAAAGGATTCCCTATTTAATAAATAGTGCAGGGAAAACTGGCTAGCCATATGCAGAAAGCTGAAACTGGATGCATTCCTTACACTTTATACAAAAATTAATTCAAGATGGATTAAAGCCTTAAATGTAAGACCTAAAACCATAAAAACTCTAGAAGAAAACCTAGGCAATACCTTCAGGACATAGGCATGGGCAAAGACTTCATGACTAAAATACCAAAAGCAATGGCAACAAAAGCCAAAATAGACAGATGGGATCTAATTAAACTAAATAGCTCCCGCATGGCAAAAGAAACTACCATCAGAGTGAACAGGCAACCTACAAAATGGGAGAAAATTTTTGCAATCTATCCATCTGACTAAGGGCTAATATCCAGAATCTACAAAGAACTTAAACAAATTTACAAGAAAAAAAACAACCCCATCAAAAAGCGGGCAAAGGATATGAACAGACACTTCTCAGAAGAAGACATTTATACAGCCAACAGACACATGAAGAAATGCTCACCATCACTGGCCATCAGAGAAATGCAAAGCAAAACCACAATGAGATATCATCTCATGCCAGTTAGAATGGCCATCATTAAAAAGTCAGGAAACAACAGGTGCTGGAGAGGATGCGGAGAAATAGGAATGCTTTTACATTGTTGGTGGGAGTGTCAATTAGTTCAACCATTGTGGAAAACAGTGTGGCGATTCCTCAAGGATCTAGAACTAGAAATACCATTTGACCCAGCAATCCCATTACTGGGTATATACCCAAAGGGTTATAAATCATGCTACTATGAAGACACATGCACACGTATGTTTATTGCAGCACTGTTCACAATAGCAAAGACTTGGAACCAACCCAAATGTCCATCAACGATAGACTGGATTAAGAAAATGTGGCACATATACACCATGGAATACTATGCAGCCATAAAAAAGGATGAGTTCATGTCCTTTGCAGGGACATGGATGAAGCTGGAAACCATTATTCTCAGCAAACTATCACAAGGACAGAAAACCAAACACCACATGTTCTCACTCATCCTTGGGATGGTAATTGAACGAGAACACTTGGACACAGGGCAGAGAACATCACACACCAGGGCCTGTCACTGGGTGGGGATCTGGGGGAGGGATAGCATTAGGAGAAATACCTAAGGTAAATGACAAGTTGATAGGCACAGCAAACCAACATGGCACATGTATACCTGTGTAACAAACCTGCAATTTGTGCACATGTACCCTAGAACTTAGAGTATATTAATAAAAAAAGTCATTACATAATGATAAAGGGGCAATTCATCAAAAGGATGTAACCATTGTAGATATGTATGCACCCAACATTGGAGCACCAAAATTTTAACACCACTGAAAGGAAAAATAGACAGCAATACATTAATAGCAGGGGACTTCAATACCCCACTTTCAACAAGGAATAGATCATCCGGACAAAAAAAAAGTCAACAAGGAAACAGTGAACTTGAACAGTTCTATAGGCCAAATGGACCTAACAGACATATGCAAAACATTCCATCCAACAGCAGCAGAATATACAACATTTTCAAGCACACACAATATTCTCTAGGATAGATCATATGTTAGGCCACAAAATAAGTCTTAACAAATTCAAGAAGATTTAAATGATATCAAGTATCTTTTCTGACCACAATGGTATAAAGCTAGAAATAACAGGAAGAACACTGGAAAATTCACAAATATGTGGAAATTAAACTACACAACTAAACAATCAATGAGTCAAAGAAAAAATCGAAAGGGAAATCAAAAAGTATCCTGAAACAAGTGAAAATGGTAACACAACATAGCAAAACTTATGGGATACAATAAAAGCAGTTCTAAGAGGCAAGTTTATAGTGACAAAAGCCTACATAAAGACAGACAGGGCCAGGCGCAGTGGCTCAAGCCTGTAATCCCAGCCCTTTGGGAAGCCGAGGCGGGTGGATCACCTGAGGTCAGGAGTTCAAGACCAGCCTGGCCAACATGGTGAAACCCCATCTCTACTAAAAATACAAAAAATTAGCTGGGTGCAGTGGCGCATGCCTGCAGTCCCAGCTACTTGGGAGGCTGAGGCAGGAGAATCGCTTGAACCTGGGAGGTGGAGGTTGCAGTGAGCTGAGATGGTGCCACTGCATGCCAGTGTGGGCAACAGAGTGAAATTTCAACTACAAAAAAAAGACACAGACAGATCTCAGCCTCACATGATGTGAACACCTATAATCTCAGCTAGTCAGCAGACTGAGGTGGGAGGATGATTGCTTGAGCCCAAGAGTTCGAGGCTGTAGTGTGCTATGATCATGCCTGAGACTAGTCTCTACATTCCAGCCTGGGCAACATAGCAAGATCCCATCTATGAAAAGAAAAAAAGAGAAAGGCAAAACAACTCAGATAAACAACCTAAGTTTACACCTCAAAGAACTAAAAAAAGAACAAACTGAATCTAAAGTCAGCATAAGGAAGGAAATAATAACAGAAATAATCAATGAAATAGGGACTAGAAAAACAGAAAAGATCAATGAAACTAAGAGTTGGTTTTTGAAAAAGATAAATGAAACTGAAAAACCTTTAGCTAGACTAAGAAAAAGAAGACTCAAACAAAATTATAAATGTAAGAGGAAACATTACAACTGATACTATAGAAATAAAGGGATCATAAAAGACTACTTTGAACAATTACATGCCAACAAATTGAATAACTTACAGAAAATAAGTAAACTAGAAATATACAACCTACCAAGACTGAATCATGAAGAAATAAAAAATCTGACCAGATCAATAACAAGTAAGAAGACTGATTTTTTAATAAAAAACTCACAAGAGAGAAGAACCTAGGACCTTATGGCTTCACTGGTGAATTCTACCAAACATTTAACAAAGAATTAATACCGATCCTTCTCAAACTCTTCCCAAAAACTGAAGAAAATATTTCCAAACTCATTTCACAAGGCCAACATTACCCTAATACTAAAGCCAGACATAAACACTAGAAGAAAAGAAAATTACAGGCCCATATCCCTGATGAATATAGATTCAAAAATCCTCCATAAAATACTGGCAAACCAAATCCAACAGCTTATTGAAAGCATCATACACTATGATTGGGTAGGAATTATTTGTGGGTTGCAAGAATGGTTCAACATATGCAAATTAACACGAGATACACCACATTAACAGAACAAAGA
The DNA here is from genome assembly GCF_028878055.3 of Symphalangus syndactylus. Classification (NCBI taxonomy): domain Eukaryota; kingdom Metazoa; phylum Chordata; class Mammalia; order Primates; family Hylobatidae; genus Symphalangus; species Symphalangus syndactylus. The sequence goes on along the minus strand of NC_072427.2, from coordinate 28,974,724 downwards.
ATGAAAATCATAAGATCATCTCAATAAATGCAGAAAAAGCATCTGACAAAATTCAACACCCTTTCAAGATAAAAACTTTCAACAAATTAGGTACATAAGTAATGTCGTAATAAAGATCATAGATGACAAGCCCACAGCTAACATACACAACAGTGAAAATTTAAAAGCTTTTCCTCTAAGATCAACAAGCCAAGAATGCCATCTCATCCAGTTCTTTTTTTTCTTGACTAAGAAAAAAAAAATAAAAGTCAAGAAAAAAAAATAAAAGTACTCAAGTTAGGAAAAAAATAAGTGAAATTGTCTGTTTGCAGATGACATGATCTTACATACAGAAAATCCTAAAGGCTCTACCAAAAACTATTAGAACTAATAAATTCAGTAAAGTTGTAGTATACAAAATCAAAATACAAAATAGAAAAATCAGTAGCTTTTCTACACACTTAACAATGAACCATCCAAAAAGGAAATCAAGAAAACAATCCCAGCCGGGTGCAGTAGCTCACACCTATAATCTCAGCACTTTGGGAGGCCGAGACGGGCGGATCACGAGGTCAGGAGATTGAGACCATCCTGGCTAACACAGTGAAACCCCATCTCTACTGAAAATACAAAAAATTAGCCGGGCACGGTGGCAGGCGCCTGTAGTCCCAGCTACTTGGGAGGCTGAGGCAAGAGAATGGCGTGAACCCGGGAGGCGGAGCTTGCAGTGAGCCGAGATTGTGCCACTGCACTCCAGCCTGGGCAACAGAGCGAGACTCCGTCTCAAAAAAAAAAAAAAAAAAAAAAATCCCATTTACAATAGCATAAAAGACAATAAAAGGCTGGCCACAGTGGCTCACACCTGTAATCCCAGCACTTTGGGAGGCCAAGGCAGGCCAATCACTTGAGCCCAGGAGTTCAAGACCAGCCTGGGCAACATGGCGAAACCCTGTCTCTACCAAAAATATGAAAATTGGTCAGGCATGGTGGTGTGTAACTGTAGTCCCAGATACTCAGGAGGCTGAGGTGGGAGGATCACCAGAGGCTGGGGAGGTCAAGGCTGCAGTGAGCTGTGATCACACCACTGCACTCCAGACTGGGTGACAGAATGACATCCTGTCTTAAAAACAACAAAAATAATAGTAATAAAATACTTAGGAACATAAATCTAACCAAGAAAGAGAAAGACCTATGCACTGAAAACCATAAAACTGATGACAAACTGAAAATAACACAAATAAAGAGAAAGACATCCCATGTTCATGAACTGGAAGAATTAACATTATTAAAATATCCATACTACCCAAAGCAATCTACAAATTCAACATAATCCCTCTCAAAATCTCCATGATGTTTCTCACAGAAATAGAAAAAACAATCCTAGACCTGGCATAGTAGTTCATTCCTGTAACCCTATAATCCTAGCACTTTGGGAGGCCAAGGCAGGCAGACCGCCTTGAGTCTCAAACAAGAGTTTGAGACCAGCCTGGGCAATGTGGAGAATACACCAAAATACAAAATAATACCCGCACTCCACCAAAAATACAAAAAATAGCCAGGCATGGTGGCACACACCTGTAGTTCCAGCTCCTTGGGAGGCTAAGGAGGGAGGCTCACTTGTGCCCAGAGACAGAGGCTGCAGTAAGCTCTGATCATTCTACTGCACTCCAGCCTGGGTGACAGAGTGAAACCTCATCTCTAAAAAATTATTTTTTTAAAAAAAAGAGTAAGTTCTGAAGTCAGACACAAATCCATATCCCAAGTCTGCCAATTACAAACTACACAGCCTTTAGGTAAATTCTTTAACATTTTTGAATCTCAGGGTACAGTGCTATAAAACAAGAGTAAAAATATCTACTTTGTAGGGTTATTTTCAAAATCAAAGAAAGTAAATGTGAAGAAATGTTTGTTGGCAAACAACCAGCTCTAAATACTTGGTAGCTGTGCACCACAGGATTATGGGGAATTTTTTTGTTATTTTCAGATTTTCTGATACATGATTGCACTGCACTGCAATTACAACTTTAAAAACCTGTAATGATTTAAAGTATTTCCAAATTACAGATTAAACTAGGCTCTGACTTAAAATTTTTCAGTCCAGAGTTCATAAACTCTTAATTACAGGCCTTTTCCTCCAAAGAGGAAAAAAAAAAAATGTTAGTTCAAGATTGGCCAGGCACAGTGGCTCACACCTGTAATCCTAGCACTTTGGGAGGCTGAGGCGGACAGATTGCCTGAGCTCAGGAGTTCAAGACCAGCCTGGACAACATGGCAAAACCCCATCTCTACCAAAAATACAAAAGCTTAGCTGGGTGTGGTGGTATGCACCTGAAGTTCCAGGTACTCGGAAGATTGAGGCATGAGAATTGCTTGAACCCAGGAGGCAGAGGTTGCAGTGAGCTGAGATCACGCCACTGCACTCCAGCCTGGGTGACAGAGACTCTATCTCAAAAAAAAAAAAGAAAAAGAAAAAGACTGAATTATTATTTCTTAAGTCCCACCAGACACTGATTAACTTGAAATCCTTACATCACTGCATCTTGTGCACTACTGTTCAATTAGGCATCTGACAGATTATTGTTTCTGCCTCTGAACTGAAAGTCAGTGGTACTTAAGATGCATGACTTTTTTTTTAAGATAAATTCCAGGTATTTCCAGGTGCACTTAGGTAAACAGGTACTACAATGTAATAATAAACATAAGTAGGAGATGTATATTTCACAGATTACCACAAAGGATTTCTGGGGAGCAATTCACTTGATTATATGAATAAAAAGTCAACAGAGAGCAACCAAGAGGAAGAATAAGAACCCACGTCAGGTTAAATAGCACCACTATGTCAGGTTAAAGGGTTTATGTTCTCATTTCTCCAAAAAATGTATATGAATGGCTAATAAACATAAGAAAACAAGTTGAAATCACTAGTCATTAGGGAAATACCTATCAAAGCCACAATGAGACATAACTTCGTACCCACCAAGATGTCTACGGTCAAAAAGACAGACAAAACAACTGTTGGAGAAGATGTGGAGAAACTGGAATCCTGACACACTGCAGTGGAAATGTAAACTGGTACAGCTGGTTTGGTAACAATCTGGCAGTTCCTCAAAAAGCAAAAGATAAGTCACCATATAACCCAGCAATTCTATTCCTAGGTTTATACTCAAGAGAAATGAAAACACAAGTCCACACAAAAACTTCTATGGGAATATTCACAGCAGCAATAGCCAAAAAGTAGAAACAATGCAAGATGTTCATGAACTGATAAATGAATAAATAAAATGTGTTATATCCATATGATGGAATATTATTCATCCATAAAAAGGAATGAAGGGCTGATACGTGCTACAAAATGGATGAATCTTGAAAACATTACATTAAATGGAAGAAGCCAGACACAAAAGGCTTCGTATTGTATAATTCCATTTATGTGAAATGTCCTGAAAAGGCAAATCCATAAAGACAGAAAGTAGATTAGTGGGTGGCTGTAGCTGGAGATAAGATGGGGAAGTAGGGAGGGAGGCCAGAATGGAAAATGGCTGCTAATGCTTATGGGGTTTCATATTGGGATACTGAAAATGTTCTAAACTTAATTGTGGTAATGGATCCACAACTCTGTGAATACATTAAAATCATTGAAGTGTACATTTTAAATGGGTGGATTTTACGGCATGTGAAGTACAGCTCAATAAAGCTTCAAATTAAAAAAGAAAGCAAGCTATGTCCTAAGCCAAAATGTCCAAAATTGCGATCATTCAGTTACTACCTTCATGATATTTGCCATAACTAAGTACCACCTATAAAATAATTTACATAATTTTCTTTCAATAAAATGACATTTACTCAAATAAAAATCTGTAACACTATCTTAAACATAAAATCAGTCAATATACAAGAAATATGGATATGGCGAAATATTGACAGTGGTACTCAAATAAATGAAATTTGAGAAACTCAGGGCTGCAAAAAAACAGTGGCCAAGCAGAAAGTGGAACACCCCAAAAAAAAAAACAAAGAAAAAAGGTGGTAAACCGGGAATGAACACTAGGCCTGGCTGAGCCCAAAGTGTCTGAACAAGTTCCTGCCTTGTTCAGAACTGAAGTCTCACTTGTCTTATTCTGCCCTGCAATCCCGGAATATCTGTGGAGATGCCTAAGAATCCTAGAGATGGAAATGTAAAGATGGGCTCAAGTGCCAGGAAAGGCATATCTTTTCTTTATCCAAGTTTGGGTACACAGGTTGTAAAAGAGCAAGGAGTAAATGGCAGACCCAAAGCAGTGAGAAGCCTGCTGGTAGCACTACTCCAAAATATAGGGGCCCATCTAACTGAAGCCAGGATAGTACATCTATGAATTATCCACATATTGGTCAATAAATTGTAGAAAAATTGAGGTTTGCAATCATAGTTCCTCTCCAGGATTCACAAAGTCTGTCACCCATGTTTCTGCCTTTTCCAACATTTAAGAAAATCTGAGTATTTGCCTTTCTGAGTCTGATACTTTAATGTTGTCACAGACATACTCAAAAACTACCGTTCACATTTTTGCTAATTGGAAAATATGTGTATTATGGTAAAAATGAGTAGTTTGTAGCCAGGTGTGGTGGCACGTGCCTATAGTCCCAGCTACTCGGGAGGCTGAGGCAGGAGAATCGCTAGAACCCGGGAGGCAGAGGTTGCAGTAAGCCGAGATTGCACCACTGCACTCCAGCCTGGGGGACAGAGCAAGACGCCGTCTCAAAAGAAAAAAAGAGTAATTTGAAGAGCAATATAGACATCTTATAATTCTAAATTGTTTAATAAGATTTTCAATTCTGATTACTTTCATATATACTGCCATGAATATGTCAACCAAGTTATTTATTTTCTCTCATGAATGTGGCATGCTCAATTGAAAATACTGAAACTATCTCTCTTTTCCAATACTGTATTAAAAGCAGGCTTAATGCATACTAAAATCTTGACAAATTAAATATGATGTCTGAAACTTGCTTCAAAACAATTTAGTGGGGAGGTAACTTTTATGGAATAATATTGCCCATGTATAATGTATAGCTAATTTTTGAAATAGATTGATACATGGCAGTTCATCATACTATTTATCTCTTTTGCGTATGTTTCAAAACATAAAATGAACTTATTACTTCAAGAAGTTATCATTTTAGCAAAACTTTATGAAATCTTTAGTGTTTCATGTCATAGAAGAAAAAGTCTGTCCATAAATAATTTCTAATAATTTTTTTTTTGAGTCAGAGTCTCGCTCTGTTGCTCAGGCTGCAGTGCAGTGGCATGATCTCAGCTCACTGCAACCTCCACCTCCCGGATTCAAGCGATTCTCCTGCCTCAGCCTCCCGAGTAGCTGGGACTACAGGCACGGGCCACCACGTCCAGCTAATTTTTTGTATTTTTAGTAGACACGTGGTTTCACCGTGTTAGCCAGGACGGTCTCCATCTCCTGACCTTGTGATCTGCCCACCTCAGCCTCCCAAAGTGCTAGGATTACAGGCGTGAGCCACCATACCCGGCCTCTAATAATTTTTAAGGCTAGTTCCATCATTGGACTCTAGATCTTTTCACTCTTTATATTTCACAAGACCCATAGCCAATTAGTGAAAGCCAAACATGTTTGTGAAAAAGGTTAGCTACAAATGCACCATGAAATACTATGCAGCCATAAAAAAGAACAAAATCATGCCCTCTGCAGCAACACGGATAGAGCTGGAGACCACTATCCTAAGTGACTTAACATGAGAAAAGAAAACCAAATACTGTGTGTTCTCTCTTATAAGTGGGAATTAAACACTGAATACGTGATCGTAAAAGTCACAAACAACAGGCACTAGGGATCACTAGACCGAGGGGAGCATGGGCTGAAAAACCACCTGTTGTGTACTATGCTTATGGCCTGTGTGATGGGATAGTTGGGACCCCAAGCATCAGCATCAATTTATTCATGTAACAAATCTACACATGTACCCTCTACTATATAATAAAAGTTGAATTTTTTTTTTAAAAAAAAGGTTACCATCCAGCAGAAACTGCAAACAGAATTTTATTAATGATTTAATTTTTGCTATGCCAGCCATTTACAGTTTTCTCTTCATTTCAGAAATGTCAATTCCACAATGGATATCGGATTGTACCCTTACAGAGAATTCTATTAAACTTCCCCCTAAATAATACCACCACTTTCTAAGTGTTTAAGTAACATTCACATGTGATCCCAAAGAAGTTGTTTATCCTTTAAAACTAGTCTGGGCTGTGGTCAGGTATGAAAGTGAAAGAGGCCAGGTGCAGTGGCACACGCCTGTAATCCCAGCACTTTGGGAGGCCGAGGCGGGTGGATCATCTGAGGTCAGGAGTTTGAGACCAGCATGGCCAACATGGTGAAACCCGGTCTCTAAAAATACAAAAAAAATTAGCCGGGCATGGTGGTTGAGTGCCTGTAGTCCCAGCTACTCAGGAAGCTGAGGCAGGAAAATCGCTTGAACTTGGGAGGTGGAGTTTGCAGTGAGCCAAGATCGTTGCACTCCAGCCTGGGTGACAGAGTGAGACTCCGTTTCAAGAAAAAATAAAAGAAAGTGAAAGAAATGACAGAATCTCAAGTCCCTTCATCTTACTTATCTTTAAAACATTCCTGCAGGTAAATGAAGACATTAATGACCTTAATACCAATCTTTTAGGAGTTCTTAAAATACCTATGAAGCACCAATGGCAAACATTTTTAAAGTCTGTTTAGAATACTATATCCTTTGGACCAGTCACCAAAATTTATTTACAAACACATTTGTACAGTACTGCTGATTACACTTCCATGGTTGTTTGACCTGAACAACCGAGTGATTAGCCATAATGCTATGGTCTGCATGTTTGTGTTCTTCAAAATTCTTGTTGAAATCCTAGTTTCCAAGATCATATTAGGAGGTGGGGCCTTTGGGACATGACTGTATTATGAGGGCAGACCCTTAATGAATGGGATAAATTCCCTTATAAGAGGCCAGAGAGAGACCGCTTCATCCTTGCACCATGTAAGGAGACAGCTAGAGGGTGCCATCTATTAACAAGAAAGCAGGCTATCACCAAACACTGAATCATCAGACATCTTGATCTATGACTTCCCAGCCTCCAGAACTGCAAGAAATGAATTTCTGTTGTTTATAAGCCACTCAGTCTGAGGTATTTTGTTATACCAGACCCAAATGGACCAAAGACACATAGAGAATATTTTTAATGCAGCTCAAAGGAGTGTGGAGAAAGAAGGAAAAGAGCATTTGTTGAGGGCTTACCATGGCCAGGAACAGTTCTCAATACTTTACAGACACCTAATTTATTACTATCAACAAATTTTTGAGGTGGATATTATTCCTACTTTACAGATGAGAAAGGCTCAGAAAAATTAATTTGCCAAAAACAAGGGGTGGGGCTGAGATTCAAACTCAAATCAGTCTGCCTTCAAAGCCATCAGATTACTTCTCCCACAAAGACAACCTTCCAAATCACATTAAAACTTGACTCTTTGATTGATTAAAAATATTAATTTTTTAGTGGATATCATTCTTCAAGTGGCATAAATCATCTGCAACCAACAAACTTTGAGGAAAAGTCATAGTTAACAGAAATAACAGAATGGACAGAGCACCAGTATAGGCCAGAGTGGGACATTGGTCAGACTACCAACCTTAGGTCAGAAAACTTAATCCCAGATTTACCACTCACCAGCTGGTGATCTAAGGCAAGTAATAACCTTTTGAGCCCCCGTTTCTCCATTCATAAAATAAGCATTACTCCTAGCCCAATCCATCCTTCTACCAGATTATTTATGAAGATGAAAAGTTAATGATGAAATTAATCCATAAACTAAGACAAACTATAATTCATATAAGGAATTAGTATCTGTTCGGTAAAATTACTATTAGTGAACAGCTATTTTCATGGAAAATAACTTATCACAACTAGAATAAGAGATGCAGTCCACCAGCAACAGGAAGCTGCTCACAAACAGGCGGCCTCATCTCAGCTGGGGCCCCCTTAAGAGCAGCAGGTGTTGCTTAGAGGACCAGTTTTGTGCCTGCTTTCTAACAATCCCGTTCCTCCCCGGTGCGGTTCCCATGAACGCGACTGGAAAACGGTGTAGAGGGAAGGCGCAAAGGAAGTGCTAGGAAAAGAGCAGCAACAGAGGCACGAGGCTGCGTCCCACTACTCCCAGGTGCGAGGGGATCTTCACCCCTCCAGGCCTCAGCGCACGCATCTGGAAGACGGAGAGGCTATTCCTGCCCTGTTGCCTGGGCAGAGCTAAGATCAGAGTACAGGGAAAGCATGGTAAACCCCGCTGAGAATGAGAGATGACGATGACGATCACCTGTCAAACGAAGGGAGGCTCCTCCAGGAGCCCCTCGCATTTAGACGTTCCGGAAGCCTCGTCACCCGCGGCCGGGGCTGCCCCCAAGTGAGGTGACGCGGCAGCCCCCCACTCACCCCTCAGACCGCTTAGTGTGCGGGGGTCTCACGTCCCTCACACCCCAGATGAGCCCACGGGGCAGGCCAGGACACTGCTCACCCGCGCCCCCGTCCCGAGGCCTCCGAGGCCGACCTCTGAGCCCTCCCCAGGCGACCGCGGCTCCCCTCCCCCAGCAACGATCCCTGCCCCGCTCAACTCGCACTCCCAGGTGAGGGGAGGGGGGGAAAGGGCGTACCCCGCCGCCATTTTGTCCCCTGGTCCCCGCAAGGCATTCAGACGGCCCGCGCCCCAACTCGGATCCGCCCGGGTCTGCGCTACGCACGCCCCTCGCGGACACTCACCCCCGGCCGCCCTGCGCAGTTCCGCGCGGCTCAGAGCGTCCCGCCGGGAAAGGGGCGGGGCGGGGCGGGGCGGGGAGGCCTCGGAGAGGCGGGGTGGCTTCCCGGCGCACCACGTGATCTCAGCCGCTGCCGCGCCGCTCCCGGCTGCAAGATCTGTGTCGTCCGCGCGCAGGCGCACGCAAGTTCGTGCCGTTGGGGCGCCCAGGCGGGAGGTCTGAGAGTTGATTTGGTTCGATGTCCCGGCGCGGCTTTTCCGAAGATGTTTCTTTTCCTAGGTTAAGCTTACACCGCCGCTTTTGGCCACACAGGTCCTTCTCGTACTCAATCTCTTCCCTCCTCCTGCCTTATCACCACAGTCAATCCACAGATTAAGGACTTAGAGAGGCGCCTCACAGAAATCTGTACTGGTGAAAGCACTTGACAGGAGCACGCTGGGCTGCGCTGAACAGAACTAGGCCTCCGAGAAGCTTTATCAGGGCCCTTCTGTGTGCCAGGCTTGGAAGGTCGAAGTACAGAGACCTAACAAATACGTTTCATCTACTTCAAAGACAAACACATGATGAATTAAATACTTTAACGTTTAAATCAGTCTGAACAAAATAGAAAAAAGATTCAATGCAGACCGTAATTATCAAACGAATATTCCCCGTCCCTTTTCATCCAGCTGGGAAACAGCTCTTTACCCTTCCCTCTCCCTCCCCACCCGCAGTAGGCGGGAAGTCCTGGACTCACAAGCGCTGTGGGGGCAGGAACCATATGGCTATGTTCTGGCTCCCCTTCTCTCTTGCCTTCTTAGAGAACTCGCTTTTTCATTTATTCAGCAAATGTTTATTGACCACATACTATGTATCAGATGGTATTTTAGATGCTTGGAGTTAATACGTGAGCAAAATAAACAGAAATCTCTAAAAAACCTCCGACTTCTTGGAGCAGAGTGAAACCAGGCAAGTGTTACATCAAGTTTAGCCAAAAGCTGTGTCCTTACATATTTTAAGTTCAGCCTGAAGGTTTCTCCGTAAATAGTAAACTATAACCTAAATAGAGGTGTAAATACACTGCAACCTACTCGCGCCAATCACCAAGTTTTGGCCAAAGACGGCCAACTGTTCAAACCGTGTTCAAATAAGGTAAACGTCTAGCTATAACTATTCCGGCTGTTTCCCTACCTCACTTTTCTTTCTTTCTCTATAAACCTTTTTCCACCATGTGGCTCTGCGGGAGTCTGTGTGAACCTACTCTGGCTCAGGAGGCTGCCTGATTCGGGAATAGTTCTTTGCTTAAACTCTGTTTACTTTGGCTAATGTTTTACTTTTAACACAAGAAATAGTAAGCACAATAAATAAGTAAATTCTATAACATAATAAGCACTACAGTAAACAAAATGAGTAGGATAAGGGGGATAGAGTAGGGAGCATACTACAATTCCATAAAAGGTGGTCAGGGCCTCATTTCTTAATTATCCCTGCTTCCTTTCATACTCATAAGCATGTAAACAACCTGAAGTCTCTCCCATCTTGAAATCTCCCGCCGAACCTACCAGACTCCACTTCAACCTCTGCTTTCTTTCCTATAATACATTTCTCCAATTATCTAAACAAGAGTGCCTCCAATTACTCAACCACTACTCAAGTCTGGACTTACTGCACTCTGGTTTCTGCCCCACCACCCCACTGAAACCATTCTTTCCAAAGTCACTAGGGGCCAGCTGCCATGGCTCACGCTTGTAATCCCAGCACTTTGGGAGGCCAAGGCAGGCGGATCACAAGGTCAGGAGATCGAGACCATCCTGGCTAACAAGGTGAAACCCCGTCTAGACTAAAAAATAGAACAAATTAGCCGGGCGTGGTGGTGGGCGCCTATAGTCCCAGCTACTCGGGATGCTGAGGCAGGAGAATGGCGTGAACCTGGAAGGTGGAGCTTGGAGTGAGCCAAGATCATCCCACTGCACTCCAGCCTGGGTGACAGAGCAAGACTCCGTTTCAAAAAAAAAAAAAAAAAGGTATGTCCACGTTGTAGCATGCATCAACACTTCATTCCTTTTTAAGGCTGAATAATAGTCCATTGTATAGAATATATAATCACCTTTTATTTATCCATCAGTGGAAAGACATACAGACTATCTCCACTTTTTGACTATTATGAACAATGCTGCTATGCACATTCATTTACAAGTTTTTGTGGGGATATATATTTTCATTTATTTTGGGTATTCCTAGGAGTAGAATTGCTGGGCTACATAGTAACTGTATTTTTAAATTTTTCTGGAACTGCTAGATGATTTATCAAACCAGCTACACCATTTTATACTCCCACCAGCAGCATAAAGAGTTCCAGTTTCTCCACATCTTTTCCAACACTTATCGTTGTCTAACTTTTTTATTACAACCATTTTGAGTGGATGTGAAGTGGTATCTCTCTGTAGTTTTGATCTGCACTTCCCTGATAGCACAGTTTCATGTGCTTATTGGCCGTTTGTGTATGGTATTAGATAAATGTCTATCGAAATCCTTTGCCAATTTTTTAATCAGGTTACCACTCATTTTCTTTTGCCACAAAATCTATTCCTATTAATGATATGCCAAACAGTCTGGTTCCCCTCCGTGACGTGCTGCTGCCTTGGCCCCACTGATGGCAGACATATAACTTGCTTCAGCCAATAAAATGTAAGCAGGAATGTCAGTTCCAAGCAGAATTTTTAAGAGCTAGCTTGTGGGTTCACCATGTCTCTTTTCTGTCTGCCACAAGCAATTTGTTTTAGAGAGAAGCTATTCCATCAGCATAAGTTCCATACCAGAGATGACATGGAGCAGAACTGCAGCTGACCCCCAGTGGATATGTAGCATTTGATATGGTTTGGCTGTGTCCCCACCCAAATATCATCTTGAATTATAATTCCCATAATCCCCACATGTCTAGGGAGAGACCTCGTGGGAGGTAAATGGGTCATGGGAGCGGTTCCCCCATGCAGTTCTCATGATAGTGAGTTCTCACAAGAGCTGATGGTTTTATAAGGGCCTCTTCCACCTTTGCTCCTCATTCTTCTCTCTCTCACCTGCCCTAATATAAGATGTGACTCTTCCCCTTTCACCATAATTGTAAGTTTCCTGAGGCCTCCCCAGCCATGCAGAACTGTGAATCAATTAAACCTCCTTCCTTTATAAATTACCCAGCCTTGGGTATTTGTTTATAGCGGTATGAAAACGAAATAATACAGCATTTGTTTTTGTAAGCCACTCAGATGCTTTGGGACATTTGTTACTGCATCATAATATAGCCTGGCCTAGAGGACACACTCATCCTATGTGACTGGCTCCACTGTCCCTCCAGGCTCCTTGACATGGCCTACAAGGCCCTGAAGATCAGGCTTGTTGACCTGTACAGCCTCATTTTTAGGCAATTCCCTTAACCACCCTATCCTCCAGACAAAATAAAGTGCATGCAGGCCCTGGAATTTACTTCTTCCTCTCTCTTTCTCCCTCCCCCTAACCTGACTTTGCCCAAGTATTCATTATTACTGGATTAATATAATATTAATAGCTATCTTTGCCTAAATATTTTCTATGCCTATGACATATATGTGTGTGTGCGTGTGTACACACACACATCTTGTGTTTTGTTGTCAGATACACACACACACATATATATATATATTTGGTCTGACAACAACCCTAAGAATTAGGTACCATATCCCATTTTACAAATCAACAAAGACCCTAGATTTACTTTTCCTGGCGCTAGGAAGGGGTAGGGCCAGAATTTGAACCTAGGTTTATTTGATTCCGAAGCCCTTCTTTGAGTCATTATGCTGTACTAAGAGCTAAAGGTAATTGAATTTTAGTAAGCATTTACTATGTGGCAGGCATTATGCTAAATGGATATTAGCATGGACTTTTCATGGATTATATTTAACGCACATAGAGAAATCCATGCACTCGAAGTATAGAATAGTGATATCCCACAGCAGTTTAAGACCCTGAATTTGGAGCTAGATAACATAATATGCAACCTTGAGCAAATTACTAAAACTCTCTAAACTCTACATTCATCATCTGTAAAATGGAGCAATAAAATACACCTCAAAGGATTTTGTGAGTATTAATGAATCAATTTTTAGAAAGCACTCAGAAAGCCTTAGCATAGAGAAAGAGGTCAAATTATACCAACTATAATGTTTCTTTTGTCATCTAATCTCACAACAAACATATGAGGTGGGTACTACTCTATAACTACCCCCTTTGCTTCAGCTGCCCTGTCTTTTCCCACCTCCTGACTTCTACACATGAGTCCTTCCAGAATGTCCCTGCTCCTTTTTGCTACCTGATCAACTCCCACCCACCTCTAGGACTTGCCCCAGATATCCTTTCCTGCACTTTGGCAGCAAACTTGGTTGCTTCTTCCTCTGGGCTTCCATAGCATTTTGTATGAAATTCAATAGTTAGACTTCTTTGAAAGCAAGGAACAAGAATCCACTTAGCTGGGCATGGTGGTTCACGCCTGTAATCCCAGCACTTTGGGAGGCCGAGGCAGGTGGATCATGAGGTCAGGAAATCAAGACTATCCTGGCTAACACAGTGAAACCCCGTCTCTATTAAAAAATAGAGAACATTAGCCAGGCATGGTGGCAGGCACCTGTAGTCCCAGCTACTGGGGAGGCTAAGGCAGGATAATGGCATGAACCTTGGAGGCGGAGCTTACAGTGAGCCCAGATGGCACCACTGCACTCCAGCCTGGGTGACAGAGCGAGACTCCATCTCCAAAAAATAAAAATAAAAAGAATCCACTCAACTGTTTACTATACCATGCCCGGCCCAGACCCATTTCTAAAGTCAAATCTAGTGACTCAGGAGAGAAATGTAAGGCCTATTCCAAGAAAAAGAAACTTATACACCAAAACCACTGCAAAAACACGTATATTTTCGTCAGCAGTAACCTGAAAAACATTTATGGGAGTAGATTCTAAGGATGTTTTATAAGAAAAGATAGAATATGATAACAGACCAGACTAAACTTACAATATGGATGTCTTTACCTGAGGTTCTCCTTTTAATGTGCTAAATTGAGTGACTGGGCTGAGCACAGTGGCTCACCCCTGTAATCCCAGCACTTTGGGAGGCCGAGGGGGGCAGATCATCTGAGGTCAGGAGGTCGAGACCAGCCTGGCCAACATGGTGAAACTCCATCTCTACTAAAAATACAAAAATTAGCCAGATGTGGTGGCACATGCCTATAATCCCAGCTACTCGGGAGGCTGAGTCAGGAGAATCACTTGAACCCAGGAGGCAGTGGAGGTTGCAGTGAGCCAAGATTGCGCCACTGCACTACAGTCTGGGTGACAGAGCAAGACTCCATCTCAAAAATAAATAAATAAATAAGTAAGTAAAGCAAGTGGCAGCATCTCTAATGGTTTGCTTGGTTGACTGAGTGAAACTAAGATTCAGTGGTGGCCTACATTCAATGAAGCTGAGCTGAGATGCCAGAATATCTCATATAATGTAGAAAAAGCAAAGGTTTCATTTTTTGTTTTGTTTTGTTTTGTTTAGATGGAGTCTCCCACTGTCACCTGGGCTGGAATGCAGTGACACAATCTTGGCTCACTGCAACCTCTGCCTCCCGAGTTCAAGTGATTCTCCTGCCTCAGCCTCCCAAATAGCTGGGATTACAGGCACCCACCACCACGCCCAGCTAATTTGTTGTATTTTTAGTAGAGATGGGATTTCACTATGTTGGCCAGGCTGGTCTCAAACTCCTGACCTCATGATCCACCTGCCTCGGCCTCCCAAAGTGCTGGGATTACAGGAATGAGCCACTGCGCCCAGCGCAAAGGGTTTTATTAAAAAAAAAATAAAAAGTCAAACTACAGGGTCATATACAAAAGGATCAAGGTTATGAGAGGGTTGGAGTGGATTAATTATGTGTAACCTGTTCACCCACTTCCTGACTATGTTTCCTGGAAGGACCCAGAGGGCCCTAAAGCATTGAGAAAACATTAGTCAGAGAAGCATAGGCATCCTCAAAAGTTCTGCAATGGCTGTTCTTTCTGGACTAAGGATGATTGAAAAGGTTATCTGATTTCTACGGGAATGTTGGCATCGTGGCAGGGGCCATGTAGTAATACTTCACCAACAGAGACAAGGAGGCACAATTACCATAATGGGCAGCAGGCAGTCAGAAAGTTTTTACATTGAGAGGTCTGTGGGGGTGCTAACTCATGACAGGGTCCTTAGGAATAAAATAGATGGGCAGCCTGCTGAAGTATTACTTGATATATGCAACTAGCAAAACTATAGATCAAGTGAGCAGAAACCTGTCTTGAGTTGCCACAAAAGGAAATTGTAGCCTCTCATTTAGTTCCCAGACCTAAACTGCTTCACATTTGCAGGGTCCAGGGATTGAAGCAGAAACTGAGTCCCCTTGAGGAAAGAAACTACAACACTCTCACAACTGTATACTATAAATATTTCTCCAAGTCTGTCCCAAAAGGACCTGTGGCTATTATCAGGATGAGTGTGCACTGAGGAAAGGGACATACCTAGGCTTTGAAGGATTATTACACACTACTCTGAGTTTATGCTAATCCTTGAGAACCCCTGGATAGATTGAGAGCTTTAGGTGGTCAAGTAGAAAATGAAATTTATAATCAAGTCCATCACTCAGAGGGCTCAATAGGTTCTGTAGACCCACTCTGAAGTTATTTGGACTAGCCATACTTGTCAACTGGCAAAATCCCTGCACTGGCTCCCTGACCCATAAAGAGAGGACTCTTATGGTTAGGTAGAGCCAAGTAGAAACCACTGGAACTGCTCTTCTCTAACAAAATGGTAAGCCAAAAACAATACCACATCCCTGTGGGAATTGCAGACATTAACTAGTGCCACCTTTAAAGATTTGATAGATACAAGAGTAAGGATTCTCATCACACTTCTGCATAATTCCTGTGTTTGACTAGTGGCAAAACTAGACAGTGGCTTCACTTGCAGCTTCCAATTTAGACATGGTATTGTTGCTGGAACAAATCAACATAGTCCTGCCATCTATTATGTAGCTATTGATCTGGAAAATCATTTCCCCTCATATCAATTAGCAGGAAAAATCAGAAAGCAGCAAATTTTTACCTGTCAGAAACAGCAATTCACCTTCACAGTCTTACTTCAGGGCTATGCCAGCTCTCAAACTCCGTAACAGTCTAGTCCACAGTGACCTTGGTCATCTAGACATGCCATAGAACATCATCATGTGATGCACCACATTGATAACATCATGCTGATTGGCTTGGTGAACAAAAAGTAGCAAATATTCTAGATGCCTTAGTAAATCACATGCATGCCAGAGACATAAAACTTCAGTGGAAGGAATGTTGGCATATCCCTGTATAGCAGTGTTTTTCGACCAGGTGATTGTGTCCACTAGGGGACATTTTGCAGGAAATGTATAGAAACATTTTTAGTTGTCACAGCTGAGGATGGACAAATTAGTGGCTACTGGCATCTTGCAGGTAGGGGCCAAGGATGCTGATAAACATCCTGCAATGCAGAGGATAGCTCCCCACAACTAAGAATTATCAAGCCCAAAATAACAAGATTGAGATCGAGAATCCCTACTGTAACTTATAGTAAGAGACAACTTTCTGCATCTTGCACATCCTAACACTAAGAAAGAGGCACATATACCACATTTGGGTGTATTTCTGTAACCAACTTACTGAGAACCCTTTTCTCCCAGAAAATTAAAGGGCTCTGTAGCAGGTCCAGGGTGCTAGGCAAGCTATCTTGCTACTCAAGCCTAATAATTCAGAAAACCCAAAGCGTCTATGGCAAGTAAGGATGCTGTATGGATCCTCTGGCAAAATAGGGGTCCAAAGCACAGAATCCCAGGGTTTTGACACAATGCTGTGCTCTTTTCTGCTGAAAGGGCACTGGATTCTACTAAAGGCTAGATCTTGATGACATCAAGATCAATGGGCTCTGAGCTGCCCATCATGAACTTCCATAAGATTGGGTGTGCATACATAGCAACAATCCATCATCAATTAAAAGTGCTATATAAAAGGTCAGGCTTTAGAAGATCAGGAGGACACAAGAAAGTTGCATAGGCAGGTGGCTCAGACTCTAGGGCCTCAAAAGGAATTTCCTATAACCAGTTATCAGAGGGGTGAAAAAAAACTTAAGGCTGATTTAAAGATGGGTCTGTACAATATGTTGGCATCAGCTGGAAGTGGACTACTGCAGTATTACCATTCTGTTGAGAAGTGTTTCTGAAAAAATGATGAAAGGCAATCCTCTCGGTGGGGACAACTTTGAGCATATATTAGGATGTCCTCTTTATCTGGAAGGAGACAGGATTTTTGTATGAGGATTTTTGTGACCCATACGAATGCTTACAAAACGGCATCCACTGAATAGGCTTTCAATAATCAGATGGGCAGGCCAGGCACGGTGGCTCACGCCTGTAATTCTAGTACTTTGGGAGGCAGATGCAGGCAGATCACAAGGTCAGGAGATCGAGACTATCCTGGCTAACACGGTGAAACCCTGTCTCTACTAAAAACACAAAAAATTAGCTGGGGGTGGTGGCACATACCTGTAGTGCCAACTACTTGGGTGGCTGAGGCAGGAGAATCGCTTGAACCCGGGAGGCAGAGGTTGCAGTGAGCCAATATTGCACCACTGCACTCCAGCCTGGGCAACAGAGGCAGACTCCATCTCAAATAATAATAGTAATAATCATCATCATCATCAGATGGGCAAAAAGATCCATTCTGTGGATGGTGGTCAGCTTCTTTATTCAGCTACACCAGTTGTTGTTCAGTGGGCCCATATGTAACTAACGATGGCAACAGGGACGGGGCTATCCATGGGATCAAAAACATGGACTTCCTTCTCCAAGGCAGAAAACGCAGCCTGCCAACAAGAGAAGCCAACAGTGAGCTCCTGAATGCACCATTCCTTGGGATTCAGGGGACATATTGATTATGTTGGACCTCTTCCGTCATGGAGGGGCAGAGATTTGTCCTCATTGGAATAGACACTTTTTTTTAAAACTTTTCCTATTCAAAATGGTTCTGCCAGCATCACCATCTGTGGACTTATGGAATGTCATGATGCTGTGATTCATTTTCGGGATATACACTGTTGCTTCTCTCCAAAGATATCATTTGAAAGCAAGAGAAACTGGCTCGTGTTCTTGGAATTCACTAATCGTATCACATACCCCAACACCTGAGAACAAGTAACCTGGCAGACTGGTGGATTGGACTACTGAAGCCATAATTAGAGCACCACATGTGAGACAACACCCTGTGAGATCAAGTGCTGTCCTACGGGATGGAGTATATGCTTTGGGCCAGTGACCAACAGATGGTGCTATTTCTCTTACAGCCCAAATACCCAGGTTCTGGAACCGATTACACTTTATGACCCACTGACAAAGTGTATTTTCCTTTCTCCACGCTAGAGACTCTTGTGGTTTATAGATCTTTGTTCCTGTCTTAGTTTGGATTCTTATCCTAAGACAAGGTGTTGGGTGCAGATTGCATCCCACTAAGCACAAGCAGGAAAAGATGAAAACGAGTCAGAGAAGGGAGAAAAGCCAGTAAGGTGTGTAATGATGAGCAGGTGACTGCTGAGGGCAACTGAAGCTCAATCTCACCAAGAACTCTCTGAAAAAATAGTATGGAACAAGTTTTAGAATTGTCCTTTAAGAGGTTGGGAAAGCAAAGCGTATATCCACCAACCCCAATTCATAGGGTGATACGCATTTTCCTTTGGCAGAGTACAAGAGAAAGCCCACGTGAAGAGAGGACAAAGGAGGAAAAGCTGTCATTGTGCAGGAAACTCTCTATCACAGCTGCCAGTGAAGTCGGGTGGGCCAAGGGGACATGGAGAGAGACATCTGCCTCAGCTGATAAATTTCCCAAGGGAGGTATGCTCTCATCTTTGGGGTACATAATAATGGTCTCATTAAGTGAGAAGTTGAAACTACCACCTGACTATTTTGGGGTCCTCATCCTACTGAACCAACAAGGAAATGAGGAATTATAATGGATGGAGTGATAAGTTCCAATTAACAGGGGAAATTTGGGTTGCTGCTACACAATGAGGGCAGGAAAGATCCTATCTAGAACCCAGTGGGAACCACTGGGGCACCATTTTATTCTTCTACTTCCAGTAGAAAATGTTAAAAGAAGAACTCAATAAAGACAAGACCCAGTAAAGGCAAGACTCAATAAAGGTAAGACCACTAAGGACTCAGATCCTTTAAGAACAAGGGTTTGGATCACTACTCAGATGAAGGACCACAACCAGCCAAAGTGTTAACTAAGCACAATGGGACCAGGGAATGAGAGTGAGGGAAGGAACTGATAAATATCCACTGTACCCTTAAGACCAGTTATGGAAATGACTATGCATATATTTGTTATGTATATATTAATATTAACCAATTATTTTTCCTCTTTCTTACTATTTTGTACAAAAAGGTCAATGGTATTTAATTTTGCCAGTTAGTTCAGATATTACCAGACCATGAAAAGCCACAGTTTGATGGAGAAAACTGTAAATTCACTGAACATCTAGGACTCTAAGATGGCAATGATGACTAATCTCCCTATGTTGAGGAGACAATGAGGACATCTTCATTTGTATAAAGTATAATTACATTGTGTTAGACAGAAACATGAAGTTGTTGTAAGATAGGAGGCAAATATAGAAAAATAGTAAAGATGTGGACTGGCTGGGCTCAGTGGTTCACATCTGTTGTCCCAGCACTTTGGGAGCCGAGGCAGGCAGATCGCTTGAGCCCAGGAATTTAGGACCAGCCTGGGCAGCATGGTTAAACCCCATCTCTACTGAAAGTACAAAAATTAATGGGGCATGGCGGCGCATGCCTATAATCCCAGCTACTCAGGAGGCTGAGGTGGGAGAATTGCTTGAGCCCAGGTGGTGAGATTGCAGTGAGCCAAGATCATGCCACTGCGTTCCAGCCTGAGCAGGAGAGTGAGACTCTATCTCAAAATTAAAAAAAAAAAAAAAGATGTGAACTGTGACACTTATTTGCCTGTTAGTTCTTGGATCCATTCCCTGATCTTGCCCTATGCTGGTCTGATTTTCAAGGAACTACATTTCCCAGGATCCCTTGATAAATCGCTTCCAGGTATGTTTGACCAATGGAAGACCCTGATAGAACACCAGAGTATGGAAGTAAGGAATCATCAAGGCATTTCTCTCACTCCTTCCTCAGGCAGCATCTGCAATAGTGGCTATGTTTCCTCCGTGTCCCCAGCTCTCACTAAACAGTTCCTTCCTTCATGATCCAAGCACCTTGCCGTGATCCTAGCTTATAAGCAGTACCAGTATCAGCCTCTGGTAACACTACCTCCTCCTGTTGTCCCTCTATCGCTAGAAGTGGCAGCAGCTGTGTAATGTTGCTAATACGTGGTTTGTCTAATTGTCTACTATTTGACTTCTCAACCCTTCTATCAACTTGTATAAGTAAAATCCTGAATTAAATCTCTGCTTTTCAGACCTAGGGTGGGTTATGTTTTCTTGATAAAGCTAACTGATACATAACCTAATGTTATTTAATCCCATGCCCAGTCTGGTTCTCTATGGGTGTTTATAATCTGCTGGTGGCCGACTTGGCATAGTGACAAGGGTCTGAGCTGTAGTCATCATCTCAGTGGTGAATGTAGGCAGAATAAAGTACCAGAGGTGAAAGCTACAGCTATGGGTTGGATGTGAGGAGCACATGGTCCAAGCTACCTTTGGCCCTTTTAATTTCACAACACTTTAGACCTGCACTATCCTACACTAAGCACTAGCCACATGTGGCTACCAAGCAACTGAAACATGGTTCATCTGAATTGAGATTTGCACTAGGTGTAAATTACACATCAGATTTCAAAGACTGAGTATGAGCTGGGTGCCGTGGCTCATGCCTGTAATCCCAGCACTTTGGGAGGCCAAGGCAGGTGGATCGCTTGAGACCAGGAGTTTGAGACCAGCCTGGCCAACATGGTGAAACCCCATTCCTATAAAAAATACAAAAATTAGCCGGGTGTGGTGGTGCATGCCTGTAGTCTCAGCTACTCAGAAGGCTGAGGCAGGATAATCGCTTGAACCTGGGAGTTGGAGGTTGCAGTGAGCCAAGATCATGCCACTACATTCCAGCCTTGGTGACAGAGTGAGACTCTGTCTCCAAAAAGAAAGACTGAGTATGGAAAAAAAAGAAAATATTACTTTAGTAATTTTCTTTTTTTCTTTTTTATTTTTATTTTTTGCACACAAAACAATAAACATTTTCTAAAAGTGCATACAAACAAAAAGATGCATATCAAACATATTAGGAAGGTTGCACATGGGAAGACAGGGAATAGAAATGGGGGGTGGGAATTAAAGAAAATAAATGAGAGAGGGACTTTGTATGGATCAATGATAATAACTCAATCCTCTATTTGACAAAGAAGAAGGAGAAGGAAGAGGAAGAAAAAGAAAGTGGGATAAAGGATCAGAAAGGGAGGAAAATAGAAAAAATTGGAGTATGACTCCAGGGTAGACCTGTTTTGTTGTCACTTGGTTGGTTGGTTGGTTTGTCAGTTGTATTTTTCATATGTTTTGCCATGTTGGCCAGGCTGGTCTCGAACTCCTAGCCTCAAGTGATCAACCCGCCTCAGCCTCCCAGAGTACTGGGACTACAGACGTGAGCCACCACGTCCAGCCCCCACATTGCTTCTGGCCTCTGTGGTAGACCTCCCAGAAGGGGCGGCCGCGCAGAGGCACTCCTCACTTCCCAGACAGGGCGGCCGGGCAGAGGCGCTCCTCACTTCCCAGACGGGGCGGCCGCGCAGAGGCGCTCCTCACATCCCAGAAGGGGCAGCCGGGCAGAGGCGCTCCTCACTTCCCAAATGGGGCGGCCGGGGAGAGGCGCTCCTCACTTCTTCCCAGACGGGGCGGCCGGGCAGAGACGCTCCTCACTTCTCGGATGGGGTGGCGGCTGGGCAGAGGCACTCCTCACATCCCAGACGATGGGTGGCCGGGCAGTGGCGCTCCTCACATCCCAGATGATGGGTGGCAGGGCAGAGGCGCTCCTCACTTCCCAGACGGGGCGGCCGGGCAGAGGCGCCCCTCACTTCCCAGATGGGGCGGCCGGGCAGAGGCGCTCCTCACATCCCAGAAGGGGCGGTCGGGCAGAGGCGCTCCTCACTTCCCAGAAGGGGAGGCCGGGCAGAGGCGCTCCTCACTTCCCAGAAGGGGCGGCCGGGCAGAGGCGCTCCTCACTTCCCAGACTATGGGTGGCCCAGCAGAGGCGCTCCTCACATCCCAGACGATGGGCGGCCAGGCAGAGACGTTCCTCACATCCTAGACGGAGTGGCGGCTGGGCAGAGGCGCTCCTCACCTCCCACACGGGGCGGCCAGGCAGAGGAGCTCCTCATAACCCAGACGATGGGCGGCCAGGCAGAGACGCTCCCCACCTCCCAGACGGGGCGGCGGCCGGGCAGAGGCTGCAATCCCAGCACCCTGGGAGGCCAAGGCAGGCGGCTGGGAGGCGGAGGCTGCAGCGAGCCAAGACCACGCCACCGCACTCCAGCCCGGGCAACACCGAGCACCGAGTGAGCGAGACTCCGTCTGCAGTCCCAGCACCTCGGGAGGCCGAGGCGGGCAGACCAGTGGAGGTCAGGAGCTGGAGACCAGCCTGGCCGACATGGCGAAACCGCGCCTCCAGCCAAAGGAGAAAAACCAGGGAGGGGTGGTGGCGCGCGCCGGCAATCCCAGGGGCAGGAGAATCACGGGAGCCGGACGCAGGGAGTTTGCAGCGAGCCGAGTGTACTCCAGCCTGGGTCACAGAGGGAAGAAAAGGAAAGGAAAGAAGAAAGAAAGAAAGCAGGAAAGAAGGAAGGAAGGAAGGAAGGAAGGAGTAATTTTCATATTGATTACATGTTGATGATATTTTGGGCATATTAAGTTAAATGAACCATATCATTAAAATGAATGTCACCTTTTTTTTTTTTACTTTTCTAATGTGGCTACTAGAATAATTAAAATTACATATGTGGCTCACATTATATTTCTACTGGACTGTACTGCTTTAGATGTCAAATGGCCTAAAAAAGTAGTAAAGATTGGTGATGAAAAGAATTATGGTTGGCTGAATTGGCCCTAAAAGATATCCATATCTCTGAAACTTGTGAATGCTATCCTATAGTGTAACAAGAGATTTGTGGGTGTGATTAAGTTAAGACTCTTGAGATAGTGGGTAATTCTGGATTAGCCAGGTGGGCCTTAATTGTCAATCACAAGCAGGAGGCAGAGGGAAATTTGACAAAGAAGATAATGTGAGGACTGGTGCAGGCTTCAGATATGAAGGAAGGGGCCTTAATCAAGGCACACAGGGAATACAACCCTGGAAGTGGAAAATGCAAGGAAACCGACTCTTCCCCGGAGCTTCCAGAGGGAGTGCAGCCTGGCCAGCACTTTGATTTCAGCTCAGTGAAACTGATTTCAGACTTCTGACATCCAGAACTGTAAGAACATAAATGTGTGTTGTTTTAAGCGACTGTTTGTCATAATTTGTTACAGTAGCCATAGGAAACTAATAAAAGGACCAATATTTCTTTTTGTACTTTATGTACCTGCACTATACAAGTGTTACCTAATTTCACCCTCCTAACAACACTATGAAGTAGGTATTTTGGAGACAAGGAAACCAAGATATAAAGACACTAAGGAACTTGCTCCAGGTGTTATATTTAGTAAAGGGCAGAACCTGGGTTCAAATCGAGGACCATGTGACTGCAAAGCCCATGCTCTTTCCATTACGTTGCACGTGTCTCTCATCTCTCTGGACCTTGGTTACCACAGTTTTTTCCCATTGCTCTGACCCTAGAAGTCACTGCGGTACCTGGCAAATGAGTCAGTATGTTACTGCCACTTCCAGAGGTGGAAAGGTATAAACTGGCTATGTGACTGCCATTTTCTCAGGCAGAAAACTTCTCAAAGATCAGTGATTCTGGAGCAGTGGAAACAGGTGCACTTCATCCCATTCCCTGGAAGCACTAACAAACTAAGTATCTTCTAGGTTTAATCTCAAAGAGAAGAGGCACAACCACCTCCATCCAAGGGGAGCATCTTGGTGTCAGAATTTGAGGATTGCACATCAGTGTCTAGCTTTAGCAGCTTCATGAATAGTGATGCCATTATGGTACGTAATGTGGATTAACTCAACCTCCAATCCACAAGGTGTCTTTCTGCACTGCAAAGACTGGAGAGTTGAAAAGTACACTTTCTGGACTTCTTTGCAACTAAGTTTCTGAATGTGAATTAGTCTCTGATAATATGATGAACTCATGAAATATGACAGGCAGAAGTGAGGTGAAGGAAAAACCCAATTTTAAATACTGTCTAGAAAATTTGTGAAAATGTGAGGTTTCGTTTTTGTTTAAGACAGAGTCTCACTCTGTTGCCCAGGCTGGAGTGCAGTGGTGCAATCTTGGCTCACCACAACCTCTGCCTCCCAGGTTCAAGCGATTCTTCTGCCTCAGCCTCCCGAGTAGCTGGGACTACAGGCACGCACCACCACGCCAGGCTAATTTTTTTATTTTTAGTAGAGATGGAGTTTCACTATGTTGGCCAGGCTGTTCTCAAACTCCTGACCTCATGATCCGCCCGCCTCGGCCTCCCAAAGTGCTGGGATTACAGGCATGAGCCACTGCTCCTGTCCGAAGATGTGAGTTTTTTTTTCTGCAGTGGGACTTCAGTGGTCTTTTTCCTGCTTTCTGAGTGTCAAAAGGCAGTGCCAGCATCCATAGTCGCGAGAGCAGCTGCTTCTTCATTAGTTTCCTGACCTTTGGATCAAAGCTATGGTGGTGTGTCTTGAGTGGTTCAAATGACAACCTTGGAAGTAGGAATGTTTCTGAGTAGTCCAGTTCTGTATTTTTCTGAGAATCATTTCTAGTGGTCCAGCCTTGATCTTGCTGTGCTAGCCTTTCTAAGCATCAATTTCCTGCAATAAATCTATTCCTGTAAAAAAAAAAATCCTGGAGTGGTTTCTACTTTCTGCATTGAACCTTGACTGACATTGTCTTCAATCGAAAAAAGGTGTATGACAAGTTCAACTTCAAAGTATTTTATTTAAATTGCCACTGAACTGTGCAGATCCAGTTGTTCAACAAATATTTAGTGAGTATCTGCTATGTGTTAGTCACTGTGATAGTCGGTGAGGAAAGGCCAGTGAAAAAGAGACATATATGCCCTTAGTTGGCTTAATTCAAATAGCAGAGGCAGACACACATAAATAATCAGGAATAGAGAGTTATAAATACACCGGTAGACAGAGTACTCCATGTTATAATGGTATATAACAGAGCTGTCTAACCCAGAGTTAGGGTCCAAAAGCATGTCTGGAAAGAGTGATATTTGAGACTTTGAATTAGTCAGAATTCATAGAAGCTAATTCTGATCATTTAAGAAGTAAACGAATTTGTTTAAATGATATAGGAGTTTGAATATGGAGTGGATTCGATAGATAATAGTATTATACCAAAGTTACATTTCCTAATTTAGATAATTATATGGTGGTTATGTAAGAAAATATCCTTGTTTTTATGATATACACACCAAAGCATTTACAGGTATAGAACTACAATGTTTGCAACTTACTCTCAGATGAATCAGAAAAAAAAAATGTGTCTTTGTGTGGGTATTGCAAGAATAATTAAGGATTCCCATATTCCCTTTATTTAGATGTACTAGTTGTTTACACTTTGCCCAAATTTGCTTTACCATATTCTCTTTATATGGTTCCTTGTACAAATGATTCCTTGACTATTCTTGTAATTTTGCTCTCAAGTATGAAATTATATCAAAATTAAAAGTTGTAAAGAAACAAACAAAAATATAATTCCCAGTGATGGCAGCAGCAGTCCATCTGGAGCGGCCACTGCCATGAGGCAGGCTGTGCGTTCCTAGGAGCCTGCGGAGCCCGGAACAGGTGGGAGCCCCGCCCTCTTCCAAGTTGGAGGGGCGGGAACCCTACCCTCCCAGGCGCAGCTGCAGCCGACCAGCTGCGGCTGCCGACCGGGGCATCTCTGCATTCTCAGGGACCAGGAGGCCCCCTTCCCCCGACAGGCTCGGAAGCGCCTGCTCTTCCTGGCTGGCCTCTCCCGCTGGCAGCACCAGCTCTCAGAGCAAAGTTGAGGTTGAGCCCAGGCGCTGTCGCGACCTGGCTGGGTGTGCACACGTTTGGGGCAGCACTAACACACCAGCCTCCTGCCGCCTCGGCACAGAGAAGCACAGGAGGGAAGCCGAGGGCAGCGCAGGCCTGCAGGCCCCCCTTGGCACGAACCGCCTGGGCACCGTGGGCGCCACGGACGCCAGGACAGCAGGCCGATGGTGGCAGGAGGCAGACACGCTCCCGGGCGGAAAGGGGCAGTCCCGATGAAGCCCCACCTTCAAGCCAGGGATGGCCTGAAGCCTGGGGGCCAGGCTGTCGGTTCCGCAGACCAGAGTGAGAACTTACTGTGCTTTTTCCGGCAGCCCATGGAAACCCATGGACCAATCAGCACACACTTCCTCCCATCTGAAGACCATAAAAGCCCCTGAGTCAGCCAGACTCAAAGGACAGGACCACCTGCCTGCAGATAGTAGCTACCCGCTCCAGGTCTCCTCTCTGCTGAGGACTGCAGAGATGACGGGAAGACCTGCTTGCGAATTGGAGTTACTAATGAGTTACCCACTGCGTGTCTTCTCTCTACTGAGAGCTAGACACTCGTTTTCTCTCTGCTGGGAGCTACCCCCGAGCTGGACACTCATCTTTTCTCTGCTGAAAGCTACCGACTGCGGGTCTTCTCACCGCTGAGGGCTGGACACTCGTCAGGATGACCCACACCTGCCTGTGGAAAGGAAAGGAGCTGCCCGCTTCAGGTCTTCTGAGAACTGTTCTGTTGCCTCTCTGCCTTCAGTGAAGCGCCTCTCCATCTATGAGGTAGTCCATGAGGTCCATGGATGTGGAACAAGAACTCGGGACTCACCAAATGGTGGGACTAAAAGAGCTATAACACAAACAGGGCTGAAACATGCCCCCCTACTCGCCATGTTGTGAAGGCGAGAAGAGCTTTGGCCCTTTGCGGAGCCTAGACCTAGGAGCTTTGGCCCTTCGGGGAGCCTGGACCTAAGGGTTCCCTGGGCCAGGGCTGTGACTTCCTCTTTGGGGTTCTGCCATTCCTGGTGTCTCCAAGCTTCTGGGCGCCACTGCGTTCCTCTCACCCAGACATAGGTGCCTGCAGCGGAAGCTGCATACAGTACTTCTGGTCCAGCTGCAGCATGGCATGGAGCCGGCACCTGTGCTGACACCTGGAGCTGCCTGCACTGCTGCAGCCAGTGTGCCTGGCTGTGTTCAGTGGCTGGACCCGTGCTTGCTCGCCCACACACAACCCTTGCTGCTCCGCCCCTGGCCACACTTGGCAGGTGTGGGATCCGGGCTGGTAGTGTGAAACAAGTGCAGCCTGCCAGGCCAAGTGGGTGGAACAAGCCCAGCAGGAACGAGCAATAGACAGAAACGCGCCGCCAGCCACAGAGGTTTCCAGCTGGCTAAGCGACACCCCAAGGATCCTGTGACACCAGAATTTCTAGGAGGGCTGGAGAATCAGTCTCAGTGAGCTCAGGACAATTCAATCAGAAACGATACCGAAAATTCCCACTCCAGAATTGGTCCAGTGAAGGCAGCACTGCTTCGGGAATTTGATCTTCCCGTGATGTTGATGCTGTCTGAGAGCTCCTCTCAGTCCTCTTGTGTCTAACTCTGATTCAGAGAGTTGGAAGATTGTATTTGGTTAGGGGTGGGTCCTAGATCATGTACTCTAACTATAAGAAAGGCGAGGAGAGAGAGTATATGCCATTTTCAGCTTCTAGAGTGGGAGGCATTCTTTAAGGTGGGGAGTTCTTCCAATATCAAAAAGAAAACAGATGCTAGATGGGACAGAATTTGGCAATATTCACCAGAGTTTACTTCTTTGCTATGCATACCCAACACTAACATAAACCCCTCTTCCCGTAAGAAAGAAAAATTATTGCCAATTATCGTAATGTTACTATTCCTTATAAAAGCACAATGCGCTCATCCCTCCCTTAAAAGGGTAATAACTTCATTGGCAGCTACATCTAGTTTATACAGAATTTCTGGGTGACACTCAGTCCTCTTCTGGTTCCATTATGATCCTATCTCAGTATTCTGTAACACATAAACGAAATTGTAAAATTAACCACCAGCTGCATGCCATGAAGAAAAAGGACAGAAAAAGGAAAGAAAAATTAGTTAAATATATATACATGATTGAACAATGCAGAAAATTAGAGAACCTTCAATCTTTATTTCTGCAAGTAGTCACGAGACTGTAATTGATATTTCTAATTTCCTTCCTCCACCACCCATTTCATGTTCTCTTTGCCCAGAGCAGCTGGCCAGGCTTTATTACCTGATACAATGACCCAAATCTTCATTCCTAGAGGATCGGAGCCCTTGATGGTCTTGTCCACGTGAGATTGTTGTTACTAGAGAACTTTGCCACTGTACCTTGGCAGTACCAGGAGTCACCCCAAGGAGATCTGTGAGTCCCAGGCATAGTCCTTTTAGCCTCTGCTATTTATCAGCAACTTCATCTCCTCTTTTTTTTTTTTTTTTGAGACGGAGTCTTGTTCTGTCACCCAGACCATAGTGCAGTGTTGTGCTCTCAGATCACTGCAACCTCCTCCTCCTGGGTTCAAGTGATTCTCCTGTCTCAGCCTCCCGAGTAGCTGAGATTACACATGCATGCCAACACGCCTGGCTAATTTTTGTATTTTTAGTAGAGATGGGGTTTCGCCATGTTGGCCAGGCTGGTCTTGAATTCCTGACCTCAGGTGATCTGCCAGCCTCGGCCTCCCAAAGTGCTGGGATTACAGGCATGAGCCACCACACCTGGCCCCTTATCTCCTCTTGATAGTGAGGATTAATCATCTGAGCAAGTACCATTTTTGGCATGTTTTCCTGGTGACTTGAGGAACTTTAAGTATCCAAATGGCACTCTTAGTTTCCAATTCGGTGGGACTATAGTTGTGTCCCCTGGCAGAAGCATTCCCCCTGTGCATACTAAGACCTCTAAATGAGCACATTAAAGATTTGTGTGGATGGAAAACAAAAAATTTGCTATGTGCAAAAAGCATACATTCTACTTCCATCTTGGATCCTACATTCTTGCAATGAAAAAAAGACCACATATTTGTTGCTGACTTAGAGCATATAACATATCTTAGAATGGCATCCAACTCTGGAAAATCTCCCTACCAACATTATTCCTGGGCTTCAGTAAACCATCCTACTTCTCTATATGGCCACTTGTTTCTGAGTGATGGGGTAAACGATAAGGCCAGTCAATTCCATAAACATCATTAATTGCCTTAATTCTTTCACCATAAAGTGTGTGTTCTTTGTTAGAAGCAATGATACATGGAATACCATGATGGTTAAGGGCGATGGATGGTGTTATGCTCAGGGGCATGGTGGGCAGAGATATTGAATGGTGCCATCAGACAGCAACCATCCAAACACTCCAATACATCCCAC
Source organism: Symphalangus syndactylus (assembly GCF_028878055.3). Taxonomy (NCBI): domain Eukaryota; kingdom Metazoa; phylum Chordata; class Mammalia; order Primates; family Hylobatidae; genus Symphalangus; species Symphalangus syndactylus. Next base: position 28,945,359 of record NC_072427.2, on the reverse strand, counting down.
TTTAATTCTAGGCATCCTACATTCCAATGCCCTTATTTTCATATAAGAGAATGGCTGTGAATTCATTAAATGCCTAAATTCAGCAACCCACAGGATCAAATTTTAAATTGGGTTTTTAGCCACCTACAGGTGTAGGAAGTTCATACCATCAGTAAGAGACACTACCCAACACAATTCACGGAAGGATCCCACACGCTAGTGTATGGGTTGTGTTAATGAGAAACAGTTGTTTGCTTAAAGAAAAATGTGTGAAAAATAAAAGATTAATTTAGTACTGGGTGCTAGAAGGAAAAAAATACACATATAAAGTAAATTACTAGAAATAATTTCTTGGTAATTCCTCCAACTAAAAGTGTTTAAAATACCATATTTAAGTTTCATTTTTGTTTTGTGTTATTTTTTTGTTTGAGACGGAGTCTCGCTTTGTCACCCCAGCTGGAGTGCAGTTGTGCGATATCACCTCCCTGCAATCTCCATCTCCTGGGTTCAAGGGATTCTCCTGCTTCAGCCTGCCAAGTTGCTGGGATTACAGTCATGAGCCACCATGCCCAGTTAATCTTTGTATTTTTGGTAGAGACAAGGTTTCACCATGTTGACCAGACTGGTCTGGAACTCCTGACCTCAAGTGATCTGCACGCCTCAGCCTCCCAAAGTGCTGGGATTACAGGTGTGAGCCACTGTGCCCAGCCCCATACTTCAGTTTCTAGCTACCAGTCCATTCCTCCTGATGCCTGAAGAGCCCTCTGTTTAGTCTTCACCAAATGGTCATCCAGCTTGTGTTCAGAAATCTAAGATTACAGGAAATTCAACCTAACCTGGGGCCACTCTAATGGCTAAAAGTTCTTTGTGCTCAATGGAATTTTTTATCACTGTAACTTATACCCTTGAAACTAATTTCAAATCTTGAAGTCTTTTATATTTCATTGTTAATGAAGTTCCTACAGACACAATCTTCTATATAGAAAGTGACTCACAGTCTATTAAAATGCCTTAAAAGTATAAATATAATTTATACCAAGATAAGCCGTGGTCTGATGTTCATGATTTTTATAAAAGTTGAAGTCCAGTAATTGTTTCATACAATAACTTAGGGTCTTGTGGTCTCTCACCTATTAAAAATCCATTGGATGAATAACCTCTTTCTTGCTTTGGAGAAGGCCTTGGATATGAGTAGTTTATTTGGGAGGTGTCTTAAGCAGGTTTCAGAAACAGCACGAGATGGGGATTTGCGTGCTTGTGATTTATCAAGGGTGTACTCGGGAGAGACAGGTAAGAGAGAGTGAAGCAGGAAAGGAAACAACATATGCAAGAACGAGGTTCCAGGTGAAATCTACCTTCAGCCACATCTTACAGGAAGCTCTGGAGTATAAAGTCAATGGCAGAGCCCATGTTGCATTGGACAAAGGAGTGGAATTTTTGTATTCCTGCCCCAGACAGTTGTTGGTCATGGTCCATGAAATGAGAGGTTAGCATTACTCCCAGGAATCTCTAGCCACAGAGACTTCAGACATACATAGAAAATCATCTAGAGAGAGTTGCGGATATGACCCGTTACCCAAGGTATCTGTGGCAGGTGGGCATTAAAAACAAGAACCAGACTGAGGAAGAGGATCCTGAAGATCTGGGCGAGGCATCAACAATGTCCACAAAGGTTCACCTCTTGCACCATTCAGGTCCATGTGCTTTTCACATTAGGTTTACTCCACCCTGTTACAGCTTCTCTGGGATTCTGGTTGGTTATAATTTCTGGAACACTTAAGATAGGAAAGTTTGTGAGACGAACTACAAACCCCACTGCTGCAGTTGGACCCAAGGCCATCACTGATATTTATCACTTCTCTCCACCACACCCTCAGGTAGTACTTCTGCCCATCCGCATGGTTTGTTGGGTGGGTTGCCTCAGACTCTTATCTCTGAGGAGCCTGAGCTCCTGATTACCACGCCAGTATCAGGCTCTGGTTGCTGAATTTTTCCATGTACAGTTAAAACTAGGCATGGGAGTACCAAGATGGTGGATTATCCAAATGCCAAATACATTTCTTCTGCCTGCATCCCTTACTTACACAGCAGCAGCCCTACCTCCTCCTGATAATCAGAGTCAGTTTCTCTGCAGATGGTAACTCCTTTTCACTAGCACAAGGAACCCAAAGTGTCAAGGAAGCAGTTGTAGTATTAAGTTTAGTGGGATCCCCTGTTGACTGGTAGAAGTATATCCTTTCCAGAAATCAGAATCTCCACAGCCACAAGACTTAAAATTGTGAGGACAGGCGGAACAAATTCTGGGTCTCCAAGAGCGATGAGGAGTGGGGCCACTCCCACTCCACTCTTTGATTCTCAGACCCATGTGTTGCATTGACTGGAAAAGCAGAACCATACAATGACTGTTGGTTTAAGGTTAAAGAAAGATAGTGACCTATCCTCACAACATGTCATTATAGCTAGATGTTCATTCTTTACCAGGGCAAAATAGCATGCCAAGAGATACTTTTCAAGTGGTATAGAGTTCTCTGCTACAGATGTCGTGGCCTTGCTCTGGAACCCAAATGATCCATGCTATGACTCTCCTATGGGACTTGCCAGGTATTCCAGGTAGCGCCTTTTTTCTATCACAGAAACTCTAATATTGTAGGATCTTCCAGGTTATATGGTCCTAATGGCAGGACTGCTTTTACTACAGGTGGATCTGCTATAGATCTCTGATTCTAGACTAGCAACTTTCTGCATCTCCGATAAATGTGTTGGAGCAGCATTCCCAAGTGTGGAATATGCTGCCTCCAAAACCTGAAAAGGCCTTCTAAGGATTATGTTTATTTTTTTTTAGTGGGTGTTTCTTTCCTAGTGGTAGATGGTGCAAGACACAAAAACTTGTCTTTTATCTTGGATAGATTGCCTTAGGCCACCGGACTCCTAAAAACTTTATAGATATGTCAGGCTCTTATATTTTTATAGATTTATCTTCCACACTGTGGAGTGGATACCAAGGTATCCAAAGTAGACATCATTTATTATCTGTCCAGTACGGTTAACATGATATCACCAGCATAGTGGCCCAATGTGATGTTCTATGGTATGTCCATATGATTTGGGTCCCTTTAGATTAGAGCAACACTGTGAGTGTATATTGTATACTGTCCTGCATCCCACGTGAAAGAACTGCTTCTGGTCACAATTCCTAATGGGTAGTTAAAATAATGCATTCACCAAATCAATAGCTTTATATCATACACCAGCAACCATATTAATTTATTCTAGTAAAGATAGCACATCTAGCACAGCATCTGCAATTGGGACTACTACTTGATTAAGTTTGCAGTGGTCTACTCTCAGCCACTATGATCCACTGAGTTAAAAATATTTTTGGGAGCTGTAGTTCATATACCATAAAAGTCACCATTTTTAAATTTAAAAAAATGTTTAAGTTTATTTTTCTTATATTGGTAAAATATATGTAACATAAATTTTACTATTTTAGCCATTTTTAAGTGAACAATTCGGTGTCATTAAGCACATTCCCACTGTTGTGTCACATTACCGCTATCCATTTCCAAAACTTTTCATCATCCAAACAGAAACTCTGTCCCCATTAAACAATAACTACCCATCATCCCTCTCCCAGCCCTAGCCTACTTCTATTCTGCTTTCTGGCTCCATGAATTTGAATATTCTAGGTACTTCATATAAGTAGAAACATACAATGTTTGTCTATTTGTCTCTGGCTTATTTCACTTAGTATAATATCCTCAAGGCTCATCCATGTTGTGGCATGTATCAGAATATTACTTGTTTTTAAGGCTGAATAATATTCCATTGTGTATATATATATATATATATATATATCACATTTTGTTTATCTATTCATCTGTTGATGGACATTTGGGTTGTTTCCACCTTTTGACTATTATGAATAATACTGCTGTAAATATTTGTGTACAAGTATCTGTTTAGAGCTCTGCTTTTACTTCTTCAGAGTGTATATTTAGAAGTAGAGTCACTGAATCATATGGTAATTCTACATTTAACTTTTTAAGAAACTGTCAAACTATTTCCATAGTGGTTGTACCATTTTCCATTCCCACCAGCAAAGCAAAAGAGTTCCAATTTCTCCACAACCTTACCCACACTTATTCTTTATATATATATAAAAAATAACTTTATATTTATATTATTTATATATATTATATATATATAAAATAACCATTCTACTGAGTGTGAAATAATATCTCATTGTGGTTTTGATTTGCATTTTCCTAATGATAAGTAGCGATATTGAGCATCATCTTTTCATGTGCTTATTGGTCATTTCTTCTTTAAAGAAGTATATCTTCTTTGTAGAAATGTCTATTTGGATTCTTTGCTCATTTTTGAATTGGGTTATTTTGGCTTCTTTGTTGTTGAGTTGTAGGAATTCTTGATACATACTGAATATTAATCCCTTATCAGATATATTATTTGCAAGTATTTTCTCCTACTCTGTGAGTTGTCTTTTTGAATTCTAGACAGTGTTCTTTGAGTTACAACAATTTTAAATTCTGATAAAATCAAATTTATCTTTTTATCCTTTGATTGCCTGTGTTTTGGTGTTATATCTAAGAAACTTGCCTAATCCAGGGTCACAACAATTTCACCTATTTTTTCAGAGTTTTGAAGGTTTAGCTCTTACACTTAGGTCTTTGATCCATTTTGAGTTAATTTTTGTGAATGGTGTGAGCTAGAGATCTAGATTCATTCTTTTGGGTGGATTCATTCACGTGGATATCTACTTGTCTCAGCATTATTTGCTGAAAATACTGTCTTTTCCCCATTCAGTGCTCTTGGCAACTTCATCAAAAAATCAATTAAGCATAAAGATATGGATTTATTTCTAGACTCTCAATTCTAGTCTATTGACTTATATATCTATTTTTATGCCAGTACCACATTGTCTTGACTACTGTCGATCCACTGGACTTTAGTAAAAGCTAGAATAGTAAATTAAGAGTGTATATAGGCTGGGCGCGGTGGCTCACACCTGTAATCCCAGCACTTTGGGAGGCTGAGGAGGGCAGATCACCTGAGGTCAGGAGTTTGAGACCAGCCTGGCCGACATGGTGAAACCCTGTCTCTACTAAAAATACAAAAATTAGCCAGGCGTGGTGCCGTGCACCTGTAATCCCAGCCATTCGGGAGGCCAAGGCAGGAGAATTGCTTGAGCTCAGGAAGTGGAGGTTGCAGTCAGCCGAGATTGCACCACTGCACTTCAGCCAGGTGACAGAGCAAGACTCTGTCTCAAAAAAAAAAAAAAAAAAAAAGAAAGAAAGAAAAGAATAGGGTAAATATGTGGGAAACTCTAAATAAATTTTAATTGTATGAAATAATAATAAAATATTCTAGGCAATAATAACATCAAACAAGGTAGAGTTTACAACAAAAACTCTACTAAAGATAAGAAAACACTTTGTAGTGATTAAACCGCAGTCCATGAGGAAGATAAAACAATCATAATGTGTAAGTCCTGAATAATATAGTCTCAAAATACATATGACAAAAATTGACAAAACTTAAAGAAGTAGAGAAATATACAATCAGAGCAGATTATAAAACATCTCTCAGTAACTGATAATGACAAGCAAAATATCAGTACAGTGAAGATCTATACTGCACAGTTAACAAGTGTTACTAATTGACACAAACAGAAAACTATAAACAACTTCAGAATATAGACTTTTTTTCCCCCGTTGCACATGGGTGGGAACTCTTTCAAAGAAGGCGCAGGTAGCAGAAGTCTGAGGTCTGACATCTCTAGTAGAATAAAGAACAGATACAATAAATGCGTATTTCCATGCCCCCTGTACATTTGCATTCTAATTCCACTATTAAGTGAGGGCCAGGTGGGAGTTTGTTTAGCCAGAGGATGTGGGATACCTCTCACTTTGGGTATAATGGGTAGACTCAGAGTAGAGACCAGGAGTTATATTTTGGAGGGGACTCAAAGGTCTAGCTTGCTGTATTCAATTCTAAAATAGATTGCAGGTTCCCAGAGTTCAGATGGATCCGGGGGAAGCAGTATTTGTGCTAAGAGCTACAGAAACTCCACCAAAGAGGTAAAAGATAAGGAAAAGCATACCAGACAACAATTAATTGATACAGAGAAACTCCTGAGATGAAATGTGCGTATTTGCTGAGGATTTTTAAGGGATTCCCAGGCTTTTTAGGTCATTCTGGACTGTTTCTCTGCTTTTCTGAGCTATTTCAATGACAGTAGTAGCTTCCTTTGTATCCTATTTTTGCAAAAGGTGTATCTGCCTGCTATCGTTTGAATGTTTTTGGCCCCTCCAAAATTCACATTGAAACAGAATTTCTAATTTAACAGTATTAAGAGGTGTGGCCTTTAGGAAGTGATTGATTCAGAGCCTTCATGAAAAGGACCAGATGCCCTTATAAAATAATTTGACAGAGAGAGTTAGCCATTTTTGCCCTTCCATCCCTTCTGCCACGTGAGGACACAGTGTTCTTCCCCTCCGGAGGGTGCAGCAACAACGTGCCATCTTGGAAGCAGAGAGCAGCCTTCGCCAGACACAAATCCTGCCCATGCCTTGATTTTGGACTTTCCAGCTTCCAGAGCTGTGAGAAATAAATTTTTGCTCTTTATAAATTATAAATACAGATTTATAAATCTTTATAAATTATAAATACAGATTTATAAATGTATAATATATTTATAATATATAAATATATGTAATATTTAATAATTTAAATATATTTAATTTAAATATTAATATTAAATATTTAATTTAAATAAACACATGATTTAAATAATTTAAATATAATATTTAAAAATAAATAATATACAAATATATATAATAAATTTATAATATATAAATTATAAATAAATTTATAAATACAGATTTATAAATTATCCTGTCTCAGGTATTTTGTTCTGGAAGCACAAATGGACTGGGATACTGCCTTTAGAAGTGTGTATACTGCGCACAGAAAACCTCTGGAAAGTTATGCCCCAATGTTAATAGCAATTATTTATGAGAATGGGATTTGGGATCTTTTCTTCCTTTTTCTTATTTGCGTACACTGATTTCCCTAAAATAAACAAGTAAGCAAAAATAAACAAGTAAGCATGCATAAGTTGTGTAACTCCTTTGTTTCTACACTGTCGCCCAGGCTGGAGTGCAGTGGCACGATCTCGGCTCACTGCCTCCTCTGCCTCCCAGGCTCAAGCCATCCTCCCACCCCAGCCTCCTGAGTAGCTAGGACTACAGGCACATGCCACTACACCCAACTAATATGCTTTTCTGTATTTTGTTTTTATACATCTGGGGTTTTGCCATGTTTCCAAGGCTGGTCTTGAACTCCTAGGCTCAAGCTATCTGCCTGCCTCATCCTCCCAAAGTGCTGGGATTACAGGCATGAGCCACTGTGCCTGGCCAATTTTTAGTTTTATTTTTTAAACAGAAATTAACCTCAAAATCCCATAGATTTGAGTTTCATCCTGAATTAAAAAACCAAAGCCCAAATCAATCACAGTCCCCTGAACACCATCTTGTGATGGAGTTGCAATCAGAGCAACTGCATTTTCTCTTCCTCTGTGAGATCTGTGAATATCTAAGAGTTGAATGCATGGTGTGACTATAAAGCCATGCCTGAGTTTTCTTAAACACTCGAGAACTTATAAATTCAAGAGGTGCTGTCTTTCAAAGTCACTCTGCTTGTTTCAGCTTTGGATTTCCTCCATGAAATTGTCTTCAGAGCTTGTTTAGTAATGCCAAAGAAAATAAATTTCATTATAATTCATAAGAAATGCTTGCTTAAGCCACAGTCTTATTCCTCTTTTCATACCCTCTTAGTGTTCTTTATTTTTACTGCTAATGTGTTTAACTAAGACTTCAAGGTCCTATTGTTGAAAACCTGGGGAAAAGAGTGTGGGAAAATGTTCTGAGGCATAATAAAGCCTGGGGCTTGGGGAGGAGTACAGGGAGGGGGCTGGACAGTTTGAATGTGAGGCCCAAAGGTAAGGTGATCATATAGTTTATCACCCCATTCTGGTATACTGTTGAGTGTGAAAGAGTCATGATTAATAATCATGTCAGGTTGACCAGGATGTATGGTCACCCTATGTGAATAGGGAGCAAGTCAGGAAGGCACTCTAATATCTGTCCACTTGAGCTACTTTTAGGACAAGAGATGCACCAGTATGGTCGGGCACGGTGGCTCACGCTTGTAATCCCAGCACTTTGGGAGGCCGAGGCGGGCGGATCAAGAGGTCAGAAGATCGAGACCACGGTGAAACCCCCTTCTCTAAAAATACAAAAAATTAGCCGGGCGCGGTGGCGGGCGTCTGTAGTCCCAGCTACTCGGAGAGGCTGAGGCAGGAGAATGGCGTGAACCTGGGAGGCGGAGCTTGCAGTGAGCCGAGATTGTGCCACTGCACTCCAGCCTGGGCGACAGAGCGAGACTCCGTTTCAAAAAAAAAAAAGAGATGCACCAGTATAACTGGCCAAGGGCCATAAATGTGAATTGCTGGAAGTGGAGGATGGCTTCTATTTGAGAATGGAGCTATCATTACATTTGATCATTGGGACAGATCCATCTTTAATTTAGGGAAATCTTATTCAGTGAAAAAGTTACATTGAATTTCTTGAAAGTACTTCGAACAGGTTATAAAGATTTTGTGACTAGTTACACATTCAGATACTCTTTGGAAATGAAAAGATTTTTAAGGTATTATAATACACCCACCCACCTACACATTTTCTTGTCACCTTCTAAGACTCCACCATAACCCTGGAATTCTCACATTTCCTTCTCCCCTCAAAAGACTGACAAAAGATTAAACAGCCAACAAAATCCCCCTAATTGCATGATCATTCATTCTAAGTTGTTCTCCCATTCACTGCCTTATAGTCTGTTCTTTTGTCTTGTGTTTTCCATCTGTGCAAAGCTGCAGTCTCATTGAGTTTGTTGGCTTTCCCACTTAAGTTGTTTATTGTGCCAAATCTCATTCATTCTGATGGAAATCAGCCTGTAACACAAGGGTCCACGCCATATATGTTAAGTATTGCTTTGTTTTTTAAGCCACTGCTTATTGTAACACACATCTTACCAAATTCAAAAAGCAAGAAATCTACAAATCTTTCTTTCAATAATTTCAAAGTTAACTTTATTAGCCATAATACATACTTCTAAAAGAATGCCAGAATAGCTGAATTCATACATTTCACAAAAATTTATCGAGTTCCTCTTCTTTGTAGGTGCACTAGGAGAAATCACACAGTTCCCTACCTCAAGGCTCTCACAGTAAACAAATCTTAAAAAATGATCGAACTGTGTACTTAACATTTGTGTACTTTAGGTAAATTATACCTCAATAAAAATATAAATAAAACCAATTTTGCTATATGCTATGGGCTTTTATAGGTCAAGAAAATTGATGTTTGGATTCTCATAACACATTTTTTTCAACAGGTTACTTATTTTAGATATTTATTTTTCCCTGAGTAGAATGGATTAATTACAAGTAATGACACTGGATCAGTCTTGCCTCTTTTAAGCATAGGCCTTTACTGTAATCTGCTTCCAAACAATCCCAATAAAATCGTTGATTTTAAGAGTCAAAAAGTTGCTAGGCCGGGCGCGGTGGCTCACGCTTGTAATCCCAGCACTTTGGGAGGCCGAGGCGAGCGGATCACGAGGTCAGGAGATCGAGACCATGGTGAAACCCCGTGTCTACTAAAAATACAAAAAAAAAATTAGCCGGGCGTGGTGGCGGGCGCCTGTAGTCCCAGCTACTCGGAGAGGCTGAGGCAGGAGAATGGCGTGAACCCGGGAGGCGGAGCTTGCAGTGAGCCGAGATTGCGCCACTGCACTCCAGCCTGGGTGACAGAGCGAGACTCCGTCTCAAAAAAAAAAAAAAAAAAAAGAGTCAAAAAGTTGCTCAGAGCCTTCTTCAGGGACTCTTAACTTTTTCTGCCACATGGATCCTTTGAAACTCTGATAAAAGCAAAGCTATAGACTTCCTCCCTGGAAATACACACATACACCAAGATTTTGGGATAAACACACCACTGAAAACCATGCAGGGATCCACTTAGGAACCCAAAGATCTCAAATTAAGATCCGCTGACATAACATAATCCTTTTCCTCCAGATGAAAACAATAGACCCAGGGAGAGAAAACAGCCTGTTTAGGGGCTGAAGACAGAACCCAGCCTTCTGATACTGTTTACTCCATTTTCTCTTTAGATATCATTAAGTTCCCTTGGCCCCCAAAACTCTCATCTGTGGATCCCCTGAGTTTAGAAGAACTTCCACAGTACCTTGTAGCCTACCTTTTATAATTGGAGTCACACCGGAAGCTGGTCAAAGTTTACCTTTTACTAATTGGAGAACAACAGGTACAAAGCAGAGTTCCTTATATTAAATTGGGATATTTTTCTCTTTTTTTCCTCAAAACCGAGAATGGAAGTGAAAATTAAAATCCAGCAATAAAGGGTTTTCTTTTTAGTTTAACGAAATCAACTCTAAAATTTGCTTTTATTTATACTCTGAAATTTAAAACTTTGTTCTTCGTTGATCTTTATAACATTGGAAAGATTGAACTTACACTTTGCTCTGTGAATCTTTCAATGGTTTGTGACCAAACAATAAATTTCAACCCGACCCAGGAAATTTCTGCGACTCGTGCCCACTCAGTTTTGCAGTTTGGAACAGAATTCTTGCTCCCAATCCAAATAGAGACTGAGAAATGAAAGAGGACCCAGAAAGCCTTTTCTTCTATGTGAAAGGCCTGATCCTAAGTGGAGCAATCCATAAAGAAAAGGGTTCAAGCTGCAGCCTACAAATTTCTCAGAGTTTAATGTGTTCAGGATGAGGTGGAGAAATAACATAAACCTGTGAATAGACATGGACTAGAAGCCATGTGTATATGCATTCTGTCCCTAAAGGTTTTGCTAGGTACTTACTAAGCTATTCCTTCTGTGCAATCATCTTTTGTTTTTCTACTTCCATGGATGAAAGCCTACCTTCACTAAACACTTCACCTTATGTGCCAGCTATTGTTCTAAACCCATTACATTATTTAATCTTCACGACAATTCTTTAAGGTAGTCTTATTACTATGGCCATTTTATAGATGAGCAAACAAGTTTTCAGGGGCCAAGAAATTTGAGCAAGTTCACATTAACTTGTAAACCACGAAATTGAGCATCAGATACAAGCATCTGGCTGCACTTCCTGAGTTTGTACGTCCTACTCTCATAAAATAAATAGAGATACATTGAAGATGAGACAGAATACTGTTGGCCGATTCCTCAGGCAATAATTTTTTCGATATTGTATTGTTGTCACAGAAACCTCCAGCCTCTCTCATTGATGGACGGTAGGAGGGGTACATGGAGTGGACCAGGAGTTTATGGCAGTAACGAGGCTGACGGGAAGACAGGGCAGGAGTGGGGTGGGGGCGTGCTTTTCGAAGCGTGTCGGGGGAACGAGAAGGCGCGGGTCGTAGGGGTCTCCACTCTCTGCAGTCCCAGCATGGCTCCTGGAGCTCTCTGGGCGGCTGTTGACCCCGACATCGCGGCGGCCCGCCCCCAGCGCCGCGCTGCCCAATCAGCGGCGCGGCCTTGTGCCCCGCCACTCCGCGCCGGCCATATAGGCCTCCTCCTGGCGAGCCTCCGCACCGCATTGGTGGGCCGGCCCCCGGCCCGTCCATGGGCGTTGTGGCAGCCACCGCAGGTTCCGCCTCCCGTTCCCTCCGCCCTCAACGTACGTCGCACCGCCTCTCTGTAGCCACCCGCGGAGCATCGCAGCCGTCCCGGGTCCCCGCCAGCCTCCCTCCTCGCGTCCCTCGGTGTCCTCCGCGGGCCGGCGCGATGCGGCTGGGCCCGAGGACCGCGGCGTTGGGGCTGCTGCTGCTGTGCGCCGCGGCGGCCGGCGCCGGCAAGGCCGAGGAGCTGCATTACCCGCTGGGCGAGCGCCGCAGCGACTACGACCGCGAGGCGCTGCTGGGCGTCCAGGTGAGGCGGCCAGGCCGGTGCTGGGAGGGCCGGGCCTCGCACCGCGGCTGCCGCGGGCTTTGTCCCGGGACAAAGGGGGGCGGCCGGGCGAGGCCTGGCAGGGGCGGCCTGACAATGGGAGCAGGGCGGCGCGGCACTCGCTCTCTGGGGGTCCTGGGGCCTGGAAAGCCTGAGGAGATAGCACGGCCCAAGAGCTGGATCCCTTCTACCCCTCAGATCATGGAGGGTGTGTAGGCGGTAGGGGCCTTGAAGTGCAGGTGCGGGTCACCCCGAAACCCTTTGGCAAGGGGGTCTTCTAGTAGACCTGTTTTTCTCCACCATTCTGCCCCACTGGTAGTAATGCTTGGCCCTCCTGTGTGTCCCTTCCCCCTAAAGGAAGATGTGGATGAATATGTTAAACTCGGCCACGAAGAGCAGCAAAAAAGACTGCAGGCGATCATAAAGAAAATCGACTTGGACTCAGATGGCTTTCTCACTGAAAGTAAGGACTGCCCTACACGACTAACAATGGAGACAAATACAAATATGTTAAGCAGGGATGTCTGCTGAATGTATAGATTGCTAGTGTCCCAAGTTGGAAGTCCTTTGAGAGGGAAAAAAGGACATGGAGAATAGGTTTTATACCTACAAATCTTTAGACACTGAGAACCAAGTAAAACTCGGTGCTTTCTCCAGTTATATATAAACATCATTGACCCTGTGCTCTACGTGCAAGTCACACCTTGAGACACCCTCTTTCTCACATGACTTTTGTTAGTGTCAACAATATGATTTATTTTAGAGAAATATGCCCTAAAACTTTAAGGCAGTAAATGATTTATCGCTGTTTTGACATACGCTTCATTTAAATTTTAGGAATTTGCTTCTTTTTGTAAGCAAATAGAAAAAGACCTGTTGCCTGTGAATTACGTTTATTACAACATTATACCAAAATGTTAGAGCTAGTAGGGGCCTTAGGATCATCTTGTCCACATCACTTTGTAGAGATGAAGAAATGAAGCACAGGGATGAGTGCCTTCTACAAATAAGTGGCAAAGCTGGACTAGAATCCAGGTATCCTGCTCTTAATTCAAGTTTTAATATCCTTCAGTTAAAAAAAAAAAATCTGAGTGCTCTCAGGTAAATTCTCTAGTCAGAAATGAAATGCACAGACTACTAAAAGAATGTTCTAAATAAATTGCTGTGCAATTGTCTCTCCCCATTGTTCAATTCAAATGATGTACCCTGTCAGCATTCTAAGTGGGTCCTCAGAAAAATTCAGGTTGTTACTGTGACTTAAGTTAGCTGTTTTTCTGTAACTTTCATTTAAATGCTGTTCACCATCAAGGAATTAAGTTGCTGGAGAAAATTAAAAACTGGTAAATTTAAGATGTGCTGTCAATGACATTCACATTGGAACCCTCTGGAAGATTAAGGGCTTTTTTCTTTCTCTTAATTAGACAATAATAACAAAACCTTTGGATTCTGATTATCCAATCTAAGAATAAGTCAATCTTTGGTTATACTAATCAAAGAACACAACACGTTGATTTGGAAGACTGTGTGGTACCTATCTGTCAAGACCTAGATATGTTCAAATATTTAATAGTAAGGTTTTAAGAAATTTAAAGTTAGAAAAACTTTAGTCCAAATATTCATTATACAGATGAGAAGAAAAGCTTGAGACGGTAAACTACTCCCTGATGGCAAAGCTGAAGTGTGAACCCACATTTCTGATCCCTGTTCCATTGTTTTCTTCTATGCCATGGTGATCTCTTTAAATAAACTAGAAGAAAGACTCATGGTGCTTATGAAAGCCTTCATTCTACTTGAGGACTCTTAAGATAATTTTGGCAATTTGCTCTTTGAGGGCCAGGTCTGGAATCAGATGTTAAGAGGTAGCAAAACTCAGTGGGAGTTGGCTTTGAAGCCAAACAGGTTTGAATCTGGACTCTGCTATTTACTAGTTGTGGAGGGTTGGACTTTTCTGAACCTCAGTTTCCTCACCCGTATAATAGTGATGATTATAATTGCATTGTTTTGAAGATTAGAGGCAACATGTACAGAGGGACCTGATAAATGGTATACTCATGCTGTCCTCACAAATATTAGTGTTCGTCCCTCCTTTGTTTTCTTTAATGTAGTTTAGTAAATATTTTTATGAATAGTTTTTTTTTTTTTTTTTTTTTTGAGGCAGAGTCTCGCTCTTGTCACCCATGTTGGAGTGCAGTGGTGTGATCTTGGCTCACTACAGCCTCTGCCACCCAGGTTCAAGCGATTCTCCTGTCTCAGCCTCCTGAGTAGCTGGGATTACAGGCACTGGCCACCACACCTGGCTAATTTTTGTATTTTTAGTAGAGATGGGGTTTTACCCGAGACCAGGCTGGTCTCAAAATCCTGACCTCAGGTGATCCGCCTGCCTCAGCCTCCCAAAGTGCTGGGATTACAGGCGTGAGCCACTGAGCCCAGCCGAATAGATTTTTTAAAAGTTGATTCAAAAGTGGACATTTGAGTTTTAGAAACTTTTTTCCCATGCCTTCAGGTACCAAGTTAAGACAGATAGCTGTTGCAGGAAGGGCATAAATTGCTACCCATAACTTTGTTAAAATTTCCTCCAGATGTTTTAACGACATATTTAAAGGTAACATATTGAAGCAGTATTCTCACTCACTTGAATACCTTTTCAGAATTTAGGCCATATCTACTTAACCATCTGTTATTTTCTTAATATAGTTTTAATTCAACTCACATAAAATTTATTTTAAAGGAAGACTTTATATCACCTTCATAAATAAAAAACACTATTTTTTCTCATACATATTAAAATAAATAGCTATCAAAATATTTATGCTTCCTGAGAGATCTGTGGTAGTTAGCAAAGGTTTTCTGCAAGATTTTGGATAACATTTTTTTAAAAGTAGAGTGCTATTTTGGCCAGTTGGTAATTCATTCAACAAATACTTACAGAGCCAGGAACTTTCCAGGCATTTGATGTACATCAGTGAACAGAACATACCCAAATTTTATGGAGCTTACGTTATATTTAGATCATATGTTATAGTATAGAAGCTCCGGCCAGGTACGGTGGCTCACGCCTGTAATCCCAGCAGTTTGGGAGGCTGAGGCAGGTGGTTCATGAGGTCAGGAGTTCGAGACCAGCCTGGCCAATATGGTGAAACCCTGTCTCTACTAAAAATACAAAAAATTAGCCGGGCGTGGTGGCGTACACCTGTAGTCCCAACTACTCAGGTGGCTGAGGCAGGAGAATCGTTTGAACCGGGAGGCAGAGGTTGCAGTGAGCTGAGATCGCACCACTGCACACTCCAGCCTGGGTGAAAGAGTGAGACTCTGTCTCAAAAAAAAAAAAAAAAAAAAAAGCTCCATGAGCTCTTCTAAACAGCCTTTCCCACTTCCTACCCCGTTTCTATTAATACAACTAAGCCAATTCTCAGTATTTGCAAATATCAAAGATTTTGCCTTTTCAGAGAAGGTTTGGAAATCCTTACTCTTAAGTATCAGAATTAACGTCACATGCGTTGTGTTCTGGGAAATTCTCATAGGTGAACTCAGTTCATGGATTCAGATGTCTTTTAAGCATTATGCTATGCAAGAAGCAAAACAACAGTTTGTTGAATATGATAAAAACAGTGATGATACTGTGACATGGGATGAATATAACATTCAGATGTATGATCGTGTGATTGACTTTGATGAGAACACTGCTCTGGATGATGCAGAAGAGGAGTCCTTTAGGAAGGTGAGTTCATGTGCACAAGCTGTTTCTTTTCATGTTGGTTCACTTTACCTTCCTGCATGAATGAGCACATTGAGGGCCTGAGGTCGTAAGCTGGATTGTTTTGTTCTCTAGGAAATCACCTGTTCCACTTCAGCGGTCATTTTGATGGTTTCCTTTCTGGCCAGATTTAGGACTCTTATTCTAGATTACCTACATGATCCTTCTATCTGTTTTTCTCAGCTGCATCATTTAATTGTCTTCATTTTCAGAGTTGCTTTTTAAATATGTTTTGAATGAGTATTTCAATATTTTAATACTATTGAATAATCAGTTTTATCTTTATTAAGAAGGCCATTATGGCCCATTCCCATTTTTAAACACATAGTTTTATATACTCATTTAAAAAAAATCTGCGGGTTCCACATCTGTGGATTCAAACAACTGAGAATCGTAAGTATCCAAAAAAGTAAGTATTAAAAACAAAAAACAAAAAACTGTGTCTCTATTCAACATATACAGAACTTTTTTCTCTTGATTATTCCTTAATATAACAATGATTTATTTCTTATTTAAGTTGTAATTTATATTATAAGTAATCTAGAGATGATTTAAAGCAGAGGTCCCCAACCCTTTTGGCATCAGGGACAAGTTTCATGGAAGACAGTTTTTCCACGGGACAGTGTGTGGTGGGGGGGTGGGGAATGGTTTTAGGATGAAATTGTTCCACCTCAGATCAGCAGGCATTAGGTTCTCCTAAGGAGTGCACAACAAAGATCCCTCACGTGTACAGTTCACAATAGGGTTTGCACTCCTATGAAAATCTAATGCCACCACTGATCTGATAGGAGGCAGAGCAGAGCTCAGACGGTAATGCCTGCCACTCACCTCTTGCCGTGTGGCCCAGTTCCTAACAGACCATGGACCAGTACCTGTCCGCCACCCAGAGATTGAGCGTCCCTGATTTAAAGTATTCAGGAAGTTGTGTGTAGGCTATGCGCAAATACTGCACCGTTTTATATCAGGGACTTAAGCATTCTCAGATTTTGATAGGGAGGTCTTGGAACCAATTTCCCAGGAATGTGTGAGGGAGGACTGTGTAACAAATTGACCATTGTAACCATTTTAAAGTGTACAGTTCAGTATTGTTAAGTACATTCATGGTGTTGTACAACCAATCTCCCCAACTCTTTTCATCTTACAGAGCGGAAACTCTCTACCCATTAAACCATAACTCCCCATTCCCTCCTCCCACTAGCTCCTGGCAACCACTGTTCTACTTTCTGTCTCTGAATTTGGCTACTCTAGGTACCTCATCTAAGTAGAATCATATGCCGTATTTGTCTTTTTGTAACTGGCTTATTTTTACTTAACATAGTGTCCTCAAGATTCTTCCATTTTGTAGCATGCATCAGAATTTCCTTCCTTTTTAAGGCAAAGTAATATTCTGTTGTATGTACAGGTTGAGTATCCCTAATTCCAAAATCAAAATGCTCTTAAATATGAAACTTTTGGAGCACTGACACAACACTCAAAAGAAATGCTCATTGAAGCATCTTGGATTTCGGATTTGCAAATCTCTATGGGATCCTGCTTTCCATTGTTTTGGGTATATACCTGGAAGTGATACTGCTGGATCATATGGTAATTCTATTTTTAATTGTTTGAGAAACCACAGTACCATTTTTCATAGTGAGTACACCCTTTAAAATTACTCCTTTTTTTTTTTTTTTTTTTTCTTGAGACAGTATCTCACTCTGTTGCCCAGGCTGAAGTGCGGTGGTATAATCTCAGCTCACTGCCTCCTGGGCTCAAGCTGTCCTCCCAACACAGCCCCCCAAGTAGCTGGGATTTCAGGCTCAAGCCACCACGCCCATCTAATTTTTGTATTTTTTGTAGAGATGGGGTTTTACCATCTTGCCCAGGCTAGTCTCAAACTCCTGAGGTCAAGCAATCTACCCACCTCAGCCTCCCAAAGTGCTAGGATTACAGGTGTGAGCCACCACACCTGGCCCCAAATTACTCATTTTTTGAAAATTTAGTATCTCCATGAGTTCTAATGTGTCTAATGGTTTAATTTGTTGAAATATATGCCGCTTAAGCAGAGCTGAGAAAGACTAATTTTATTTAGGAATTAGGAACTTTTTAACACTTCTAGGAAGTCTATTAAACTAAAAGTATATCAACAGAAATGACTGAGCTTGAGAAATTGCTATATCAAATACTTTTGTATTTCAAAGCTAATTTTAAAGAATTAAAATCTTTTTTATAGGTACATGATAGTTGTATTATACATACAGGGTACATGTGATATTTTGATATCACACAAACATATAATATAATGACCAAATCAGGGTAATTAGAGTATCACTAAGAATTTTTTTAAGATAGTTTTTATGTGTAGAAAAAAATAAAAATAAAACATGCTGTTGCAAACTGTCCCAAAATATTAGTCAAGGGTGCTTGGAAAATATTCAAGGCTCTTCTGTTTCTTAACTTATCCTGTTTTGGTATATACCTTTTAATTTTTATTGTGGCCATAATTTATTGTATTGAACAAAATAGTGTAGCAATGATTTTCTCCTCATTTAAATTGTAATTTGTATTATAAGTAATCTAGAAATGATTTTAAATATTTGGGAAGATATGTGTAGGTTATATGCAAATACTATGCCACCTTATATCAGGGAATTGAGCATCCTTGGGTTTTGGTATCCGAGGGAGGTTCTGGAACCAATTTCTTACAAATATGGAGGGAGGAGTGTATAACAAATTTACTATTGTAACCATTTTAAAGTGTGCCATTCAGTAGCGTTAAGTACATTCACAGTGTTGTGCAGCTAATCCCCGGAACTTTTTTCATCTTGCAAAGCTGAAACTCTGTACCTGTTAAACAACACCCTATTCCCTCCTTGGTAAATGCTTTCTAAGTGTGCTATTTATTTAGAATCATATTGGCCGCTTGAACTCTGTAAGCCACCACTAACTCTAAGTTGGTTAATTCTCTGCTAATAACTACAGCATCAGTGTGGAGGTTTGGGGCTCCATCCTTAGAGCCAGTCTGCTTAGCTTCACATTTAGCTCCAGTACTTCACAGTTGTGTAACTTTGGGTAAGTTATTAAACTTTCATGTGCCTTAGTTTCCTTATCTCCAAAAATGAGGATAATAATTCCCATTCAGGCCAGGTGTGGTGGCTCACACCTGTAATCTCAGCACTTTGGGAAGCCAAGGTGGGAGAATCACTTGAGCCCAGGAGTTCGAGAACAACTGGGCAATGTGGCAAGACCCCGTCCCTATGGATACGTTTTCCTCTTAAAAATTAAATGCTAACTAATCTAAAGCTGTATAGTTAACAAATGCCCAAACAAAATTTAAAAATGAGATGGGCATGATGGTCCGTGCCTGTGATCCCAGCTATTTGGGAGGCTGAGGCAGGAAGATTGCTCAAGCCCAGGCAGTCAAGGCTGCAGTGAGCCATATTTATGCCACTACACTGCAGCCTGGGCAACAGAGAGACCCCGTTTGTAAAAATAAATAAATAAATAAATAAATAAATAAATAATTCCCCTTTATTTAGGATTATAATAATGTGGATAAATAGTAATAAATGGTAGCAGTTGGAGGGGTATGCAGTTCTGTTTTGATTTAAAAGAATATTATTTAAGAAAGCATTTACAGTTCATATAAATTTATATTTAATCAACTTTTTAAAACTTTATGCATTTGTTAACTATCAGCTTTAGATTAGTTAGGATTTTTTTTTTTTTTTTTTTTTTTTTTGAGATGGAGTCTCACTCTGTCGCCCAGGCTGGAGTGCAGTGGCGTGATCTCTGCTCACTGCAAGCCCCACCCAGGTTCACGCCATTCTCCTGCCTCAACCTCCCAAGTAGCTGGGACTACAGGCACCTGGCACCATGCCCAGCTAATTTTTTGTATTTTTAGTAGAGACGGGGTTTCACTGTGTTAGCCAGGATGATTTCGATCTCCTGACCTTGTGATCCGCCCACCTTGGCCTCCCTAAGTGCTGGGATTACAGGTGTGAGCCACCGTGCCTGGCCAGGATTTTATTTTTTAAGGGGAAAATGTATCTTTTGTTTTCTTTTTATTTGGGTCTTTATTCTATAGTGGACTAAAGTGAGTAAAAATCAGTCTTTTTACTACTTGTAAATACTAAAGGAAAAACAAATGGTGATAATGAGATTTGGGATCATCTGTCTATTAAGTATCCTCATTTTCTATAGGAATTAACTTATCTTAAACCATCGTAACTTAACTAAAACCAAAGCAGGGTATGGTATAATTTCCCTTCCTAGGAACAACAGAGAAGTTAAATACAGTATTTTAAAATCTTGCTGGAATTAGATTCTAATTGTGTTTTCTATTTTTATTTTTTTGTTACTCAAAAGACTTAATTACTATCCCATTAAAAAATAAGAAGTGAATGTTCCTGTATTCTTAGAAGGGGGTGATGTAATAGATGGTGCTGAGAAGAAAATCTTCACTTTGAAGAGATACATGACTTATAAATTGTTTATGAACAGTTCTTTTAAAAGGTGTCTGGTTCTAATTCTGTGTTCTAGCTACTTAGAACGTGTTGATTATAACACTGTGCTTTTAAAGGATGAATTAGATGAATCTTAACTGCCAAAAGGAATAGATTGATCCCTAAAATGAACACTTCAATGGGAGTCCTTTTGGTTATTTTCTTTTTTTGACAGCCTAGGAATACGTCTCTATCTTCATGAAGTTCTAATCATATGTTTTTAGAATTTGCTGTAAGTAACTTCCTGTGTGTATGTGTAGTCCCAGCTGCTCAGGAGGCTGAAGTAGGAGGATTGCTTGAGCCCA
Organism: Symphalangus syndactylus; assembly: GCF_028878055.3. Taxonomy (NCBI): domain Eukaryota; kingdom Metazoa; phylum Chordata; class Mammalia; order Primates; family Hylobatidae; genus Symphalangus; species Symphalangus syndactylus. The sequence goes on along the minus strand of NC_072427.2, from coordinate 28,924,793 downwards.
GGAATTTGAGGCCAGTCTGGACCACATAGTGAAACCTTGTCCCTTTAAAAAAAAATAATAACGTCCTAAAAATTGATGTGGAGTGTAAAGATGAACCCAGAAACCATATGCATTATTTTTCAAAATAAAAAATAAAGGATGAGGAATGAATCAGTCTCAAAGTTATAGACTAAACACTATACCATAAATAAAATAATCATAAAAAGTAACTGGATATGTGAATAAAATAAAGTTTTCTGTAAGAAAGTCTGTTAACAAAAGTCAGCTTGATATCTGAACTTCACCTTTTTTTTTTTTTTCCGAGAGGGAGTCTCGCTCTGTCACCCAGGCTGGAGTGCAGTGGCACAATCTCGGCTTACTACAGTCTTAGCCTCCCAGATTCAAGCAATTCTTCTGCCTCAGCCTCCTGAGTAGCTGGGACTATAGGCACGTGCCACCGTGCCTGGCTGATTTTTGTTTTGTTTTTTTTTTTAGTAGAGACTGAGTTTCACCACATTGGTCAGGCTAGTCTCAAACTCCTGACCTCAAGTGATCCGCCTGCCTTGGCCTCCCAAAGGGCTGAGATTACATGCGTGAACCACCATGCCCAGTCTGAATTTTATCTTATATTTAATAAGTTTTCATATAGAGAATAAAGATAACCCTTTCAGGCTGTGAAATGCCTGAAGAAGCGTTTCTTTATAATATAAAGGACAGTTATAGTCAACACAAGATAATTAAAGTTTGGGGATCTATCTGGCAAAAGTTCAAGTGTTTTTTTGTTTTTGTTTTTGTTTTGAGACAGAGTCTTGCTCTGTCACCCAGGCTGGAGTGCAGTGGCGCAATCTTGGCTCACTGCAACCTTTGCCTCCCAGGTTCAAGCAATCGTCCTGCCTCAGCCTCCCAAGTAGCTGGGACTACAGGCGTGTGCCACTATGCCCAGCTAATTTTTTAGTAGAGATGGGGTTTCACCATGTTGGCCAGGCTGGTCTTGAACTCTTGACCTCAGGTGATCCGCCCGCCTCGGCCTCCCAGAGTGCTAGGATTACAGGCGTGACTGCTGGATGTGCATATATAAACAGTATTTATTTATGTAAGATATAACCTTGCATGTGGCTAATCAGAATTTTTAAGGCCTAGTCATTTGTTCTAGTATCACACATTATATATTTCCTCATGTAGAATCATTAGTCTACCAAAAGATGGCAGTTTTGTTCCTCACAAGTTTCTGTTGTAATCTAAAAATAAATGATTATGGTAGCTTTTTTATTACTGTACCTAACACTTTTTACCCTCTACTAGAATACAAGGTTTTTATATAGAAGAAAAAAGCGTTGAAGTTTTATGAAACTGACCATCTTTTTTGTTGTTTTTTTAGGAATTTGCCACTTTGTAAAAAACAGTCTTTCTGTTTTTGGCTTCTTCGATTTAATGTGAGCTATTCTTATTTTGTGTTCTTCAAATGGCCATGAAATGTGAACCAGAAAAAGCTACCCCCTTCACTTTTTTTTTTTTTTAAAGAAATCTCAGCTTGTTGAAAGAGATCCTTTCTTTCCATAGGCAAATTTGGCCAAATTTAGCTCTTCTCCTGAAACATGGACCTTTTTGCTCCAAAGTGAAGGGTTCTTTCATAAGGAAATCAAAGCACTTGGTATTTTGAATAATGGTTTATTCAAAAACAACTCGATTGACTCAGCACAGTACCTCAAATTCTTGTTTGTCTGCTTTTGCCATGTTAAACCTGAACATAAAATGCAAATTATTTGGTCTAGTTATTTAAAATTATGAAACATTAAGTTAAAAGGAGCTATTTGGAAACAAGTTATTATTTTTTCTTTTCTGTCATGATTGGGTGAATATAACTGGCTTGTAGAGTCTAGATGTTAATAAAACAAATTCTTTGGGGAAAGAGGTGAGCCGCTCCGCTGTAAATCAGTAATTGTAAAAGAACTAGTGTTTAGGTAAATGACTGCTACCTGACCTCTATTATTCTAGAAAACTGAAAAGGGTATTTTTATTCAGTAGTGAAACACTTAAAAGCTTCTAAAATATTTGAAATTGTGCTTTAAAAAAATGCACAGTTTAATACATATCAGTTTATAGGAAGGAAAGCTATTCCCAGAAATTCTCAAAACAGAAATTATGCAAGATTAGCAATATAGCATTATTGGCTCCCAAGGCTCTTGGTTACAGAATTACCATTGAAAATTTTATCAAAAGCAGCCTTGTCCCTGATAGCTGCCGAATCATTTAAAAAAGGGGGGGTGGATGGGAAGATGGATGAGAAAGTAGAAAAGGATATGTTTGTTAAACCTCAACATGGGATCCATTTAAACTTTTGATGTATTTATATCTGAATATACAGAATTAACACTATAAAGAGCCTGCTAAGACTAGACTTCCAGGCTGAGCACGGTGACTCATGCCTATAGTCCCAGCATTTTGGGAGGCTGAGGCAGGTGGATAGCCTGGGCAACATAGTGAAACCCCATCTCTATCAAAAATACAAAAAATTAGCTGGGTGTGGTGGCACATGCCTGTGGTCCCCACTACTTGGGAGGCTGGGGTGGGAGGATCACTTGAACCTGGGAAGTGGAGGTTTCAGTGAGCTGAGATTGCAACACTGTACTCCAACCTGGATGACGGAGTGAGACCTCATCTCCCCACCCCCCCAAAAAAGAAAAGATTTCCAAATATTAGGTACATATACTAATATTATGAGATTCTCAATGTAAGAAGACTGTTTTTCTGAAACAATAATGTATTTTTGAAAAGTCACTTAGAGGACCAGGAACAATTTTTAAAAGCCCTACCTACCAAGATTTAATACATGGTATAAATGTATTGACTTTTGGGCATTCAAAAAAGTATTAAGATTAATTATTAAAGTAGACTGTATAGTACTGTAGAAAGAATAGGGAGGATCCAAGTTCAGTAGTTTTGTTTGTTTTTTGAGTCAGGGTCTTGCTATGGTGTGAAGGCTGGCCTTGAACTTCTGGGCTCATGCAGTCTTCTCAAGTTGCTGGAACTACAGGCGTGCGCCACTATGCCATGCTCGTATTTTTTAGCTGTATTTCTGACTTTTATCAAATCATTCAATCTGCTTTTCTATCAATAATAGTATATAACACTAAATACTTAATACTTAAGGTTTATTAATTGTGTGGTAGGGATTCTCATCCCAATTGCTTATTAGAGATTTTTATCCCAATTTGATAGATGAGGAAACCAGAGAGGTTAAGCAGTTTGCGCTGACACCACAGCTAGGTAAGTGGCACTGCTGGAATTCAGGTCTGGGTCTGTATGACTCTAGAGCTTGTGAGTCTGTCCTGCCTCTAATACATGTATTTGTGTAGCTTACCTTCAAAGGGACGATGTGAAGATAAATGAGGTAATGGATGGGAATGTACTTTAAATTTCACATAGTTTGTATTTTTCAAAGTATTTTAAATGATGTGGTATACTAATGAGAAATTTTAATTTTCAAAGCTTCACTTAAAGGACAAGAAGCGATTTGAAAAAGCTAACCAGGATTCAGGTCCCGGTTTGAGTCTTGAAGAATTTATTGCTTTTGAGCATCCTGAAGAAGTTGATTATATGACGGTAAGAAAGAAACATTTTTAAGAGAATTATTGAGTGACCAAAACTTTAAAAAAAATATTTTAAATTTTTGTGGGTACATAGTAGGTGTATATGTTTATGGGATACATGAAATTTTTTTTTTTTTTTTTTTGAGACGGAGTATTGCTGTGTCGCCCAGGCTGGAGTGCAGTGGGGCAATCTCGGCTTACTGCAAGCTCCACCTCCCGTGTTCACGCCATTCTCCTGCCTCAGCCTCTCTGAGTAGCTGGAACTACAGGCGCCCGCCACTGCACCTGGTGAATTTTTTGTATTTTCAGTAGAGACAGGGTTTCACCGTGGTCTCAATCTCCTGACCTCGTGATCCGCCTGCCTCGGCTTCCCAAAGTGCTGGGATTATAAGCGTGAGCTACCGCGCACAGCCGAGATGTTTTGATACAGGCATGCAATGTGAAATAATCAGATCATAGACAATGAGGTATCCATCCCCTCAAACTTTTATCCTTTGTGTTACTAACAATCCAGTGAACACTCTTTTAGTTATTTTAAAATGTATAATTAGTTATTACTGACTATAGTCAACCCTGTTATGCTGTCAAATAATAGATTTTATTCATTCTTACTATTTTTTTTGTACTCATTAACTGTTCCTAGCGCCCCCTCCCCCAACACTTCCCAGTCTCTGTTAACCATCCTTCTACCCTCTATGTCCATGAGTTCAATTGTTTTGATTTTTAGATCCCACAAATGAGTGAGAACATGCGATGTTTGTCTTTCTGTGCCTGGCCCATTTCACTTAATATGATCTCCAGTTCATCCATGTTGTTGCGTGGATCAACATGTTGTTGCAGGATCTCTTTCTTTTTTATGACTGAATAGTACTCCATTGTGTATATGTACATTTTCTTTATCCATTCATCTGTTGATGTACGCTTGGGTTGCTTCCGAATCTTGGCTTTTGTGAACAGTGCTACAACAAACATCGGAGTGCAGATATCTCTTTGACATAGTGGTTTCCTTTCTTTTGGGTATATACCCAGCAGTGGGATTGCTGGATCATATGGTAGCTTTATTTTTAGTTCTCCATAGTGGTTGTATGAATTTACATTTCCAAGTAACCAAAACTTTAAAACCCATTCATTAAGTTGTTAAAATGAATTGTATAACCAGAATTTTAAGAGATACACAGATTTAAAATGATCCTAATTCTCCCCACTTAAAATTAGGAGTGGTAAGGAGGCTTTCTGGTGGTGACGAAGTTGCTTATTGGGAGGGAGAAGGTGAAGGACTGAATTTTTAAATCTCTGTACTATGTATGAGCAGCAGGCTTCCTCAGGCTATTTTCTCTCTCATAACTGTGTTACCTTCAGTGCCTTCCTTACCCTTTTGTAGCTTTCAGACTTTTTTTTGGTTTTTCAATGTTAGTAATACTAGGATTTCTGTTTAATTTACAACATCACTTATGAAAGCTTTTGGTCTGGAAAAACATCATGTTTTGATTCTTCTTCATAGGGTTGGTAGGGGTGCAGCTGCTAGTAACTAGTAATGTTTTTGCAATTTTAAGCATAATGAGTCCTCTCATCCCTTTAGTATTTAAAATAACTACCAGTTTTTCAAAACTTTTGTTGAATTGTAAGTTTAACTCAACAAACATTAATTGAGTCCCTATTATGACTTGGCCAAGCTTGAAAGCATACACCATCACGTTGGGAAATAAAGACTAATGTAACAAATAGCTTTTTAAAAAAGAGACTAAACATTTATATTGAAGTCTGTTGCATGACATCAGCCTCCAGCTACGTGGCTTGGTTCCCTGGATATTTCAAAGAAGGAAGATACAGCTTTTTGTTTAATGTGTCATGGTAGACCCTGCTGCCTTGCATAACAAGGCTGCAGATACATTTTTCTCCATAGCTCAGTGGTAAGACACTGTCATTAATACCACTTCTCTTGCCATTGTGAAGCTTCTAATTTCTCATTGGCACAGAATACATGATCCAGTTTAAGAACAGTGCTGGGTGTAATTTAAGTACCAAAATTAAGTTGGGACAAGCTAATTGAGCCCAAGAATGACAGGCAAAGGATGCTAGATCTTGATTCTCTGGAGAATAAGGAACAATTGAAGACTAAAGTGGGGAATTACCAGTAAAAGCAATGAAATAATTTAGGTATAATGTGATATGGCCCAGAGTTCTATCTGGCAATAGAATGAAATAGATTTGAGCAACATTTTGAAGAAAGCATATGCAGGAATGTTGACTTACTAAATAAGTGTTAAGGGAAGGTAAGAGTCAGAGATGGGCCAGGCATGGTGGCTCACACCTATAATCCCAGCACTTTGGGAGGCCAAGGCAGGAGGACAGCTTGAGGCTAGGAGTTCAAGACCAGCCTGGACAACATAGCAGACCTTGTCTCTACAAAAAAGTTAGCCAGGTGTGGTGGCATGCACCTGTGGTCCTAGCTACTTGGGAGACTGAGGTGAGAGGATCACTTGAGTCCAGTAGTTTGAGCCTACAGTGCCACTATTACTGTGCCGCTGCTCTCTAGCCTGGGTGATAGAATGAGATCCTATCTTAAAAAAAGGGTGGGAAGGGCTAGGCGGGGTGGCTCACGCCTGTAATCTCAGCACTTTGGGAGGCTGAGGCTGGCAGATCATCTGCGGTTAGGAGTTCGAGATCAGCCTTGCCAACATGGCAAAACACTGTCTCTACTAAAAATATAAAAGTTAGCTGGATGTGGTGGCATACGCCTGTAGTCCCAGCTGTTCGGGAGGCTGAGGCAGGAGATTTGTTTGAACTCGGGAAGCAGAGGTTGCAGTGTGCTGAGATCACACCATTGCACTCCAGCCTGGGCTAAGAGCAAGACCCCATCTGAAAAAAAAGGAGATAGGAAGATACTGAGGAAAGTACTGAAACAGCTGGCCATTGAACAGGTCATCTTTAGGGAAAATGATTGGTTGTTTGATAAGAAGCTTTGATAAGAGGGAGAAACAGATTTGGGGGCAGTTTGGGATGAATAGGACTAGGTTTGCTGAAGGGGAAGCAAGGAGGTTGAGGTATAATGGCGGGCTGGCACATTCTAGATCTGGAGGCAGAACAGCAGTTCTAAGGTAAGGGCTCTTTTAGGGTTGTTCATGGATTGGAGGGCAAATAGAGTTAAAGACAAGGGTAGTATAAGATGTTTTTCTTGAGAGGGAGAGGTGTGCAGAAAATAGCATGAGAGTAACGCTGAGGTTGTTTATGAGAGTGAAAGTGGAGTTCTTCACATTATCAGAAGTTTAAGGATGTTGAATTTAAAGCTACATAGTACTTCAGGTTTTATTCTTGCTTCTAAATTCCAGTGTTTAGAAGGATTGTCTTGAAGATACAGACAACCAAAGTGATTTTTCCTGTATAAGTACCTTACTAGCTGATTGCACCACTAGAGCTCCAAAAATTATCATTTATTTCTAAAGAAGTTCTGTAGTAGAATTGAATCAGATGGCAGTGGGACTGAACATTTTGTAACTTTTTTTTTTTCTTTTTTAATGAACGTGGAATAGGAATTTGTCATTCAAGAAGCTTTAGAAGAACATGACAAAAATGGTGATGGATTTGTTAGTTTGGAAGAATTTCTTGGTGATTACAGGTGGGATCCAAGTAAGTCACCTGGGAGAATGTGAAAAGAGAAAAGGAATTGAAGAAAGACATTGAAAGACAGCCTTGCTCATTGAAAGCTCTCTTCGACAGGAAATGTAACAGGAATGTAACGAGGATCTGTGTCTGATCCTACTTGTTTCGTTAACTGTAATACAAGTTCAACAAATGGATTTATAGCTTATCTGAGAACACTGTCTTGCTTACTTTTACTTCCGTGTCTAGAGTCAAACATTTTTCTTTCTTTTCAAACAAATCTAATTTTATTATCAGTTTAAATGGGGAAGGAAGTAAGGTAGATATTTTTAAACAAAATCCTGTGCTGTTGCAGGTGGATCTTAAAAGAGATAGAAACATAAAACACTACAAATACTGGTGTAAACACAGTATCAGAAGCTTAGTAGAAGGTGAATAAGTGTTTGAAATTAAGAGTTTGCTTTTATATAAGCAGCTGTTTTTTCAGAATTGTTGCTTAAAGACACCAAGCATTGCCATTTTTAAATTGGTCACCAGTTTTACTTATTCTGATTGTCATTTTAAAATTACACGTGGCATTACTTTGTGAAAACATGTAGGAAACTTTGTATAGAAACATGATATACAGTAAAACATTACCCACCTCACATTTGGGAAAACTAGATATCAGAACAAATAGCAGTTAACAAAATTACTAGTTTGTGAAAACATCCAATGATTTTAAAACTGGGTTATTTAGACTTGTGTCACTTTTGAAAATTACTATATATTTGTACTTATGTCAGGACTTTTCAGTTAAGTAGTTCCGTTTTATTGGGCTTTCTTTAGTAAACTTTAAATTCACTTCCTTTATTCTAGGGATATACCAAACTTCTTACTGGATACATGTGATATTCTTGTGTATGTATATTTGTGTTTTTTTATATTAAGCTGCAAATGAAGATCCAGAATGGATACTTGTTGAGAAAGACAGATTCGTGAATGATTATGACAAAGATAACGACGGCAGGCTTGATCCCCAAGAGCTGTTACCTTGGGTAGTACCTAATAATCAGGGCATTGCACAAGAGGAGGTAAGTGTTACAGAACAACTGTTTCTCTCCACCCCCTCCCCCCAAATTTGGTGCTGTTGATAGGAAAAGAAGTTCAAAATTTTAAGCCAAAGAAAGAAGTAGTGGAGTTATTTGGGATTGATGCATTGCTATGTTTTGAATTTACGAACTGTTTTAGATTGTCAGGGAGACAAAGAAGTTAAGATTGTGTCATGTATTAATTTGAGAGTACAGTGAATAGACTAATGGCTTGTATTTACCTGCAGGGACTCAAAGTAGGTTATAATAATTTTGCATTGCCTTGATATATCCTGGATTGGATTTGAGTGGAGAGAGACAGAACCCAGCAGAAATGAAGAAAGGAGATAATGGGAAAAGCAGTAGACAGACCTGGTTACAACGTGTAACATTTTTAGATACTTAAATAATAATGAGTACTTGTACACCTGGATGATTTTGACAAGTCAAATCACATTAAATTGTGAACATCTTGCTGAAAATACTTAATTACACTTGACACTTTTTTGTTTTATTTTGAAGGCTCTTCATCTAATTGATGAAATGGATTTGAATGGTGACAAAAAGCTCTCTGAAGAAGAGATTCTGGAAAACCCGGACTTGTTTCTCACCAGTGAAGCCACAGATTATGGCAGACAGCTCCATGATGACTATTTCTACCATGATGAGCTTTAATCTCCGAGCCTGTCTCAGTAGAGTACTGGCTCCTTTTATAATTTGTTACCAGCTTTACTTTTGTGATAAAATATTGATGATGTTGTATTTTACACCCTTAAGTCTTAACCACAGTCAGAATTATCTTAATGTAGATTATAATTTTGGTCTTTTAGAAAAAAAACAAAAATCTGATATTTATTTCAAAACGTATTGAAGCAACGAAACATTAATACTGTGCCATATGACAACAAAGTCTTTCCTAAATACTCCATCTGTTTAGTACTGTATTGTGGAATATTTGAGTTCTATTTCCATACTTGAAAACATGGAGGATTTTAGAGATGCCTGAACAATATTATTTAAGTAGTATGTGACTGAGCTATAAATTTTTGTTTTTGTTCTAAGTAGATTTAATTTGGGAACTGACAGGACAACGTTTTTAGGTTTAGCATTTTGTTTAAAAACCTTTAAAGAAACCTTTAGAAGGACTTAGACCTCACATATTAATGTTGAGAAGTTCTGTTTAATTTTAAAATGGTTTCTATAAAGGGTTTTATTGTATGAAATAGAACTTTATATTTTTGCATATGTATAGATAGTAATTATATTTAATGTATAACTATAGCATTATGGTGAGTGGAATTTGACATTGTCCAAACCTTTTTCATTTTTGAGTGATTAAAAATGAAATGTCCTATCTTTTTATATGTTTGTTTGCTTTTCTTTAACTTTCAGATAAATCTTGAATTTAGCATAGGTTTTGTGGTATTGTACATTATCTTGCCTCATCCATTCCTTTATGTGGATAGTTCCCAAAACTGTCAAATTAATTCTTGCTGCATTTTCTTATTTTTTTTTAAATAAGAGAATCATGTTATAATATAATTGAATGTATACCTGACACATTTTAATAATTGGTCTTGTAGCAAATGTGGTTTTGCTCTTTGGGGCTATAAATAATCTTGAGTAATGCAGGTTGGAATTACCAATAGAGCTGGTCAGATATCAACAGTAGAGCTCAATATCAATTTTACTGAAATTAAAATCATACTTGATAAGCATGATAATCAATTTTAACCTAATTCAGTAGGTCAACTTATTTAACTTTGGTGGAGGTGGGATAGGGAAAAGTGAAGGGAGGAATTAATTTTTTTCTAGTTCTGATGTACAGAGATCGTTTTTCATTCTTTTTTTTTTTTTGAGACAGAGTCTCGCTCTGTGGCCCAGGCTGGAGTGCAGTGGCACTATCTCGGCTCACTGCAAGCTCCGCCTCCTGGGTTCATGCCATTCTCCTGCCTCAGCCTCCTGAGTAGCTGGGACTACAGGTGCCTGCCACCACGCCCAGCTAATTTTTTTGTATTTTTAGTAGAGACCGGGTTTCACCGTGTTAGCCAGGATGGTTTTGATCTCCTGACCTCATGATCAGCCCACCTCGGCCTCCCAAAGTGCTGGGATTACAGGCGTGAGCCAACACACCTGGCCTCTAGTTTTTCATTCTTTAAATCACTTTTATTTGTGGGTGAAGAGGTCAGCTATGCATTCTCTTAATCACTTTCCAGGCTAAAGTTGTCTCATATACAGCACACTGGGGGCTCAACAAGTACCTATGACTATTTGAGACGACATGAAACTTTTCTCTGATAGAATCAACTGCACCCATATACCTCTCTACTGCCGCATCTTTGCTGATGTGAGGTGTGCTTGCAAATTGTAAGCTTCCATACCTTAATGACTGCTTGCTTACTTGGGTATCTATGTGGTTTTCATTTTAACCTATAATATATGTCTGGCTATAGCAGTTTAAGAATTACAGATTTACCACTATCACTCATCTGTCATTTGTCAGACTCACTGGAGCTGGCATATTTGAAATCACAGTTTGACTAGTATGTTAACTATTTGTTTTTCTCTCTAGCTTCTCCAAAATCTGTGCCAGAATAGATAATCAGATATGGATTCTATTTCAGTCCTTTGCAGATATGCAGTATCTGTACTACTTTCCTTCCTAGCATAAAGAAAACTACACTTCCCAGCCCTCTTGTAGGTAGGCGATGGCTAGTTCTGACCAGTTAAACATGGGTGGAAGTAGTGTGTGTCACTATCAGACTATCTCATGACAAACCCATTTCCTCTAACACAGCACCGTGCAGGAGGCCTCAGCTGAAATGGTGCAGCCACAAGATCAAAGTGGCTTTGATCTTGAGTATGTGTAGGTCAGCTGGATCTACAGTGGGCTTTGTATGATCAAAAAATAAGATTTTATTATGTTAAGCCACTGAGATTTGGTTGTGCTTTTTTGTTTTTAACCACAGCAGAGCCCATCCTGCCGTGACTGAGTGAAGATTTCGCATTTAACGATAGGCTTTTAATAAGCATGCAGAGAAAAAGAATCATCTGCTTGAACAGAGATGCTGTATCTACTGCTGAGTCAAAATAGAAAATTTTAAGGCTTTTTTGGATTTGAATTTTAAATAAGACTTTTAAAATAAAGCTTTTATTTTGGTTTTAATATAATTAGGATAATTTGAATTTATCCTTGAGCATGAGAGTAAAAATAGTTTGAGACTTTCTGAATCATTGGCTGATTCTGCCTGAAGGACTTAATCACTTCCATTATTTGACTTCAGGTACAACTTCAAAGGGGAAAATTTAATGGGATGTGCACATGTTGGCTCATATGTAGTTCTGATTGGGCCAATTTGCAGGACAAAATGACTGTCTAGGTTATGATATAAATTTAAAGGAAGCCAGGACATTCAGAGGAAAAGCTAGCATATCATGTTTGCCTTACTTAGTTCTTACCTTTGCAGTTTTAAAAATAGGCTTTATTTTTTTAGTGTAGTTTTATGTTCACAGCAAAATTGAGCAAAAAGTAGTACAGAGAGTTTCAATATGTCCCCTGCCCCACATATGCACAGCCTCCCCCACTATCCTATCCTATATGTCATGAGATAGTACCTACCAGAGTGGTACATTTGTTAAAATCGATGAAACTATATTAACATATCATCACCCAAAGTGCATAGTTTACATTAGGGTTCACTCTTGGTGCTACACATGCTCTGGGTTTGGACAAATGTGTAATTACATATTCCCACCATTGTAGTGTGGTAGAGTATTTCCCTTGCCCTAAGGTCTTTTCTGCTCCACCTATTCATCCCTCCCTTCCCCGTAACCCCAAGCAATACTGATCTTTTTTTTTTTTTTTTTTTTTTTGAGACGGAGTCTTGCTCTGTCGCCCAGGCTGGAGTGCAGTGGCGCAATCTCGGCTCACTGCAAGCTCCGCCTCCCGGGTTCACGCCATTCTCCTGCCTCAGCCTCTCTGAGTAGCTGGGACCACAGGCGCCGGCCACCACGCCCGGCTAATTTTTTGTATTTTTAGTAGAGACGGGGTTTCACCGTGGTCTCGATCTCCTGACCTCGTGATCCGCCCGTCTCGGCCTCCCAAAGTGTTGGGATTACAAGCGTGAGCCACCGCGCCCAGCTAATACTGATCTTTTTACTGTTCATATTTTTTAAAATTGTAGTAAAATACACATAACAAAATTCATCTTAACCATTTTTAATGGTACAGTTCAGTGGTATGGTATTAAATACATTCAAAATGTTGTGAAACTATTACCACCTTCCATCTCCATGAACTTCATTTGTAAAACAGAAATTTATACCCATTAAACAATAAAGCCCCTTTTCCTCTTCCCTTCAGCACCTGGCAAACACCATTCTAGTTTTTTTGTTTGAGATGGAGTCTTGCTCTTGTTGCCCAGGCTGGAGTGCAATGGCGTGATCTCGGCACGCTGCAACCTCTGTCTCTCAGGGTCAAGCGATTCTCCTGCCTCAGCCTCCCGACTAGGTGGGATTACAGGCGGGCACCACCATGCCCGGCAAATTTTTTGTATTTAGTAGAGATGGGGTTTCACCATGTTGGTCAAGCTGGTCTTGAACTCCTGATCATAGGTGATCCACCTGCCTGAGCCTCCCAAAATGCTGGAATTACAGGCATGAGCCACCGTGCCCAGCCTCCCATTCTAGTTTTTTTTTTTTTTCTTTCTTTTTTGAGACGGAGTCTCACTCTTGTCATCCAGGCTGGAGTGCAGTGGCACGATCTCGGCTCACTGCAACTTCCACCTCCCAGGTTCAAGCGATTCTCCTGCCTCAGCCTCCCGAGTAGCTGGGATTATAGGTGCCTGCCACCACGCCCAGCTAATTTTTGTACTTTTAGTAGAGACGGGGTTTCACCATGTTGGCAAGGCTGGTCTCGAACTCATGACCTCAGGTGATCCACCTGCCTCGGCCTCCCAAAGTGCTGAGATTACAGGCATGAGCCAACACGCCCAGTCCCATTCTAGTTTTTGTCTATTAAAATAGACTCATATAGTATTTGTCTTTTTGTGAGTGGCTTCACTTAGCATAACGTCCCCAAAGTTCACCCATATTGTTACCAGAATTTCCTTGTCAGGCTGAACAATACTTTATTGTTTGCATATAACACAGTTTCCTTATCCATTCACCCTTTGATGGACACAGGTTGCTTCCACCTTTTATTGTGAATAATGCTGCCATGAATATGGTTGTACAAATATTTCTTTGAGATCCTGCTTTCAGTTCTTTTGGATATATATTATACATAGAAGTGGGATTACTGGATCATATAGTAATTCAATTTTTTTTTTTTTTTATTTGAGACGGAGTCTCGCTCAGTCGCCCAGGCTGGAGTGCAGTGGCGCGATCTCGGCTCACTGCAAGCTCCGCCTCCCGGGTTCACGCCATTCTCCTGCCTTAGTCTCCCGAGTAACTGGGACTATAGGCGCCCGCCACCGCACCCGGCTAATTTTTTGTATTTTTGGTAGAGACGGGGTTTCACAGTGCTAGCCAGGATGGTCTCGATCTCCTGACCTCGTGATCCACCCGCCTCGGCCTCCCAAAGTGCTGGGATTACAGGCGTGAGCCACCGCGCCCGGCCTTTTTTTTTTTAAATAGTAGCCATCCTGATGGGTGAGACGTGGTATCTCGTTGTGGCTTTGATTTGCGTTTCCCTAATGGTCTGTCTCTACAGTTTTGCCTGTTCCAGAATATCATTCCTTTGCAATTTAAATGTGAGGATAAATTTATGCTATTGTTTCTCAAACTTTTTTGTGTTACAATACCTCCTTTTGAGTGACAAATTTCAACTCAAACTTACACTTTTTTACTTAGGAAGAGGATTTAGGAAAGCCACTTAGAGTAAAAGTTTTTAAACAACTGTAAAAACTAATTTGCTTCATTGCAACATTTGAGTTTTGTCGAATAAATATTTGGCCAGATTTCCTGCCTGTTATAAAATGTTTTATAACTAGTAACCAATTACCTGAGGGCCTCCAGTGCAGCTACTAAAACGTCTCTATTTTATTTGGGGGTGGGGGGAAACATTTCAATCCAAGCACAAAGAAAAACAAGTACTGCTGAATACCTAGAGTTTGCTCTATCTTTATCTCAAATTAACCAGTTAGTTCCTGAGCTGTAGAAAGGAAACCATTTGAGCTTATAAAACTATTTTAAAGTGATTATGGGGATTTTTAAAAATCTCATAGCTTTTAATCATGATTTTTCATACCTTAAAGAAAAAAACCCTACTTTTGCTTTCTGTTCCACAGAGATATTTTTCTTCTGAGACCAGTTTCCAATGAACAGAGGGCATCACCATTTTGCTCAGTTATTTTACCATTAGCAGTGATCGGTAACCTAAGTAGAGAGACTGTTCCATTACAATGACACACTAAAAGCATAAACTAAGGTCTTTTTGTGCCAGCTGCTGGCCTGTCTGAATTAATGCTTTGTTGTTCCGTCTACAACAAATGATGTCATGCAAGTGATTTATTTTGTAAGAGTACTCTGTAATGAAAAACTTGATTGAAGTTAATTGTGGACTGCCTTCATGGTGGTAAGGAGGCTAGGCTGAGGCTGAGCTATGACTAAGCTACTTTACATTTATTTTACCTTGCTGTCATATAGCAATTAGTCTTCAGCCCTTCCACTTTATAATCCCAAATGACTAGGCAAAACTCTCCTAAACTCCCAAACAACTCACTAAAGCAAAACAACTATTACTAGGAGCTTAGAGAAGGAAAGAGGCAAGAATGATTTACTTTAATGCCACCTTCCTTCTGCTAAATTTAAAGACGTGAGAAAATCTAATTTATAAAATTTCATTTGGCAAAAAGAAAGGGTAAAAAGTTTACCTGGAAATCAATTGTCCTACATTAAAGTAAAAAAGGCCAGGCACAGTGGCTCATGCCTGCAATCCTAGCACTTTGGGAGGCTGAGGGGGGAGAATTGCTTGAGGATAGGAGTTCAAGGCCAGCCTGGGTAACACAGGGAGACCTCATCTCTACAAAAAAAAAAAAAAAAAAAAAATTAGCAGGACGTAGCGGCTTGTGTCTGTAGTTCCAGCTACTCAGGAGGCTGAGGCAGGAGGATTACTTGAGCCCAGGAGGTTGAGGCTGCAGTGAGCTGTGATGACACCACTGCACTCCAGCCTGGACAACAGCGTAAGACCCTGTCTCAGAAAGAAAAAAAAGAAAAAGTAAGCTCCCTGAGGGCTGCAACTGTTTCTTCATCACTGTATCTCCCCTGCCCAGCAGGTGATTAGGACATACTAGATAGTCATTGAATAAATTTACTAATGGAATGATACAAGATGAAAGAGAGCTGACACAATATCAGTTTATTTCAGTGACTGTGTTTTTTAATGTCTCTTAATCTGTTCTTGTGATCTTTATATTCTTTATCTCTTTGGATATTTAAATATATCTTAAAATACTTTGGGATTGTTCTGTTAATTCTTGTGGTGGTCCCATCTGCTAGTTCACTAACTCACATGTGGTTTGCACACTTTGACTGACTGCATCTTTTTTTTTTTTTTTTTTTTTTTTATTATACTTTAGGGTTTTAGGGTACATGTGCACAATGTGCAGGTTTGTTACATATGTATCCATGTGCCATGTTGATTTCCTGCACCCATTAATTCGTCATTTAGCATTAGGTGTATCTCCTAATGCTGTCCCTCCCCCCTCCCCCCACCCCACAACAGTCCCCGGAGCGTGATGTTCCCCTTCCTGTGTCCATGAGTTCTCATTGTTCAATTCCCACCTATGAATGAGAACATGAGGTGTTTGGTTTTTTGTCCTTGCGATAGTTTACTGAGAATGATGTTTTCCAGTTTCATCCATGTCCCTACAAAGGACACGAACTCATCATTTTTTTATGGCTGCATAGTATTCCATGGTGTATATGTGCCACATTTTCTTAATCCAGTCTATCGTTGTTGGACATTTGGGTTGGTTCCAACTCTTTGCTATTGTGAATAGTGCCGCAATAAACATACGTGTGCATGTGTCTTTATAGCAGCATGATTTATAGTCCTTTGGGTATATACCCAGTAATGGGATGGCTGGGTCAAATGGTATTTCTAGTTCGAGATCCCTGAGGAATCGCCACACTGACTTCCACAATGGTTGAACTAGTTTACAGTCCCACCAACAGTGTAAAAGTGTTCCTATTTCTCCACATCCTCTCCAGCACCTGTTGTTTCCTGATTTTTTAATGATGGCCATTCTAACTGGTGTGAGATGGTATCTCACTGTGGTTTTGATTTGCATTTCTCTGATGGCCAGTGATGAGGAGCATTTCTTCATGTGTTTTTTGGCTGCATAAATGTCTTCTTTTGAGAAGTGTCTGTTCATGTCCTCTGCCCACTTTTTGATGGGGTTGTTTGTTTTTTTCTTGTAAATTTGTTTGAGTTCATTGTAGATTCTGGATATTAGCCCTTTGTCAGATGAGTAGGTTGCAAAAATTTTCTCCCATTGTGTAGGTTGCCTGTTCACTCTGATGATAGTTTCTTTTGCTGTGCAGAAGCTCTTTAATGAGATCCCATTTGTCGATTTTGGCTTTTGTTGCCATTGCTTTTGGTGTTTTAGACATGAAGTCCTTGCCCACGTCTATGTCCTGAATGGTATTGCCTAGGTTTTCTTGTAGGATTTTAATGGTTTTAGGTCTAACATATAAGTCTTTAATCCATCTTGAATTAATTTTTGTATAAGGTGTAAGGAAGGGATCCAGTTGCAGCTTTCTACATATGGCTAGCCAGTTTTCCCAGCACCATTTATTAAATAGGGAATCCTTTCCCCATTTCTTGTTTTTGTCAGGTTTGTCAAAGATCAGATAGTTGTAGCTATGCGGCATCATTTCTGAGGGCTCTGTTCTGTTCCATTGATCTATGTCTCTGTTGTGGAACCAGTACCATGCTGTTTTGGTTACTGTAGCCTTGTAGTATAGTTTAAAGTCAGGTAGCGTGATGCCTCCAGCTTTGTTCTTTTGGCTTAGGATTGACTTGGCGATGCGGGCTCTTTTTTGGTTCCATATGAACTTTAAAGTAGTTTTTTCCAATTCTGTGAAGAAAGTCATTGGTAGCTTGATGGGGATGGCATTGAATCTATAAATTACCTTGGGCAGTATGGCCATTTTCACGATATTGATTCTTCCAACCCATGAGCATGGAATGTTCTTCCATTTGTTTGTATCCTCTTTTATTTCATTGAGCAGTGCTTTGTAGTTCTCCTTGAAGAGGTCCTTCACATCCCTTGTAAGTTGGATTCCTAGGTATTTTATTCTCTTTGAAGCAATTGTGAATGGGAGTTCACTCATGATTTGGCTCTCTGTTTGTCTGTTATTGGTGTACAAGAATGCTTGTGATTTTTGTACATTAATTTTGCATCCTGAGACGTTGCTGAAGTTGCTAATCAGCTTAAGGAGATTTGGGGCTGAGACAATGGGGTTTTCTAGATATACAATCATGTCATCTGCAAACAGGGACAATTTGACTTCCTCTTTTCCTAATTGAATACCCTTTATTTCCTTCTCCTGCCTGATTGCTCTGGCCAGAACTTCCAGCACTATGTTGAATAGGAGCGGTGAGAGAGGGCATCCCTGTCTTGTGCCAGTTTTCAGAGGGAATGCGTCCAGTTTTTGCCCATTCAGTATGATATTGGCTGTGGGTTTGTTGTAGATAGCTCTTATTATTTTGAGATACGTCCCATCAATACCTAATTTATTGAGAGTTTTTAGCATGAAGGGTTGTTGAATTTTGTCAAAGGCCTTTTCTGCATCTATTGAGATAATCATGTGGTTTTTGTCTTTGGTTCTGTTTATATGCTGGATTACATTTATTGATTTGCGTATGTTGAACCAGCCTTGCATCCCAGGGATGAAGCCCACTTGATCATGGTGGATAAGCTTTTTCATGTGCTGCTGGATTCGGTTTGCCAGTATTTTATTGAGGATTTTTGCATCAATGTTCATCAAGGATATTGGTCTGAAATTCTCTTTTTTGGTTATGTCTCTGCCAGGTTTTGGTATCAGGACGATGCTGGCTTTGTAAAATGTGTTAGGGAGGATTCCCTCTTTTTCTATCGATTGGAATAGTTTCAGAAGGAATGGTACCAGTTCCTCCTTGTACCTCTGGTAGAATTCAGCTGTGAATCCATCAGGTCCTGGACTCTTTTTGGTTGGTAAGCTATTGATTATTGCCACAATTTCAGAACCTGTTATTGGTCTATTCAGAGATTCAACTTCTTCCTGGTTTAGTCTTGGGAGGGTGTATTTGTCGAGGAATTTATCCATTTCTTCCAGATTTTCTAGTTTATTTGCATAGAGGTGTTTGTAGTATTCTCTGATGGTAGATTGTATTTCTGTGGGATCGGTGGTGATATCCCCTTTATCATTTTTTATTGCATCTATTTGATTCTTCTCTCTTTTCTTATTAGTCTTGCTAGCGGTCCATCAATTTTGTTGATCTTTTCAAAAAACCAGCTCCTGGATTCATTAATTTTTTGAAGGGTTTTTTGTGTCTCTATTTCCTTCAGTTCTGCTCTGATTTTAGTTATTTCTAGCCTTCTGCTAGCTTTTGAATGTGTTTGCTCTTGCTTTTCTAGTTCTTTTAATTGTGATGTTAGGGTGTCAATTTTGGATCTTTCCTGCTTTCTCTTGTGGGCATTTAGTGCTATAAATTTCCCTCTACACACTGCTTTGAACGTGTCCCAGAGATTCTGGTATGTTGTGTCTTTGTTCTCATTGGTTTCAAAGAACATCTTTATTTCTGCCTTCATTTCATTATGTACCCAATAGTCATTCAGGAGCAGGTTGTTCAGTTTCCATGTAGTTGAGCGGTTTTGACTGAGTTTCTTAATCCTGAGTTCTAGTTTGATTGCACTGTGGTCTGAGAGACAGTTTGTTATAATCTCTGTTCTTTTACATTTGCTGAGAAGAGCTTTACTTCCAACTATGTGGTCAATTTTGGAATAGGTGTGGTGTGGTGCTGAAAAAAATGTATATTCTGTTGATTTGGGATGGAGAGTTCTGTAGATGTCTATTAGGTCCACTTTATGTAGAGCTGAGTTCAATTCCTGGATATCCTTGTTAACTTTCTGTCTCGTTGATCTGTCTAATGTTGACAGTGGGGTGTTAAAATCTCCCATTATTATTGTGTGGGAGTTTAAGTCCCTTTGTAGGTCACTCAGGACTTGCTTTATGAATCTGGGTGCTCCTGTGTTGGGTGCATATATATTTAGGATAGTTAGCTCTTCTTGTTGAATTGATTCCTTTACCATTATGTAATGGCCTTCTTTGTCTCTTTTGATCTTTGTTGGTTTAAAGTCTATTTTATCAGAGACTAGGATTGCAACCCCTGCCTTTTTTTGTTTTCCAGTTGCTTGATAGATCTTCCTCCATCCCTTTATTTTGAGTCTATGTGTGTCTCTGCACGTGAGATGGGTTTCCTGAATACAGCACACTGATGGGTCCTGACTCCTTATCCAGTTTGCCAGTCTGTGTCTTTTGATTGGAGCATTTAGCCCATTTACATTTAACGTGAATATTGTTATGTATGAATCTGATCCTGTCATTATGATGTTAGTTGGTTATTTTGCTCGTTAGTTGCTATAGTTTCTTCCTAGCCTCGATGGTCTTTACAATTTGGCATGTTTTTGCAGGGGCTGGTACCGGTTGTTCCTTTCCATGTTTAGTGCTTCCTTCAGGAGCTCTTTTAGGGCAGGCCTGGTGGTGACAAAATCACTCAGCGTTTGCTTGTCTGTAAAGTATTTTATTTCTCCTTCACTTATGAAGCTTAGTTTGGCGGGATAGGAAATTCTGGGTTGAAAATTCTTTTCTTTAAGAATGTTGAATATCGGCCCCCACTCTCTTCTGGCTTGTAGAGTTTCTGCTGAGAGATCAGCTGTTAGTCTGATGGGCTTCCCTTTGTGGGTAACCCGACCTTTCTCTCTGGCTGCCCTTAACATTTTTTCCTTCATTTCAACTTTGGTGAATCTGACAATTATGTGTCTTGGAGTTGCCCTTCTCGAGGAGTATCTTTGTGGCGTTCTCTGTATTTCCTGAATCTGAATGCTGGCCTGCCTTGCCAGATTGGGGAAGTTCTCCTGGATAATATCTTGCAGAGTGTTTTCCAACTTGGTTCCATTCTCCCCATCATTTTCAGGTACACCAATCAGACGTAGGTTTGGTCTTTTCACATAGTCCCAAATTTCTTGGAGGCTTTGTTCATTTCTTTTTATTCTTTTTTCTCTAAACTTCCCTTCTCTCTTCATTTCATTCATTTCATCTTCTATCAGCGATACCCTTTCTTCCAGTTGATCGCATCTGCTACTGAGGCTTCTGCATTCTTCGCGTAGTTCTCGAAACTTGGCTTTCAGCTCCATCATCTCCTTTAAGCCCTTCTCTCCATTGGTTATTCTAGTTATCCATTCTTCTAATTTTTTTTCAAAGTTTTTAACTTCTTTGCTATTGTTTTGAATTTCCTCTCGTAGCTCAGAGTAGTTTGATCGTCTGAAGCCTTCTTCTCTCAACTCGTCAAAGTCATCCTCCATCCAGCTTTGTTCCGTTGCTGGTGAGGAACTGCATTCCTTTGGAGGAGGAGAGGTGCTCTGTTTTTTAGAGTTTCCAGTTTTTTTGGTCTGTTTTTTCCCCATCTTTGTGGTTTTGTCTACTTTTTGTCTTCGATGATGGTGATGTACAGATGGGTTTTTGGTGTGGATGTCCTTTCTGTTTGTTAATTTTCCTTCTACCAGACAAGACCCTCAGCTGCAGGTCTGTTGGAGTTTACTAGAGGTCCACTCCAGACCCTGTTTGGCTGGGTGTCAGCACCGGTGGCTGCAGAACAGTGGATTTTCGTGAGACCACAAATTCAGCTGTCTGATAGTTCCTCTGAAAGTTTTGTCTCAGAGGAGTACCCGGTTGAATGAGGTGTCAGTCTGTGCCTACTGGGGGGGGTGCCTCCCAGTTAGGCTGCTCAGGGGTGAGGGACCCACTTTAGGAGGCAGTCTGTCCGTTCTCAGATCTCCAGCTGCGTGCTGGGAGAACCACTACTCTCTTCAAAGCTGTCAGTCAGACAGGGACATTTAAGGCTGTGGAGGTTCTGGCTGAGTTTTTGGTTGTCTGTGCCCTGCCCCCAGAGGTGGAGCCTACAGAGGCAGGCAGGCCTCCTTGAGCTGTGGTGGGCTCCACCCAGTTCGAGCTTCCTGGCTGCTTTGTTTACCTAAGCAAGCCTGGGCAATGGCGGGCGCCCCTCCCCCAGCCTCGTTGCCGCCTTGCAGCGTGATCTCAGACTGCTGTGCTAGCAATCAGCAAGACTCTGTGAGCATAGGACCCTCCGAGCCAGGTGCGGGACACAATCTCCTAGTGTGCCGTTTTCCAGGCCCGTTGGAAAAGCGCAGTATTAGGACGGGACTGACCTGATATTCCAGGTGCCGTCTGTTTCCCCTTTCTTTGACTAGGAAAGGGAACTCCCTGACCCCTTGCGCTTCCCGAGTGAGGCAATGCCTCGCCCTGCTTCGGCTCGCGCACAGTGCGCTTCACCGACTGTCCTGAACCCACTGTTAGGCACTCCCTAGTGAGATGAAACCGGTACCTCAAGCAGAAATGCAGAAATCACCCGTCTTCTGTGTCGCTGGGGCTGGGAGCTGGAGACCGGAGCTGTTCCTATTCGGCCATCTTGGCTCCACCATGATCCCTTCTTCGACTGACTGCATCTTAATGAGCTGTTTTCATGGGAGTCAGGTGTGTCCAAGACAGTGGAAGTGTCCTTACACAGCATGATTTCCAATTTACCTCTTTATTAAGCCCTGTGGGTTTTGTCAGTTCTGGACAGTTTGAGCAGGAGCTGGATTCCTCATGTAAGGACAAGTATGAAGTGGGGGAGGCCCTTGTAAGGCCCATTTAAAAATATATGTGGGTACAGTAGTTAAGACAACATGGTGTGGTACTGGCATAAGGATAGGCATATAGATCAATGGATTCAAATTGAGAGTTCAGCAATAAAATCTCACATTTATAGACAAGAGTATCAAGAAAATTCAATGGGGAAAGAATAACTTCTTCAACAAATGATGCTGGAACAACTGGATAGCTACATGCAAAAGAATGAAACAAAAATATAGATAAGTTGGACTACATCAAAATTAAAAATTTTGTGCTTCAAAGACACCACCGAGAAAGTGAGAAGATAACCTATAGAATGAGAGAAAATATTTGCAAACCATATACTTGCTAAGTGATTTATATTTATATATCTAGAATATATAAATAATTCTTATAACTCAATAACTAAGAAACAAAACAACAAATCACCCAATTAAAATATGGGCAAATTATCTGAATAGATATGTATCCAAAGAAGATACACAAATGGCCAACCAACACATGAAAAAATGCTCATTAGGGAAATACAAATAAAAACCACACTGAAATACCACTTCAGATCCATTTAAACATGTGTCTATAATGAAAAAGCAGACAACAAGTGTTGGAGAGGATGTGGAGAAATTGGAACCCTCATACCTTGCTGGTGGGAATGCAAAATGATCCATTTGCTTTGGAAAACACAGTCTGGCAGTTCCTCAAAAAGTTAAATACAGAGTTACCATATGACCAAGCAATTCTACTCACAGGTATATACCCAAGGGAAATGAAAACATATCCACACAAAAACGTGTGCAAGAATGTTCATAGCAGAACTATTCATATTAACCCCCAAAAGGGAATCAATCTGTACTTTCGTCAGGTGATAAATGGATAAAATAAAACATGGTGTAGATCTATTCAATGGAATATTATTCAGCCATAGAAAGCAATAAAGTACTGATATGTGCTACAACATGGATGAACCTTAAAAACATTATCCTAAGTGAAAGTAGCCAATCATAAAAGTCCACATATTGCATGATTCCATTTATGTGAAATGTATAGAGACAAAGTATATTAATGTTTGCCTAGGGCTGAGGATAGAGGTATGGAGTGTTGGCTAATAAGTACCTGATTTCTTTTTGGGGTGATGAAAATATTCTAAAATTCGATTATGGTGATAGTTGCACAATACTCTGAATATACTAAAAACCACTGGATTGTGCACTTTATTTTTAAAATTTTTTTTAGTTTTTAATTTTTGTGGGACATAGTAGGTATATATATTTATGGGATACAAGAGATGTTTTGATACACTTATGCAATGTGAAATAAGCACATCATAGAGAATGGGGTATCAATCCCCTCAAGCATTTGTCCTTTAAGTTACAAACAATCCACTTACACTCCTTAAGTGTTTAAAGTTATTTTAAAATGTACAATTAAGTTATTATTGACCATAGTTACCCTGTTGTGCTCTCAAATAGTAGGTCTTAATCATTCTATTTTTTTTTACTCAAATTGTGCACCGTAAATGGGTGAATTTTGAGGCATGTGAGTTATATCATCATAAGCCCATTTTAAAAAGAAAAAACATAACTCACATGGCTTTCCCACCAGAAAGCCTCTCCTCAGAAGGCTTCACTAATCAGTGTGAGCCAAGAATAGTGACGACCACCTGAGAGAGAAGCACATCCTTACCAGAGATGGTCACCAACCCCCACCCGGCTCCACCCGCCCCCCAGCAAACTACACAACTACTCCACCCCACTGCAATCCCCTGAAATTTAGTGCTCAATGAGAGCACCCTTGGGACATTTTGAAAGCACTTAAAGATCAGGGTCGGCCAGGTACAGTGGCTCACACCTGTAATCCCAGCACTTTGGGAGGCCGAGGCAGGCGAATCGCCTGAGGTCAGGAGTTTGAGACCAGCCTAGCCAATGCGGTGAAACCCACGTCTCTACTAAAATGCGAAAATTAGCTGGGCATGGTGGCACACGCCTGTAATCCCAGCTACTCAGGAGGCTGAGGCAGGAGAATCGCTTGAGCCCAGGGGACGAAGTTTGCAGTGAGCTGAGATCGTGCCACTGCATTCCAGCCTGGGCGACAGAGCGAGACTCCATCACAAAAAAAAAAAAAAAAAAGCATGGTTAGGAATCTTAGGATGCTACAATTTTTCAGACAGTCTTGTACAAGAACTAATTGTCCTCTGTCTTTCATGGTTTTAGAACATCCCAGTGGGCATTCACGTAGATCAGCGGTCCTCAACCTTTTTGGCACCAGGGAGGGATTTTGTGGAAGACAATTTTTCCATGGACCCAGGGTTGTGGGGATGGTTTCAGGATGATTCAAGTGCATTACATTTATTGTGCTTTTTATTTCTATTATTATTGTTACATTGTCATATATAATGAAATAATTGTATTAATACAACTTACCATAATGTAGATTCAGTGGGAGCCCTGAGTTTGTTTTCCTGCAACTAGATGGTCCCATCTGAGGGTGACAGGAGACAGTGACAGATCATCAGGCATCAGATTCTCACAAGGAGCATGCAACCTAGATCCCTTGCATGCGCAGTTCACAGTAGGGTTCGAATCCTTGGAGAATCTAATGCCATCGCTGATCTGACAGGAGGCGGAGCTCAGGCAGTAACGAGAGTGATGGGAAGCAGCTGTAAATACAGATGCAGTGTCACTCCCTCGCCTGCCCGCCACTCAACTCCTGCTGTGCACCCAGTTCCTAACAGGCCATGAACTGGTACTGGTCTGTGGCCCAGGGGTTGCAGACCCCTGATGTAGATGAAAGGCCTGCTTATGATCATTTGAGTCTAGAATCAAACTCTATTTTAAACTATTTTTATATAGTTTTCACATACATAGCATTTCCAGAAATTCAGCTACTATGTAAATCAAAGGAATGTGATGCTTTGTTTTATTCAGAACATTCTCAAGAGTTATTTGCCATTTAGAAAACCAAGTCACAGGCCAGGCGTGGTGGCTCACGCTTGTAATCCCAGCACTTTGGGAGGCCGAGGCGGGCGGATCACGAGGTCAGGAGATTGAGACCATGGTGAAACCCCGTCTCTACTAAAAATACAAAAAATTAGCCGGGCGTGGTGGCGGGCGCCTGTAGTCCCAGCTACTCGGGAGGCTGAGGCAGGAGAATGGCGTGAACCCGGGAGGCGGAGCTTGCAGTGAGCCGAGATCGCACCACTGCACTCCAGCCTGGGTGAGAGAGCGAGACTCTGTCTCAATAAATAAATAAATAAATAAATAAATAAAATAAAATAAAATAAAATAGAAAACCAAGTCACAAATGGCACTGCCACTGCCTGCATTTGTCCTTAGGCCATTTGCAGTGCAAACATCTGACCACAGTACTTCAATAGGTCTCTGGTAAAGTCATATCCATGTATTTACATATTGAAATAATACTCCTTTAATAAAAATTACTTTCCTTTTCTTCCTCCTTCCTATTCTAGTCAGAGCATTACACTGTGTGTCAGTAAGCCCCCCACCCCCACCACCTGCTACAACAGGAAATGGGGGGTTCAATATTTGCAGAGTAGAAGGCAGGTTTAAGGGAACCAACTGGGCTTGGTGAGACAACCTGGGATAAGCAACAGCGGAAGTCTTTACTGCCCCTTGGCCTGAAGGGGCCTGGGACAGGTATGATGTTGGTGAAGCCCAGCCCCTCCTCCCCCTACCTCCATGAGCTGTGACCAGAGAGATAGGCCTGTACTGTAGGTATCTTGGTGGGTCAGGGAATAAATGCCCTCATCTCTTTCCTTCTCTGTTGCATCTCCTGTCTGTGCCTCCCGCTGGCCTGCTGCACCACGAAGCCAGAGAGCAAGGGAGGCGGGCCGATGCAATCTGTGGAGATAATCACAGGGCAGGCCAGGTCATAGGAGGATACAGAATAGACAGGGGAAGAGAAGTAAGAAGTACATATTGATCTTTTTTAATTTTTATATGTAGATAAGTTATACTGCCTATGAATTTCATTTCAAGATTGTAAAGCAAATGCTACTACATAATTATAGCAAGGGAGCACTGAATCTCTTTACGATTGACAATCACTGCCAGAACCACCAGGGCCTCTAAGGGAAACCAGTTTTGAATAGAGACCAGTCAAAAATGAAGAAGACTGTGTCTTAAATACTGTGTTTTAAATAGTGAAATGAGGGAGCTATAGCCACAAAAATGACAGGCAGGTGAAGGAATCTGACCAAGATATCCTTAAGGAACCAACCCCCGCACTGGGAAAGATAGGCTTAACCTAATCACATTTGGAGGACCATTATTTTTTAAATGTATCAGTTACACAAAATTGCTTGTATAACTTGTATAATGTTAAAGAAAATAATAATGCAGCCTGAATTTACTCATAGAATATATTATATTTAATATTATTAAGTTACGTACAATTATAATTTTAGGAGAAAGATAAATGGTGAATCTGGTTCTAGCAGAGTGAGAAAATAATTCTTTTTCTGATCATAGAAGTAAAAGTATAACAAGATGCCGAATGAATGAGGCAGTCCTCACCGAATAGGCTTAGCTTTGGCAATGACCCCAGGGAGTCCTGGTTTCCCACTGCTGCCATGCGCTGCCCCCTTTCCCATCACGCTTCCCACCCTTTCTCTTCATTTGTTGCCTAACTTAGCCTCAATGAATGACAGTTCTTCTTGGTTTGTTTCTCACCCGTGCTGTAAGCTCCCTGAGGCAGGGACTGTGTTAGTGATGACTTCATGTTTCCTTTAGTTTCCACCAGACATATAATAGAGGCTAAATGTCTTATTTGCTTGACTGTTTGTTCATTTTCCAATTTGTGGAGGTTTAATCAGTGATTCTCAAACTTGGGGCACATTAAGACCATCTGGGGAGCTTTTCAAAAATATCAATGCCTGGCTTCCCTCCCTGGAGATTCCGATTCAGATGGTCCAAGGTGGCCCAGGTGATTCTAATATGCGGCTAGGGTCAAAAGCTCGTTCTAGCTCAGGGTTTCTCAGCTGTGGCACTGTTGACATTTTGTGCAGAATAATTCTTCATGAGGGGCGGGGAGGGCTGTCTTGTGCTTTGTAGGATCTTAGCATCCCTGGCCTCTACTCATGAGATGCTAGTACTTCCCTCCCCCAGCCAAGGTGTGCCAGACAAAAATGTCTCCAGACATTGCCCAAGTGTCCCGGGGGTGCTATATCACCTTCTATTTAGAACCATTGGTCTAGTTGCTCTGAGTTGCTTTAAGAGCCTGGTTTTAGGCCGGTTGCGGTGGCTCACGCCTGTAATCCCAGCACTTTGGGAGGCTGAGGGGGGCGGATCGCCTGAGGTCAGGAGTTCGAGACCAGCCTGACCAACATGGAGAAACCACGTCTCTACTAAAAATACAAAATTAGCCGGGTGTGGTGGTGCATGCCTATAATCCCAGCTACTTGGGAAGGCTGAGGCAGGAGAATAGCTTGAACCTGGGAGGCCAAGGTTGCAGTGAGCCGAGATCCCCTGGGCAACAAGAGCGAAACTCCATCTCAAAAAACAAAACAAAAAGCCTGGTTTTGAAAGCCCATCGTCTTGATTTCTGTGTCCGCCTTCACAGGAAGCTGCAGGGCAGTGTCTGGGAAAAGCACTGAGCTGATGTCAGAAGTTCTGACTGCCATTCAGTAATGGGACGTTCAACATTAAAACTGTTGCCAGGTAGCTCTCTCATATTCCCTGGGTCTGTTTCCCCAGCAGAGGGCTAACGAAGAGGTCAAACTAGTGGATCTTTCCATTTCCTTCCAGCTCTCATATTTTCTCTCTGCCTGCTTTCCCCTAGCAACCAGTTGGAATTGGAGTGTATTTTACATTAGATACATTTATTGAAAATAATTTTATATTTCCCAGTTAATTAAGATGAGTTAATTAAATTGCTTTATGGTTGTGACTTTATTGATTTTCTACCTCTACCTCAATAAGTTTCTTGTACACCCTCCCCCATGCCCAGCCTCCCAGGGGACAAACTAAAAGTAAGGCCTGACATTGTTTTCATTCCTAAGTTACATAACCGGTTTCAGTGTGGAATATGATTTAAACAGACAGGAAGAAACACTGCCTTTTTATGAGAGGAATTTAAAAGTGGAGATGATGAATTTAACAATTTAACTTTCAAAGACAAAAAAAGTCTGTAGGAATTTTCAAAAGTAGATGTTATTTTTAAAAAGGGTAATGCTAGTATTAAATGAATCTAAATGAGCGATTTCCAGTTTGGGGTGTGTGACTTCAAATGAATCTGTGATAATCCAAAGAGACGCCCACCTACCTGCCTGCCTACCTGCCTTTCTTCCTTCCAATGTTGTTTATTGAGCTGTTCACAGGTGAAACATTGTGGTGGAGCAGCGCATTGCCCATAGATCACACTGTGAATGGAGCACCCTGGAGTTGTGCAAATGATGGTCCTGAAACAAAAATGGCTGCCACGGGGGCCTTGCCCTTTAAGAGCTAAGGATCATCTCCTACTGTTTTCCCCTCATTTACTCCTCTCCCTCCACACTAGACAGCATGATAGTTCCTCAAACACACCAGGCTCCTGCCTCAGGACTTTTGCACAAGCTGTTGCCTCTCCCAAGAATGTTCCTCCCAGATAGCTGTAGGGTGACTGTGTTACATCCCTTAGCTCTTGGTGAAAGTCATCTGCCCCATGCAGCTGCCCTTTACCACCCTATTTAATACCGCAACCTGCCACCCACATACTGACTCCCCAGCCCCTAAGCCTGCCCTTGTTTTTTCCCCACAGTATACCACCTTCAAACACAGCACATAATGTGTTTATAATGTCTGTTTCCTTCCACTAGAACATAGGAAGATCCCGGGGGGCAGGGTTGTTTTCTTCTTTCGTATTTCCAAGCACCTAGAACAGTTCCTGGAACATAATAACTGCTCCAAAAAAAATCTTACTGAATGAGTGGATGGATGAATGAATGAATGGTTGAAGCCCCCTAGTCTCCCACTACAATTTCACACTTCCACCACAACACGTATGGATCTTCACCCATAAACTGTGAAGTCTGACCTTGGGCAAGTTCCTTAGCTTCTCTGGGTCTCTGTTTTAATTACTGCTAAGTGGGGTTGATAAGTTCCTGTATTTGCCTAATACGGTCATTGTGTGGATTAAATGAGTTCTTGCCTGAAGAACAGTGACTGGCACACACAGTCCTCAATAAATGTTAGCTGTTATTACGGTTTTTTAATTATTAGGTTGGTGCAAACGTAATTGCAGATTTTGCCATTTAAAAGTAATGGCAGAAACCGTTATTCTTTTGCACTAACCTAATTAAAAATATATATATATTTAGAGGTGGGGATTTCCACTATGTTACCCAGGCTGGACTTGAACTTCTGGCCACAAGTGATCCACCCACCTCAGCCTCCAGAGTAGCTGGGACTTCAGACCAGCACCACTACTGGCTCTATTACTGTTGTTCTTAAAGCTGTTGACTGGGGACGGAATAGGGGCTTGATGTGTGCTGAGGGAAGAAACGAATGACTGAATGAGCTCCTGTCTGCCTGAGAGACTAGCAATGGCTGGAAGGAGGCTGGAATAGCAGGTCAGGTGTGCTGAGCTGGGAGCCTGGGCAAAGCAAAGCTGGGAAGGCAGGTCAGGCGGGGACGGAGGCTCTGTGGTGCCCCACGAGGAGGAGTTTGGACTTGATCCTGCAGGCTATGAGAGAGGAACCGGTGCCCAGATCTGCGTTTTGAGGAAAGTGTGTGGAGAACGGATTATTAGTAGGTGGGGAGATCAGTTAGGAGGGTGTAGACGCCTCTGGAAGGGAATAATGGGCCTTTGAGTAGAAAAACTGTTGTGGGAACAGAGAGTGGAGACATTTTGGTGGCAGAACCATCAACAGGACTAGTCTGACATGCTTCATTAAAAAGCAAACCCTGTATCCGCTCCTTCAGTGCAAGCTTAGGAAGCTGATCCACTTTTGATGCTCTATCAGGTAGAAAAATATGATTAATATGAATGATACTGATTCATACCTACCAGGAATTTCTAAATGAACTTTAATTTTTATTAACCAGCTCTTTGGGCTTATTAGTCAATACAGAAACTGATGGTTTTCCTCCTGGGAGAATGTTTAGACTAGAAAAAAAAAAAAAAAGAAGGAAATTCTTTCCTTGCTAGGTAATAAGAGAAGGATGAGGTAAGCATGGCCAAAACACAAAGCGAAGAAAAGCTCTGGAACCCGCTGTCATAAAACAGTCCTCATCAAACCTCAGCAGGTACTGGCATAGCTGCTTTTAAAGGTTAAAACAGGAAATACACACATTCTGATTAAAGCCCATCTAAGTTCTGATAAGAGCTGATGATGGTTTGAAAACGTTGGCATTTCAGGATCTCGGTAAAGTGACTTTCTAAGCAAAACAAAGCAAAACAAAACAAAACAAAACAAAACAAAACAAAACAAAACAAACAAAAACCAGAGTGGAGGGAGGGGCAAAGCTTTGATAAGGCTGCAAGGTGAGATGAACTCAGCAGCTGGAGTTAAGATGCCAAAGATGAAGGCTCCTTGTCTGCATATATTAGCCACCAATTGACAGCTCTGCCCCTTGAACATAATTGCCTTCCCTCTTGGTCTGGGAAATTTCACAGTTTGTTGTCAGTCTTTGATGCTCAGGTGGTGTTAAATATTTTAAAACCAACAGAAACCTCCAAATCCTAACATCTCTGCCCTGATGTCAGCCCAGATCTGGCTTCTCTTTCTCCAGAGCTGTGATTGTTAATTGTTACTTTAAAGTAGTTCTCACTCATTGAACGTCACATATCCTGAAAACCTGTGTTCTCAGAATTTTGGAATTTGCCTTTTTAAGGTCACTAGGAAATATCTGCAGGCATTTAACACACACAGCTGTTTTAAATGCATGATGAGGGCATGACTATGCTTAGATATTGCCACCTCCAAGACAAGAATGGATGTTTTCTTGTTAATTCTTTCTTTAGTGGCCAAAATTGGGTCCAAAGGAGAAGTTTCCTTTGCTCTCCGAGATAGAATGGTCAGCAGGGGAAGGTTAGATGTGTCGGCTGCTCTGTGTCCAGCCGTGAGACTTGATTTGTGAGGAGGTGCTGCTGGTGAGGGAGGAAGCGCCTCAGGAAGAAGCCCAGGTAAGCCCAGGCAGCTGTGGATTGTGCAGGCCCAGGCACACGCTTTCCAACTGGGCGCCTAGAAACACTTCTGTGCCTTGCAACCTTGCTTTCTTTGGGGATATTTCTCCATGGCCATTGATAAGGTTTGGCTGCGTCCCTACCCAAATCTCATCTTGAATTGTAGCTCCCGTAATCCCCACGTGCCATGGGGAAGTAATTGAATCATGGCGGGGGGTGGGTTTTTTCCTCTGCCCATCTAGTGATAGTGAATAAGTCTCACAAGATCCAGTGGTTTTATAAAGGGCAGTTCCCCTGCACACACTCTCTTGCCTGGCACCATGAAAGACATGCCTTTGCTCCTCCTTTGCCTTCCACCATGATTGTGACGCCTTCCCAGCCATGTGGAACTGTGAATCCATTAAACAAACCTCTTTTTCTTTATAAATTACCCAGTCTCTGGTATTTCTTCATAGGAGTATGAAAATGGACTAATATAGCTGTGTACTCCAGTGGCTCTTAAAATGCAGTTCCGTGACCAGTAGCATCAGCATCACCTGGGAATGTGTAGGAATGCAAATACCCAGGCCCCATCCAGACCTCTGAATCAGAAACTCTCGAGCGAGCCCAGAAATCTGTGGGGTTTTTTGTTTGTTTGTTTGTTTGTTTTGAGATGGAGTCTTGCTCTTGTTGCCCAGGCTAGAGTGCAATGGCACCATCTCGGCTCACTGCAACCTCTGCCTCCTAGGTTCAAGCAGTTCTCCTGCCTCAGCCTCCCGAGTAGCTGGGATTGCAGGCATGTGCCACCACACCTGGCTAATTTTGTATTTTTAGTAGGGATGGCGTTTCACTATGTTGGTCAGGCTGGTCTCAAACTCCCGACCTCTTGTGATACACCCACCTTGGCCACCCAAAGTGCTGGGATTACAGGCGTGAGCCACTGTGCCCGGCCTGAAATCTGTGTTTTAACAAGTCCTCTGGGGGATTCTCATGCACAGTCAGAACCATCGATTTCAGCATGATTCTACTGGGATGATTCATCAAATGGCTTTACTTGTAGTTTAGTCTTTATTCTTTGCTTCACAATTCTGTGCACCTGAAGTATCCTCATTGTAAGGCTGCTGTTACCCTGTCAGCAACAACTGTGAACGGAGGGAAGGGGGGAGGGCGGAGTGCTATGAAAACCTAGGGAGAAAAATCTGAAACCTGTGGTGGCGGCGGGGAAGGGGGGATTTGGAGGGTGGGCAGCCTTCAATCTTCACACCTTTAAAAGGGGCAAGAACTCACAAGCGGAAAAACAACATTTACTCTAAAGAGAAAAGCAATTGCTATTTGGAAACAGTGGCAGAGCAAATTGAGGTGATAACCATAAAACATTTTTACTTCTGACAAGAGAGTCCCTTTAGGGCAGGTAATGGTCTGTTAAAAATCAAAGGAGCAGACCAAAGACCTAAGGACACTTAATATGGAGAAAGGATGAGCTGGGGAGAGGGAAGGTATGTGGGCTCTGTCTCAAGGAGCCACAGCCCTGTCATGTAGAAGAGGACCAGGAACAAGAGGCATATGCAGTGAGCCATGAAAAACAGTTGGGGGCTCCTTTTGATAAACAGAGCTACCCAACAATTGGATGGCATATTAGGAGTAAAAAGGAGTTCCTGGCACTGGGAGTATGTAAGTCTGTATGGTCGTGTGACAGAGATGCCATAGTAAAGGCAATTCTTGTATCAGGCAAGAAACTGCACCAGGGTCAATATTTTGCAGACTTTAAAAACATGTTGTTTTTGTTTGTTTGTTTTTTTTGTTTTTTTTTTTTTTTTGAGACAGTTTTAAAGCAGAACTCTTTCTTTGAATGAGATAATACACCATGGTACCACAATTTATAAAACAATCAAAGTGGGGCCTCTTTGGTGATCCCTGGGATAGGGATCTGGAGCCCTCCCATGTGGACACCCCTTTGGAATATCCTGGGTGAGTATCAAGTCCTTTCTGACAGGAGCTGCTCTGATTCTGTGGTTCTTTGAGAACTTTCCAAACCGGAACTTCTGCTCCCCTCCCAGGCTTTTCCTAAGCTGCCCACACACTTCCTTGGATGTGGTGTCACCAAGGTGGTGATGTTTATGGGGAAGGGGAAAGACGTGAGTGTGCGCTGCTGCAGCCACATACCTCGCATGCCCCTCTCCAGGGATGGCACACAGTGAGGGCTTTCCATGCTGGGGTCAAGGATCACAGAGGCAACAGATGGCAGAGGCTGCAATTTGAGTTTAACTGAGCCTTTTACCACCTTTGGTGCAGACAGGAGAAAAGGCAGGGAGCCCCAAAGCCTGGGCCAATGGCAAAGGCATGGGTAGAATTGGTTTTGCCATGCTGGAGGAAACCCATCCTGAAGGTAGCCTAGGAGACTGTCAGAGCCTGCCCTGGTGGTGGGATCTCAGAGGTGAACCTGGGGGACTTCCCAGACTCTAAAAGGGCCAAATGTGAGAAGGCCCATGGACTTGCCACAGAGGGGAGGGCTGCCAGCCAGGGCCTGCCTTTGTCTGCCCAATACTTGCTGGCTCTGAGTCTGTTTTTTCCAACAGAACCAGAACTTTGTCATAAAATTCTTGGACTACTTGAGTTTCTGGATTCGAAAATCTCCTCCTCACCCCCTCCACACCCCCACAATGATGATAGCTCCAGTCTTTCTCATAAACACCTAACAAGGGTAAAATGTTTTCCTTTCAGAAGGATAACAAAAAGAATAACACCAAGGAGATTTCGTTATAATGCAGCTGCTTCTCTGGTTGGCAAGAGACACGGCTGTGACCTGGAGCTGTTTTTGTTTATTTGAAAGGAAAGGCAAGACAAGTATTCATTAATTCCACAAACATTTACTGAGCCCATAGAGCCACTGGGCTTCTGCTGGTCATTGGGGAGATACATATATATATATGTATGTATAATATACCTATATATAAAATATGTGTGTGTGTGTGTGTGTGTGTGTATAAAATATATAAAACTGGGTCTTGCTCTGTTGCCCAGGCTGGAGTGCAGTGGTGCCATCTTAGCTCACTGCAACCTTGAACTCCTGGGCTCAAGAGATCCTCCCACCTCAGCCTCCCAAGTAGCTGGAACTACAGGAGCAGCACCACACCTGGCTAATTTTTTAATTTTTTGTAGAGATGGGGTTTTGCTGTGTCACCCAGGCTGATCTCAAACTCCTGAGCTCAAGTAATTCTCCTGCCTGGGCCTTCCAAAGCAGTGTGATTATAGGCATGAGTCACTGTGCCCAGCCATTGAGGATATTAAGTGAGCCCCAGCTCTGAAGGTGCCATCAGGGAGGAGATGGACATAAGAAAATCATAGCCCAGGTTCTAAAGGCCTCATCTTCTTAAAAAAAAAAAAAAAAAAAAGAAAGAAAGAAAAGAAAAAAGAAAGAAAGAAAATCACAGCCTGGAAATCTGTGAATTGACACTGATAAGTTCACACAGGCTATACAGTTAGCCAGGTGAAGAAAAGAAGAATACCAAGCCTTCTAAGCAGAAAGTAGAGCATGTGTGGGCAGCCCAGAGTCAGGGAAGTGTGGGCTTCCTCCTGGGTAGAGAGGGGCATGAGAGGTGCTGGGTAGAGGGGCCAGAATGTTATAGGAAAAGGGTCCTGATCCAGATCCCAAGAGAGGGTTCTTGGATCTTGCACAAGAAATAATTCAGGGTAAGTCCGCAGTGCAAAGTAAAAGCAAGTTTATTAAGCAGGTAAAGTGGTGAAAGGACAGCTACTCCATAGACAGAGCAGGACGTTCCCGAAAGTAAGAGGAGGCATGCGTCCACCCTAGGTACAATGCTTGTATATATGGAGAGATGTGCTCTGCTACAAGGGTTTGTGATAAAGGATTAATTTTCTTAATTATGATATTTTGCAAGAATCGATATTATTATCTTTAAAGCAAAATTAGGAATGCCTTTGTTCTCCAGATATCAGGATATCTGGACATTCCCAAGTCTGGGTCTGTTTAGTAAACATTATTAATTTTTTCCCTTGACTGTAAACATCTAGAGGCCCGGAATGCCTGACTTTCTGAGAATGCAGCCCAGCAATTCCCAGCACCATTTTCCTAGCCCTCACTCAAAACGGAGTCGCTCTGGCTCGAATGCCTCTGACAAGAAGATAGACCAATATGAGGGGCCAGGCAGGTCTGGTGGGTGCCGTCTGTCGAGCTGAATTTGGACTTTATCCTATGAATGATCAAAAACTGTTGATGGGTTTTAAGCAGGGGAGAGTCTTGACCGCATTGGTAATATAGAAAAACTCTGTGAAATAAGGATGTATAGGATTTGCATCTAAAATGAACTCAGATCAAAATACAAAAGGCAAGCCTATCGCGGTGGCTCACATCTGTAATCCCAGCACTTTGGGAGGCTGAGGCGGGTGGATCACTTGAGGCCAGGAATTGGAGACAAGCCTGGCCAATATGGTGAAACCCCGTCTCTACTAAAAAAATACAAAAATTAGCCGGGTGCGGTGGCGGCGCGTGCCTGTAGTCCCAGCTATTCACAAGGCTGAGGCGGGAGAATCACTTGAACCCAGGAGACAGAGGTTGCAGTGAGCCCAGATCAAGCCACTGCACTCCAGCCTAGGCAACAGAGCAAGACTCTGTCTCAAAACAAAACATAACAAAAAAAGGCAATTAGTTGCAGGACTATTTGTAATGAGAAACAGCCCAAATGTCTGTCAATAGGCTGGCTGAATAAACTATGGCACAGCCATGCCAAGAAGTACTAGGCAGCTGGAGAAAGGAGTGAAGATTGTTCCGATATAGAATATATTATTAAGAAAAGGAATGTGTGTCTCACAGTTCTCTAAGGAAGGCAGGGATGCAAATATATAAACATGTAAATGTATCTGCTTATATTTAAAAGCACACAAGCAATGGAAGGATAAAGCGGTGAAAAGTGGCTACCTGTAGGAGGAGAGAGGGAGCAGAATGGAAGAGGTAGGGATGGAAGCTGGGCTTATTTGAAGATAGCTTGTTTTGTACATGTGACTTTGGAACTGAGTAAATATTTCTTTTTTTCTTTTTTTTTTTGAGACAGAGTCTCTCTGTGGCCCAGGCTGGAGTGCAGTGGCGCGATCTCGGCTCACTGCAGGCTCCGCCCCCCGGGGTTCACGCCATTCTCCTGCCTCAGCCTCCCGAGTAGCTGGGACTACAGGTGCCCGCCATCTCGCCCGGCTAATTTTTTGTATTTTTAGTAGAGACGGGGTTTCACTGTGTTAGCCAGGATGGTCTCCATCTCCTGACCTCGTGATCTGCCCGCCTCGGCCTCCCAAAGTGCTGGGATTACAGGTGTGAGCCACCGCGCCCGGCCAAATATTTCGTAAAAGTAAAAAAAATTACATAAAAATGAATCCCCCCCAAAAAGAAGCAAATAAACATAATGTACATCTGGTTGGTGGAGTCAGCACACAGATGAACTGTTCTAAACACAGTAATTTGACTGTACAACCCCAAAAAGATATAGCCTGCAGACAAAAAGAACTGCAAATGCACAAATGAAAATCTTAAATTGTTTTCAGCAGTCACTTGGCTGATGGGAGACTTGGTATTGGTGTTCTGAGACTGTTATGTGCAATGTGGAATGAAGCAAATGAGAAATTACATGAAATTCTAATTCTGGAATTCCTGGTGTTTTTGAGAAATGAGATTCTGGACATGGGAGAAAGGAGGTACAGATGGAAGAAGGAAGAGGTTGTGCAAACACCCTGTAGACCTAAATTTAATTGAAAGTATCAATATGAACTTATGATGTGCCTTATATTTATATTGAGAAAAAATGTATTTCCTAGTTCTGACCTCAGAAAAGACCTAAGAACAATAAGCATTTCAGTAGCTATGAGCACCCCAATGCCCAGATTGTGTTCTTGAAATATACCCAGTAAAAGAACTAGTGTTCCCTGAAAAAGTGATTGATTCCAGGTCTGAGACAGGAAATGGACAACAGGGGACTGAAACATTGGCCATATCAGATGGCAAGAAAGTTCTCTAAGACAGCTAGGGTGGTGTCCAAAGGATTCAGGAGTCAACTTGAAGAGGCCCCTTCTGGCCAAAGATGGGACCATTTTTGCATCAATAAAGGCAAAAATTGCAATGGATTGAAGCACATCGAATATGTTTAACTCTATGAGTTCATAATGATACTAAAACATATCTAATTGGTCACCTCTGGAGTATTCAGTGGTTCATAAACTGATAAAGAGAAATAATTGAGCATTTATCCCGCCTATACTGTACAAACTACTACTGGGCAACGAAATAGTAGATAAGGAGACGTTATAGAAGTAATTCAGCTTGTAAATCAAGAAGAAATGGTAGAATTAGAATATCGCCATGTGGCAATCTCTAATTAATGGATAGTGGCACTGATCAGCAATGTCTGCTAATATCACAAATTGAGATAACCGGACCTCATAGGCCTCCTATGAAGTATTCTTGCCAAAAAATTGGACCTAAATCTAGATTCAAATGGCAATTTACAGGAAATACAGGAGATAGAAGAAAATATTGAAGGACACAATGGGTATTCAATCAGTCATTCTATACTGTGGGAAGCTCTACAGGATAAATGATCTAGTTTCTTTCTTTCTTTTCTCTTTTCTTTTTTTTTTTTTTTTTTGAGACAGGGTCTCGTCTGTCACCCATGCTGGAGTGCAGTGGCATGATCACAGGTCACTGCAGCCTAAACCTCCCAGACTCAAGTGATCCCCTGCCTCAGTCCCCCTGAGGAGCTGGGACTACAGGTGCACACCATCATGCCTGGCTAATTTTTGGCTTTGTTTTTTGGCAGAGACAGGGTTTTGCTATGTTGCCCAGGCTGGTCTCAAACTCCTGGGCTCAAGTGATCCACCCTCCTCGGCCTACCAATTTCTGGGATTACGAGTGTGAGCCTCTGCACCGGGCCTAATTATCTAGTTTCTTAAACAAATAGGCTGTAAAGATAAGCAAACAGAGATGTAAAGGAAACTGATAGTTAAAAGAATCAAAACCTGCAAAACTTGCTTAGATCAAGATTCAAACAATCTAAACAGAATAAAATAATTTTTTGGTGACATATAAAACACAATTAGAAATTTGAACACTGGCTAGATATTTGATTATATTAAAATTATTGTTAATTGTTTTTAAGTGTGATGTTGTGGCTATGATTATTTTCAAGAGTTTTAAAGGGAGAAGAAACATAAGTACTTCTCAAAACTCTCTTCAAAATCATCTTCCTTCACTAGTTTCCTCTCTGCTTAGAATAAGCTTGTTATTTCAAACTCAGGGCCAATGCAATGTGAAGATGAAAAATAATTTGGGGAGCAAAATATATCGTGGATATACATATGTAAAAATATAGCATGTATACTTACATTCCCAGTTAAGTATAGTATTCCTAAGTCAATTTATAGAATTTTCAAGCACATTTAAAAAATAGTACTGAATTATTGAAAATACCACCGAAATTCCTTCCAACTGTGTGACTATGCAAAAGTTCCAGATTAAAAAGTCCTTAACATAAGAGAGATATTATGTAATCATCTTTGCCTATGAAGTTAATGTCCAGATTTTGGACAAAAACATGTTCACCTCATATCCTAAAAATAAGTATTTTAAGTCTTTTCCATACAGGTGCCAGAGAGTCATGTGTTCATTTTATTAACACCAGAGGCAATAACGCAGTGCTAAAAATAAGCACGTGTCTATGCATGTATTTTTAACTACAGGAATGGCATTATGTTATAAAAATCTCACCTGGTTTCCTACTTTTCTCATTAAACCCTTTGATTTTAAGATATATCCATTATATCCATAACGCGTGTACTTGCAGTGCATCAATCCCACTTTCCTTATCTACTCCCGGGCCGGCGGACTCTCCGGCCGCCCCTCACTCCCTCATCATAGGCACAGGAACAGAATTTCTGAGTCATAAGACTGATACGGACGTTTCAGTCTGGAAAACTGCAAGCACGGCAGATGCCAAAACCCCTTTCCTGTGCCTGAAAGAGAACTTCTGGAGGTATGAAGAGCAATAATGCCTCCCATCCTCCCTGTGGCTCCAGAATTAACTCTCGAAACAACAGGATTTGGGGTAGGAAGGTTACAGCTAAGGAGCCTCTAGTCCCCACCCGTCTGCTCTGGGAGAAGTTATCTCGAGGTCCAGTTAAGCGGCCCAGAAACTCCGAAGGACTCGCTGGAAAGTCCCGCACACCAAGCTTGCCCCTTCCGCATAGCTCGGGGTAGGGAGCAGCCACCTCTTGTCTCAAGACTGAGGAGGCCCGGGCAGGGCGGGGCAGGCAGAAGACTTGAGCAGGGACACCCTGGGACGAGGTGGTGCCTCCTTGATCGCTGCACCTGCCCCTGCACCTGGGGTGGGTCTGAGGGGAACGGCATCACTAACTGCTGGACTGAAGCCGCCATAGGAAGCTCAGGCTTCTTGGGCTAAATAAAATTCAGAAATGTCCAGGCTGGCTGTGACACCAGGCTCTTCAAGCCCTGGCATAGGGGGTCTAGGGGGCTCTTGCTGACTTCTGCTGCCCACCTTCCTGGCCTCTAGGAGGCGCTGTTCCTCCAGCATCCAAGAATCAGCATGAATCAAGGGCAGCTGCCAGGCGACAGCTCAGAGCCCGGCGTGGGTGGTGAAGACCATTCAGATAAAGGCTTGGGAAAGAACAATGGAAATTGTTCCTGGCAGCACCCAAACCTGGAAAACTCTTTTGGGGCAGAGCTTGGGTGTCTCCTGCCTTGGTCCCAGTGCCATCTTTCTCCCCTGGCTCCAGAAGTTCCTCCTATTCTTCCAGATTTTCCAAATGCAGACCAAGAGAGATTGAGCTCTCCCCTACCCTGCCTGGCCCAGAAGGTCCATTTCCTACCTCCTTCTAGCAGGGGAGCAGGGCCCTTCCTTGGTGGCCCCCAGGATGGCCCTATCTCAGAAAGACACAACCACGACTTCTGTGTATAATAGACACCACCACACAGTAAGCAGTGGGAGGATGGGGTGGGGAAGGACTTTTATTTGTCCTTTAGGCCCTTAACCCATAGCATGACTCTGATGGTTAAGGACAGCCTGGGACAAGTCCAGTGAGATTAGGGTAGGAGAGTGGGGAGGTGAGTAGGACCCCATGGGGGTGTGAGTGCCTCTGAGGCAACCTAGAGTGGAGGTGGAGGGGGTGGCAGACCCTTAGGAAATAAGCACGACCCTCTGGCTGGGTAATGGCACCCCCTATGAGGGTAACTGTCACTCTTCATCCCACAACCATTTTTGATATCTGTATGTGTCAGGTACCATGCTAGTTGCAGGATATAATTGTGAACAAGTGATGTGTGGGTCTTAGTGTCGAAGAGCTGACATTGGAGGATATCAGAGACGAACAACAAGTAAGCAAATGCAGCATTGTTAACTGCGGTAAGAACGAGGAGGACAGACACAGGCCCACATGGAGGGCCTGGTGGCTCCTGGCATCAGGGCCACATGTAGCTCGGCTTGGGGTTCAGGGTCCTAACTCCAGCTCTGGCAGGCTGGAGGAAGAGTCCCACATCCAGATGAAGTGGCACTTATGGGTCTGAAAGATATAAGCCCGGGTCTAGGGGCTGAGTGGTCCTGTATGCCAGGGGCCATGCCAGGCACTTCACCGTGTTAATATGCTTCATCCAGAGAGGAAGCCGACCACCAGCAAGGCTTGTGAGACTGGCTGCTGGCTGCCTTCTTATTCTCCTCTTGGGTCAGGACTGACCCCCTGATGGGGTGAGGCTGAGGCTGGCCAGCAGGGAGGCCAAGCTGTTGGATCAGAGGAAGACGATGTCAGAACCAGCCCCTGTCACCCACCAGCTCTTCCCTTCCCATTGTCCCTGGCTGGCCCTGGCCCAGCCTCTCCAGCATCCTCATCTGCCTCCCTGCCTCCAGCTCACCCTGCCCACGTATCCACCAGGGGCTGCCGTTGTTTCTCTGATTAATTACTGTGTTGCTGCCAAATTAATGCTTCTAAACCATATTCTATAACAGCAGCCTTCATCTGCAGAGGATCTTTGAAAATACTTGGCTTGGCATTTAAAATGGTTCAAAAATGTGGCCTTACTGAATTTTTACAGTTTTATTTATCCTTTCAGAGGTGCATCCTGCACGTATATCAAACTGTGGGTGCTCATCCCTCCGCCACACCTCTGCTCAGTTGTCTTTCTCTCCTTCAACCCCGCTCCCCGCCACCCTCCTGCATCCCTCTGGGTAATGAAACAGCCCCTCATTCAGTCAGCCAGCCTTGCATTCAGCAGGCTCTGCAGGCTCCCACTCTGTGCCCACCATTCCTGGGCAGCACTCGGACCCCCCCTGCTCTGACACCTCATCCACTTGTTTTGTGATCTTATTAATCTTTATTTATTAACTCCTGCATGAGACCTTATCCTTCTGCTCCTCTGAACTGTAACCCTTCAAGGGCAGAGGCGCATCTTGCCCATTCCATGGCCTCATGGTTCCCTGCCTGTGGCAGGGGTCAATAAATGTGCTACATGACCTGGACAAACATGGGCTCTGGAAGGAAAGCACTAAATACTGGCCTGGGGGCTGGAACTCAGTCTCAGCTTTGCCACTTAACTGCTGGGTGGTCTCTGGAACATTACTGTCTTTCTGGGCCCCAGGATCCCCAGCTATAACATGCGGCTGCCATCCGTGTCCTGGTTACCTTACTAGGCTAATGTGGGAGACTGTGCAGGTGCAGGCTGTTACAAGGGTTTTCCCTGAGGGTGGGGTGTGTACTGGGGTTGGGGGAGATATTGTGTTTCTTGGTGCCTCTTGGCCATAAGACCTAAGCAAAGCCAGCATGAAGCCCCTCCACAACCCTCAGATGCCAACCCAGGGGGTTAAGGCAGAGGGGATGTGAGGCAATGGCCAGCAACCCCATGCACACCCGCTTAGGTGAGTTGCGGATGAGGTGCTCTTATGCTCCCAGGGCTTTCTGCCAGCATTGAGGAGGAACAGGAGCTCTTCTCCAGCCAGGTGAACATAGCCTCACTTGGCAAGCTTGCAGTCCTACATTCCGGTAGGTTACAGGCTGCTTCCAGTAACACAGGGAGGCTGGGGAGGGATGAGTTGGGACATTTTATTATTGTGGACTATCTGAGTGGAAATGGATAGCTGAGCCCTCTGAGGACCCGCAGCCTCATTACCCAGAGGGGAAACCAAGGCTCACACAGGAGAAGGGGCTTGTCCAAGGTCACTTTTGCAGTCTTGTTTCTAAGACAAGAATATGGATTTTGGAGACAGGGAGATTAGAATTCTGCCACTTACTAGCTATAAGAGCTTGAGCAAATTTCAACCCCTGAGGCTTAGTTTCTGCAAATGTTAATGAGGAATCACAATTCTGATATTTTATTGCTATGAGGATTAGAGGAAATGATAGATGAAAAGTCTGCTCCTGAGTGGCTGTTCAGGCCTCCAGCCCCATGTCCCTAGGCATAGGATGATGGGGGAACTGCTGAGAAGGGCCTTCTTGTTTCTCAGGCAACAAAACTGCCAAAGGCTTTAGGAGAGAATCCTAGTGGGATGTGGGTTGGGGGATCTCTGATTTCAAGGAAGTGAGTGGCTTGGGATCTGGCCCAGCCTTCCCGTCCTTTCCTTTCATTCATCTGCTTATTCATTCCACAGATGTGGATTAAGCATCCACTCAGGGCCAGATTCTGTCCTGGATGCTGCTCTATCAAAGAGAACTAAGACCCAACTGCTCCCCACCCTAAATGCTCACAGTCCAGTGGAGACAGAGAGAGAGAGACAAGGCAAAGAGACACTGTCAGAGTGAAATTGCTGTTAGAGGTGTGTGCATGACACAGGGGGAACCCTGAGGAAGTGGAGCTGCTGAAGAGTCACGCTTCCTTTTTTTTTCTTTTTAACTGCAGAGCACTTTTTTATGGTTGAGACCTACCTTTCTGTATAATTTTATAACCTGCTATTTCTTCTTAAATTTTTTTTAGAAACGAGGTCGCACTATGTTGCCCAGACTGGAGTGCAGTGGCTATTCACAGGTGCAGTCCCACTGATCAGCATGGGAGTTCTGACCTGCTCCATTTTGGATCTGGGCTGGTTCACCCCTCCTTGGGCAACCTGGTGGTCCCCCGCTCCTGGGAGGTCACCTTATTGATGTCAAACTTAGTGCAGACATCCAATCAGCACAGCACACTACAGCCCAGAACTCCTGAACTCAAGCGATCCTCCTGCCTCAGCCTCCCGAGTAGCTGGGACTACAGGCACACGCCACCACATCCAGCTATTATTATTTTTAATGAACATGTAGTAATTGTACATATTTATGGGATACAGTGTGCTATTTCAATACATGTATATGATCAAATGATCAAATCAGGGTAATTAGCATACCCATCACCTCAAATATTAATCATTTCTTTTTTTTTTTTTTTTTGTGA
This sequence comes from Symphalangus syndactylus, assembly GCF_028878055.3. Taxonomy (NCBI): domain Eukaryota; kingdom Metazoa; phylum Chordata; class Mammalia; order Primates; family Hylobatidae; genus Symphalangus; species Symphalangus syndactylus. Next base: position 28,881,132 of record NC_072427.2, on the reverse strand, counting down.
TGGAGTCACATTCTGTCACCCAGGCTGGAGTGCAGTGGCATGATCTCAGCTCACTGTAACCTCCACCTCCAGGGCTCAAGTGATTCTCCTGCCTCAGCCTCCCAAGTGGCTGGAATTACAGGCACTCACCACCATCCCCAGCTAATTTTTGTATTTTTAGTAGAGACAGGGTTTCACCATGTTGGCCAGGCTGGTCTTGAACTCTTGAACTCAGTGATCTGCCCGCGTCAGCCTCCCAAAGTGCTGGGATTACAGGCATGAGCCACTGAGTCCAGCCCATTTATCACTTATTTGTGTTGGGAACGTTTAAAATCCACTCTTCTAGCAATTTTTAAATATACAATAAATTGTTAATTATAGTCATCTTAGGGTGTTATAGAACTCGAGAGCTTATTCCTCCTATCTAGTTGTGATTTTGTATCCTTTAACCTCTCACTATCCCGCACCCTTCCCAGGCTTTAGTAACCGCTATTCTATTTTCTACTTCTATGCACTCAACTTTTTTAGCTCCCACATATGAGTGAGAACATGTGGTGTTTTTCTTCCTGTCCTTGGCTTATTTCACTTAACACAGTGTCCTCCATGTTCATCTGTATTGCTGTGAATGTCAAGATTTCATTCTTTTTTCTGGCTGAAGAGTATTCCACTGTGTATGTATACTAGCTTTTCTCTATCCATTCATCCACTGATAGACACTTAGATTGATTCCATATCTTTGCTATTGTGAATAGTGCTGCAATAAACATGGGAGTGCAGATGTCTCTTCAATATGCTGATTTCCTTTCCTTTGGATGTATACCCTGTAGTGAGACTGTGGGATCATATGTTAGTTCTATTTTTAGATTTTTGAGGAAACTTTATACTGGTTTTCACAATGGCTGTACTAATTTACATTTCCATGAATAGCATATAAGTCTTCTTTCTCCACATCCTCAGCATTTGTTATTTTTTGTCATTTTTATGGTAGTCATTCTAACTGGGATGGGATGATATGTCATCACCGTTTTGATTTGCATTTTTCTGATGATTAGTGATGTCACACATTTTTTCGTATACCTGTTGGTCATTTGTATGTTTTTGAGAGATGTCTATTCAGCTCATTTGCCCATTTTGAAATGAGATTATTTGTTTTTTTGCTGTTGAGTTATTTGAGTTCCTTGTGTATTCTTGATATTAGTCTTTTGTCAGATGGATAGTTTGCAAATATTTTCTCCCATTCTGCAGGCTGTCTCTTCACTCTGTTGATTGTTTCCTTTGCTGTACAAAAGCTTTTTAGTTTGATCTAATTCCATTTGTCTATTTTTTGCTTTTGTTGCCTGTGCATTTGAGGTCTCCATTAAATCTTTGCCCAGACCAATCCAATGTCCTGAAGTGTTTCCTCTATATTTTCTTCTAGTAGTTTTAGTTTTTTCTTTTCTTTCTTTTTCTTTCTTTCTTTTTTTTGGCATAGCTAGCTGAGGTTTTCTTTTGGAAAAAAAAAATCGATTGGTTTGTAGCTGGAAGCATGGCCAAGTGGGGCACCCCAGGCAGTAAACCCCCCCACCCGTGGGTGGGCTTCAGCCTCCCGCACAGGCTCTGGGGCAGCTGCAGGAGGGATAGGCTGGGTGGGGCTGCCATGGCTGTTCATTTGGGCAGGACGTCTGAGGACTCGGACACCAGCTTCCCATCGTGGGTCTCCATCTTCTTCACAACCATGGCGCTGGTGGAGCTGGTGCAGCTGAAAGAGCTGGAGCACCCAGCCAGAGCCAAAGCTCAAGCCCAGGCCGTAAGCTGAGGCTGGGGCTTGTGACGCCCCCGTAGCCCGAGCTCAGCACATCGGCATAGCCACTGGTAGTCTTCGTGTGGATACTCATGTTCTGCATCCCAGACGCCAGTCGGCTCTCCTCGCCCTCCAGCAGCTTCCTGTAGGTGGGATCTCCATGTCCAGGACCAGCTTGACGTTCATCAGCTCCTGGTACTCAGGCAGCTGCCACACCATGACCTGCTTGGCCTGCCGCAGGGCAGCCTCCAGCTCGGACAACTTGGCATTGGCGTCCTTAACGGCCAGCTTCCCTCACTGTTCGGCATCTGCAATGGCGGCCTCCAGGGAAGCCCTCTGGCCTTTGAGGCCCTCAATCTCAGCCTGGAGCCGGCTGATGTTCCAGTTCATCTCCGAGATCTCAGTCTTTGTGCGCTGCAGGTCATCTCCGTGCTTCCCAGCCAGCGTCTGCAGCTCCTCATGCTTGATCTGGTGCATGCTCTCAGCCTCAGCCCAGCTGCGGTTGGCGATCTCCTCATACTGCGCCCTGACCTCAGCGATGATGCTGTCCGTGTCCAGGGAGCGGCTATTGTCCATGGACAGCACCACAGGCGTGTGGGAAATCTGGGACTCCAGCTCCCAGATCTCCTCTTCATACAGCTGCCTGAGGAAGTTGATCTTATCAGTCAGCGCTTCCAGGCCAGACTCCAGCTCTACTTTGTTTATGTAAGCTTCATCCACATCCTTCTTGAGGAGGACAAATTCATTCTCCATCTCTGCACGCTCATTGATCTCATCCTCGTACTTGTTCTTGAAGTCCTCCACCAGCCCCTGCATGTTGCCAAGCCCCACCTCCAGCCTCAGCTTGTCCTGGCCCAGAGTCTCCAGCTACTGCCAAAGGTTGTTGATGTAGCTCTCGAACTGGTGGTCCACGTTGCTCAAGCCGTCTTCTGCTGCTGCAGGAGGCTCCACTTGGTCTCCAGCATCTTGTTCTGCTGCTCCAGGAACTGTACCTTGTTGATGAAGGAGGCAAACTTGTTGTTGAGGCTCTTGATCTGCTCCTTCTCCTGGGTGTGCACGGCCTGGATGTTGGGTCCACCTCCAGCTTAAGGGGGCTCAGCAGGCTCTGGTTGACCATGACAGCTGTGATGCCTCCCATACTGCTGGCCCCGCCATAGCCTCCACCCAGGCCACCCTGGAAGCTGCTGCCCACTCAGGAGAAGCTTGAGGAGCTGATGTGGGTGCCAGGCCCACTCGTGTAGGAGCAGCTGCTAAAGGCCTGGGGGCCAGAGGTGAACACCTTGTAGGACTTCTAGGTCACCCTGATGAACATGATGGAGGCAGGAGTGGAGGCAGGCGGGCTGAACCAGGTGGACATTCAAGAAGGAGCAGAGAAGCTGCTTCTAGGTCCCTTCTAGTAGTTTTCTAGTTTGGGGTCTTACATTTAAGTTTTTCATCAGTTTGGATTTAATTTTTTTAATGATGAGAGATAAGGATCTAGTTTCATTTTTCTGCATATAGATATCCAGTTTTCCCCAAACCCATTTATTAAAGAGACTGTCCTTTCCCCCAAAGGACATTATTGGCAGCTTTGTTGAAAATCAGTTGACTGTAAATACATGGATTTATTTCTGGGTTGTCTATTCTGTTCCATTGGTCTATGTGTCTGTTTTTATGCCATTACCATGCTGTTTTGGTTACTAAAGATTTTTTTAGTAAATTTTGAAGTCAGGTAAAGCTGGAGGTGTGATGACTCCAGCTTTATCCTTTTTCCTTAAGATTTATTTGGCTGGCTGCATGCCCTGGCTCACACCTGTAACCCCAGCACTTTGGGAGGCCGAGGTGGGCAGATCATGTGGTCAGGAGATCAAGACCATCCTGGCTATCATGGTGAAACCCCGTCTCTACTAAAAATACAAAAAATTAGCTGGGCGTGGTGGCGGGCGCCTGTAGTCCCAGCTACTTAGGAGGCTGAGGCAGGAGAATGGTGTGAACGTGGGAGGCAGAGTTTGCAGGGAGCTGAGATTATGCCACTGCACTCCAGCCTGGGCGACAGAGTGAGACTCCGTCTCAAAAAAAAAAAAAAAGATTTATTTGGCTATTCAGTCTTTGTTAACCTGCTTTTTCTGTAGTTGTTATAGATAGGGTCTCTGTAGTCTCCACCCCCACCTCCGCTGCCCCCCCAACCCCCTGCCCCAGGCTTAAGTGATCCGCCCACCTCAACTTCCCAAGTAGCTGGGTCTACAGACACGTCACCACACCTGGGTAATTTTTGTATTTTTTTGTAGAGACTGGGTCTTCCATGTTGCCCAGGCTGATCTTGAACTCCTGGGCTCAAGCAATAAGCCTGCCTCAGCCCCCTAAATTGCTGGGATTACAGGTGTGAGCCATCACACCCAGCCTAACCTGCTATTTTTATTTGGTATTATGTAATAAACATTTGCCCTATAATATTATAAAACTCTTGGTAAACATTTTCAATGTCTGTGATGTATTTTCTGTAAAGCAATGCCATAGTTTTTAGGCTTCTGGTTTTTGGGTTTTTTTTGGCGGCAGGGGGTGGGTCTCATTCTATCACCCAGGCTGGAATGCAGTGGTGTGATCATGGCTCACTGCAGCCTTGACCTTCTGGGCTGAAGTGATCCTCCCACCTCAACCTCCCAAGTAGCTGGAATCACAGGTATGCAACATCACATCCAGCTAATTTTTTGATTTTTTTTTTTTTTTGAGACAAGGTCTTGCTACCTTGGCCAGGCTGGTCTCAAACTCCTGGGCTCAAGTGATCTGCCCACATCAGCCTCTCAAAGTGCTGGGATTACAGGTGTAAGAAGTAGGCTTGGACATTTAGTTTCGTTTTCAGGCTTTTTCTTTGACAAATAATACTGTTACAAATATCTTTGTACAGAATTATTTCCCGTGATTCTTATTTCCTTGGGGTAGATTTTTAGTCATGGAAATTCTGGACACAGTGTGTGAACATTTTTAAATCTCTCAATAATCTCTTGATACTTATGGCCTTAGTGACTTTCTGAGATGGCTTTCCGGTGGGTCCCATCGCCGTTATGGCCTCGTCCTTGCATCTGTGTGGAGATATGGGAGTTACAGAAGAAGAGAAGGTGGGCATGGAATGTTTTGAATCACATGGCTCTGGGGTTCTTACTAATCACAGGGCTGTGGCCACATGGCCTCATCCTCCTGAGATTCATTTCCTCATCCGTGTGATGGAAGTGGTAATACTACCCTCAAGCAGTTTTGTGAGGACCAAGGCCCGTGAATGTGCGGCACACAGCTCAGGGTCTGGCACACAGAAGAGCACATCAATTGTTTATCGCGATAGCACGGCATCTCCTTGGTTGGGACTGGTGTAAACGTTTGGCCTCTGAAAGCTGAAGCTGCAGAGTGAGACCCACCAACCCAGGCATGTGTGTCCCTACATTGACCCAGCCAGGGCCCCCAGGATCCCTTCAGACAGATGGGCAGAAAGCAAAAACCAACACCAAGGTCCGAGGCCAGAGAAGGTGAGCAAAGGGCTCTGAGGGCAAAACAGAGTGGGGAAGTGATCGTCAGGCTGCCTGGGAGAGGAAAAAAAGGGGACTGGGAAGGAGCAGGAGGGAGAGAGCTGGGTCGGGGAGAGGAGGAGTGGACAGGAAAGGTGGAGACCAGATGATGAGGTCCAAAGGGAAGGGTTGGTTCAGTACCAGGACGTAAGGTGAATCCAGCTACTAGGTGGCCAGAGGAATGGGCAGGAATGGGTCCCAGGAAGTTCTGACACCCGATGCCTAGTTCTATGACTAGCTCACTGTGTGACCCTGAAAAAGAACCTCACCCTTACTGCGCACTGGTTTACCCATTTGCAGAAGTTCCTGGGTGTCCTTCGATCTTGGACAACCTCTGGCCTGGCAGTGTCCTGAAGAGACTGATGACCCTCCATCTGGACCTCCGCATAAGTTTAAAAACCTAGCAACATAGCTCCTCTGCAGGAGACAGGAGACAAGTGCTGGTGTAACCGAGTCTCTTGGAGCAATGGGAAGCCTTTTCGGGAGGATTATTGGAAGAAAATCCAGAGGGAGGGGGCTTGCTTAAAGAGAGTGACCACAGCCAGAGCAGAGCAGGGTCGGGGGGGAGGGGTGGGGTGGGAGGGGAGGCAGGGGGGGTAGACAAAGGGAGCATGGGTGAGAGGAGTGCAGAGGTGGGAGGTGCCCAGTGGGGAGCCCCAAGGCAGGGCGAGGATTATCTTGGGCTCCCTGCCATTCACACCGTCCCTTAATGAAGATTAGAAAACGTCACCTGCTTTGGCTGGTAAAGTCTCATGTTTATATCACTTGGCTAGAAGAATAAGGTCTCATTTTCAGACCTCACTCATTCCCTTGGCTGGATACCCTTGTGTTTCAGGTTGGGTTCTGCAGAAGCAGAAACACTGAGACAGAATTTGGGGCACATGATGTTTATTAGTGGTCAACAGCTATGAAAGGGGCAGGGAAGCAGGCTTGGGCAGAGGGAAGTTGACCTGTGCTGCAGCTCAGCAAAGTCTCAGCTAAACCGGCAGTGTTCATCAAAGTCGTCCAGCATCAGATCTAAGTGGATGGGCCTCTATACTCCTGCCACCATCAGTCACCAGATGTAGGCTACCCCAGCAACGGCATAACCTGAGATCAGGTGGCCCTCAGCAGTGGAGGCAGGCTCTGCAGGAACTGGAAGCCGAGACTGTCTGACGACCTCTCTCCCTGCAGCTGAGCAGCAGGTCCTTCCTTGAAGGGGGAATTTGAGCTGCACATCTCCCTGTCTATCACACTTTAAGCAGTGAACCACCCTATCAACTGTACATGGCAGAGAGACAAACTTTAGAGAATACAAACCTATGCTTTGGACAGATGCTTTGATAAATGTGGATAGGGAAAATAAGTCATTGTGTTTGTACTAAAGGAGTCCCAATTAGGAGAGTCAGATTCTCTGAGTCCATTGCTTCTTGATTTTCTGGCCTGGCAGTTTTGAAATATCTGGCTTGTCATGTCTCACCACTTCCCTCCCCTCCTGCTGTGCTAGCTCCTGGGCCTGGTAATATGCTTTCTGCTGGATGAAGTTTCCACGTCGTTCTGTTTAAAGCAGAGAGCATTGTTTCCCTTCTTTTCCTGTTTCTGTGGGATTTGGCCATGAGGCCTTGAAGTCGGGAGTAAGGAGATAGCCCGAAAGACATGGGACCTGAGTCCTCAAGAGGAGGATGCATCTGGCTTCAAGGCCTTTAGTGCCCTACTAGTGCCCTTAGCTTGAAGTCCAATCCCTCAGCCTGGCATGAAGTGCCTCATGAGCTGGGCTGCTTCCTCCCAGCCTGGCACAGAGTGGGGGCTCAGTGAGTAAGAATGAGGAAAATACCAGGCACAGTTGCTCACACCTGTAATCCCAGGACTTTGGAAGGCCAAGGTAGGTGGGTCACCTGAGGTCGGGAGTTCTAGACCAGCCTGACCAACATGGAGAAACCCCGTCTCTACTAAAAATATAAAATTAGCCAGGGGTGGTGTCGCATGCCTGTAGTCCCAACTACTTGGGAGGCTGAGGCAGGAGAATCTCTTGAACCCAGGAGGCGGAGGTTGCGGTGAGCCGAGATCGTGCCATTGCACTCCAGCCTGGGCAACAAGAATGAAATTCTGTCTCAAAAAAAAAAAAAAAAAGGAAAAATGCTTATTTCTGTTAATAGTGATAATAATAAAAGGACACATGTTTCTCTAGGCTCCACCAAACCATAGGTACTCATAGGGGCTCAGTACCAGTGATAAGCTAAAGTTGCTTGGCTCATCTGCTCATACAAAACCTCAAGTGTCGGCTAGGCGTGGTGGCTCACACCTGTAATCCCAGCACTTTGGGAGGCTGAGGCAGGTGGATCACTTGAGGTCAGGAGTTCAAGGCCAGCCTGGCCAACATGGTGAAACCCCGTCTCTACCAAAAATACAAAAATTAGCTGGGCGTAGTGGCAGGTGCCTGTAGTCCCAGCTATCAGGAGGCTGAGGCAGGACAATCACTTGATCCCGGGATGCGGAGGTTGCAGTGAGCCGAGATCGTGCCACTGCATTCCAGCCTGGGCGACAGAGCAAGATTCCGTCTCAAACAAACCAACAAAAATCCTCAACTGTCTCCTCAAGGTCTACTCCAAACAATTTCTAGGAGATAAGAGGTAAGGAATAATGAGTTAAGAGCCAGAGCTCTGGACTCACCACTGAAACGAACCAGGGATCCTTGGAGAAAAGTTGATTTGAGAGCAAGGGGTAGGTAACTTACAAGATAAGCCTGAAAACTTGCGCCAGAAAGTAAAGAAGTGCTCAATAAATGATGGGGCCATAACAGAAGGAAACAGAAGCCACCCTAAGGGGCTCGCAATGGCCAAATCTGGGATAATTTGAGCATCATAATAAATAATAATAGTAACAGATTATAACTCATTGGATGAAATAGAACTTACCAAGCCCACACTAATATAATTAAATGGATAAATAATTGGGAGAAGGGAAAATTCTTCCTTACGGTATAATAAACGTAGATGGAATGATGGAGTTGGAGAATCACCAATGGATGCTAAAACTAGTGGGGGAAGATGCAAAGAGAAACATGATCTACGTAGTCACATAGTCTCAAAGGATTTCCCCACAAGATACTTACAAATGACTAAGGGAAAAACAGTAACTTTAAGGTGGAGAAAACTGGTGGACACTACCTTAATCAAGTGATCTGAGTTAACAACACCAATGTGAGACAAATTGACATCACGTGCCTCCTTTTATGATGCACTGAGATAGACGCAGCATCACTTATGTGGTATCTTTTGCCAAAAACGCATCATCTGAGTCTAATCATGAGGAAAGCACTTGACACAAACCCAAACTGAGAAGCTGTCTATGAAACAACTGGCCTGCAATCTTCCAAAGTGTCAAGGTCATGAAAGTCAAGGAAAGACTGGGGAACTGTCACAGAATTAAGGAGACCAAGAGAAAAAAACACAAAAATTTAAAGGACGTTACAATTAACGAAATTAAATTTGAATATGGAGTGCAAATTAGACAATAGCCTTATATTGATGTTAAATTTCTTCTTTTTTTTTTTTTTTTTTGAGTCAGGGTCTCACTCTCTCACTCAGGCTGGAGTGCAGTGGCATGATCAAGGCTCACTGCAGCTTCCACCTCCCCAATTCAAGCAATCCTCCCACCTCAGCCTCCCGAGTAGCTGGGACTTCAGGCACATGTCACCATGCCTGGCTAATTTCTTGTAGAGATAGGAGTTTGTCATGTTGCCCTGGCTGGTCTCGAACTCCTGAGCTCAAGCAATCTGCCCGCCTCACCTCCCAAAGTGTTGGGATTACAGGTGTGAGCCACCGCGCCTGGCCGATGATAAATTTCGTAATTTAAAAAACTGTACTGTGGTTATATAAGAGAATTTCCTCGTTCTTAGGAAATATACACTTGAATAATTTAAGGATGAAGGGATACCATGTCTGCAACTTACCCAACTAATAGAAAAAAATCAGTATGCATATATAAAAATAGAGAATAAATAAAGCAGTTGAGGTAAAATTTAAACAGTCTGATGAATCTGGGTAAAACAGACAGGAGTTTTTTGTACTCTTTTCTCTGAATTTAAAATTATACCAAAATAAAAATTTACAAAAAAAAAAAAGGAACATGAGAAAGCCTGCCTCTTCTAGATGACCCGAGGAGGTACTACGAGGGCGGGGCTTGGGAGGCAGCTAGAGAGCAGTGCCTGCACCCTGAGGATGTTGGCTCTCATGGGGCTGGGAAGTCTGTTTGCTACTTTGGCTTCCAGCCGCTCCTCAGCTTGGTTCTATGATTTGAAGTTCTGGGAATGAGGCTTTTCCAGCTGAGCAGACAGAGCTGTCAGCAGCAACACTGTCAGGTCTAAGGGTACAGTTATCACCCTGGTTGTGAGCCTACTGTGGGTGAACCTGGACTAGGTGCCTTTTCATGTTCTCAAACACTGGTGTAGGCATGTATCTTTCTTTCTTCTTTCTTTTTCTTTCTTTCTTTCTTTCTTTCTTTCTTTCTTCTTTCTTTCTTTCTTTTCCTTCCTTCCTTCCTTCCTTCCTTCCTTCCTTCCTTCCATCTTTCTTTCTTTCTTTCTTTCTTTCTTTCTTTCTTTCTTTCTTTCTTTTCTTTCTTTCCTTCCTTCCTTCTTTCTTTTTTTTTTTTGAGATAAGGTCTCTGTCACCCAGGCTAGAGTACAGTGGTGCAATTATACACAAGTCACTGCAACCACAACCTCCTAGGCCCAAGTGATCCTGTCACCTCTGCTTCCCAGGTAGCTGGGACTACAGGCACATGCCATCACGCCCAGCTAATTTTTTTTGTAGAGACAGGATCTTGCTTTGTCGCCCAGGCTGGTCTTGAACTCCTGAGCTCAACTGATCCTCCCACCTCAGCCTCCCAAAGTGCTGGGATTACAAGCGTGAGCCATTGCAGCTGGCCAGAATCTTGTTTAAGCTTTAAACAAGTAAACTGCTTAAATATGTAGGCTCATCATTTCTGTTTTCCAGGTGAGGTAACTGAGTCTCAGTGAGGTGAGGCTGGAGCTCTTCCAACTCTGACTCCAGGGGTCATCTATCCCCACCCCCAACCCCAAGTTCCACTCCTTGGACAGGCTGGGGCTTCCCTGCTCCGAGCCTCAGCACATGCTGCTCCCTTTGCCTGCACACGGGCCCACCACATGTCTCTGCCTATTGATTTTCTGGCCCAGCCAAAATTGAAGTTGGGGTCTCCTGCCTCTGAATCCTAGGTTTTCAGGGAAAATTAAACACCAGCTGGGCTGAAATCAAGCTTTGCCTTACTGTGAACAAGTCATTTTCCACCTGAATTAAACCAACCCAATGGGGGAGAGGATGCTAGAAATACATTTTTGAAGCTGTTTTGAGAGACAGCTGCCATAATGGAAACAAAACAAAACAGGCTAGAAAAGGGGGTGGGGGGTGGGAGATGGTTATGCCTTTCCTTCCCTGTCAGTGAGATCATTCTACTAGTCCCCCTCTGGGCCCTGCCACCCCCACTTATTGGGCCTCAGTTTCCCCATTTGTAAAATGACAAAGTAAGGCAATAGCAGGAGTTCTGCTCCAAGGTGTATGACTGACTCACTTATGAAACCTAAAATCTATACTCCCTGGCCCCACCCAGTCAGTAGGCCAAGGTTGAGACTTGGCCTTTTGCTTTTCTTTTTTTTTTTTTAACAAAGTCCCACTTCTGGTAGGCATGCTTTGTGCTGTTTGAGCACCTCTGGATGGTCCCTGCACACTCTTCCATTACTGCAGGACTCTGCCCTCTGACCAGTGACCAGGTGGCAGTGCATTCCTGGGACTCACTGAGGTCCCTTCCCCATGCCCACCAGTTCCTGGGCCACCTCCCGAAGGGCCACTTTGCACCCCTTCGCTGTCTTTCAAGAATCCTGACCAGCACTCAGTTTCTGACGACTGATAATGCTTGGAAACTCAGACTCACACTCTTGTGGCTGCAAATTAGTAAACCTGAAAGCTCCTCATCAACTCAGAAGAGCTGTGTGAGTGGGAAGAGGCCTTATTTTTTGCAACTGCTGTCCCTGGGGGCAAACTGAAAAACAAACTATATCACATCCTGAAGGCCAAAGGCCACACCCTCAGCCCCAGTGGAGGACTCTGGGGCAAGGATATTTCCTGGCGTCAGAGGAGGGGAGCCTCCATCTGAGCGCCACAACCCCACCCCGTATGGGCTCTGCACTTCCTCCTCAGCCAGGACTTGCTTTTCCCTTCTTCCTCATCCTGTTTCTGCCCCAGGCCCTGGCCCCTCACTGCCAGCCCCACACTCTGGGAAGGAAAGACCCTTTTTAGTGATGGGACTCCAAAAAGTTAACTGACCTGTCTAAGCCTCAGGTTCCTTATCTGTTGAATGTGGCCATAATGCCTCACACTGTTGTTGGGAAGATTAAGTGATACATAAGGCATGTGAAGTGATTCCAACAGAGCCTGATGCAGCACAGCCCTAGTAGGCTATTAGCGTTATTCTGGAACTCCCTTCCTGCCTCACGGGTGAGCTTTTTCCCATTAATCAAGACCCAACTCCCCTCCTTTGGGAAGACTTCCCATGCCAAGCTCCTCAACAGCCTTTCTCGGTTGTCTGCGCTCAGCACGTTTTCCCTTCCTAGGCTGCCTCCCTCACCAGACTGGCAGGGGCTGAGCTTGTTCATTTGCATGTTCCCAGACAGGAAGGCCCAGTCAGAGCTGGTGGGTGTGCTTCAGTGGAGCTTGTTCCATTCTGGGACAGGGTAGGTGGCGTGGACAGTGGGTGCCCCAGTACAGTGGGCATGAGCCTCTGGCCACCTGGAGGGACCCTGCAGGTATTTCCCCCAGCAACAGTGAACCATCATGGCCAGGTGCTGGAACATCCCACTTCAGCCATGGGATGGGTGGACAACCCTACAGCCATGGGCAGCGTCGTGACAGTGCACCCACCGAGGTCTAAATGGCGGACTCGTGAATGCCCTTCTGGCCATAAGCTGATGGCAGGTTGAGAATTACTCCTGCAGGACAGATGCTCCCCTGCAGAAGGGAGAAGTGTGCATCGCTTGCCCTACCCCTTGGACCAGTGGCAATGCCGTCTCCAAATGAAATTCATGGCAAGGGCCTCCTGGCTCTTCGAATGTCACCAAAGAGCTTTCAGACCCTCCTTCTCTCCCTCTTCTTTCCAGCCCCTGCCCCTCTTCAGAAGGCTCGAAGCTCTCGCTTTAGATTCCTTCTGGATAACAAATTAGAATCTTAGGACCCTCAGAGTGCAGTCCCGCCCTCCAGCTTGGTGTCAGCCTCACCTCTGAGGGCTATTCCCCCTACAACGTCTTCTCTTCCAGCCCCTGACAACTTGGCTAAACTTCCTTCAAAATGGTGTTTATTCGGCCGAGTGCAGTGGCTCACACTTGTAATCCTAGCAGTTTGGTAGGCCAAGGCGGGCAGATCACTTGAGGCCAGGAGTTTGAGACCAGCCTGGCCAACATGGTGAAACCCTGTCTCTACTAAAAATATAAAAATTCGCCAAGCGTGATGGTGCATGCCTGTAATCCCAGCTACTCGGGAGGCTGAGCCTGGGAGAACTGCTTGAACCTGGGAGGCGGAGTTTGCAGTGAGCCAAGATTGTGTCACTGCACTCCAGCCTGGGCGACAGAGTGAGACTCTGTCTCAAAAAAAAAAAAAAAAAAAGGAAAGAAGAAAAAAGATGTTTATTTGCTTTGCATCTTGCCTGCATTTTGTCCATTTTTCCATCCATTTATTGGTCAGGGAAGGCTTTCCTGAAGAGGTGACATTTGATAAGAGGGCCAAGGGATAAGGAGTAGTTAGCTGGGCCAAGGCAGGGTCTAGGATGGAACGGGAAGAAGCTTCCAGGCAGAGGGGAGATCATGTGTGAAGGACCCGGGGTAGAAGAGAATGAGGCAGAATGGAGGAATTGAAAGACGGTCCAGGAAGCAGTACCAGAAATTGAGGGAGGCATAACATGAGTTGAAGTTTTGAAGAGTAGGCTGGGACCAAATTATGCAAGGTGTGTAGGCCATGTAAGGGCAATGGCCATTGTCCTGAGAGTAATGGAAAATCATGGCAAGGTGACAGTGGGAGGTTGACATAACCAAATGTGGATCTGAAAATGTCACTCTGCTGTGTGGAGAGCAGACAGAAGTGAGCAGGGTTGGTTTCATAGATGCACAACTCGTGTAAGGAAATTGTACTTGGGGTCTAATGCTCTGAGATTGCCATCTTAGAATTCTTAATCACATTATTTTTGAATTTGCTTTTCTTAAGTACAGTCTGGTGGGACAGTGAAGCATACATCAAGGACTTGGAGCCTTGGCTCCTGTGGTCCTGCCTCCAACTGCCTCCCCTGGACTGGTTCTCAGTCTCCTTCTCCACTTCTGCCTAGCAACCACTGCCACCCTCTGCCCCCAGCAGAGACCTGAGTGCAGGCATGGGGACAGTCAGAGTCAAGGGCACACCTGGTAGCATCTGAGGGTTGGCCATGGCAATGTGGCCCCTGCCCCAGGCTGGCAACACCATGGCAAATTCAACAGGTGACTCAGGGGGCTGAGCCTCTCACTCACTTCTGACCCAGGTCCCTAGTGCCTCCTGTCCTGGACTTTGCAACACCCCTGGGGACTGCCTGTCCACTGTCGGTTGGTGAGGCAGGTCCGTGGGAAATGGCAATGCCTGGCTTGACTTCCCCAACCCCCACTGGGGAACGCAGAATGCAGGTCAGCGTGGTGGCTGGCAGGAGGAGAACTCCAGCAACTGGTGAATTTCACACAGAACTGAATCAAGTCAGAGGGTGGGGCGGGGCAAGTTGTCCCACAGATATTCCCATGCCCAAGGGAGTGTAACGTTAAATAACAAATCAAAAACACCATTCCAGGTTGAGAGAGAGACTACAGTAAAGAAACAAGTTTTATATATTAGTACCTTTAATGGCAATTTTGTCCCTGCTTTTTGAGTAAGAGGTCTCACGTTTTTATTTTGCACTGGCCCCACAAATTATGTAGCTGTCCAGGCAGTGAGCAATCAGTGAGATTAAGCTTGTGAAATTGGTGGAGGTCCTGTAAATATTGATCCTCCTTCTGTGGCAGCTGGTGTTACTGGTTTTGTGGTTTTTGTGGCTCAGAGGGATGGATGAAGTGTCTTCAGGAGCTGAGTCCTGCCAGTCAGTGGTGGGGGCTGTGACAGTAAATGTTATAAAAACTGATTTTGCATTTTATTCTCAATCCTTGGAGCTACTGCTTCTTGAATTCTTCAAGCAGATGTGTTCAGATACCAGGCAAAACAGGCAGGGGCTCTGCCTGGGAGGGGGATGCCCCCACAGCCTGGCCTGAGGCACAACTGCACAGACCTCAAGGCAAATTGTTTTGAAGCAGCTGGGACAGTCACTAAAAAGCGGTGATTTTCAGGGATGGATTCCTCTCCCCAGGGGCCCGGGCCTGGGTGTGGGTGGGGCTGGTGTGAATAGGGGCCCCCTAAGACAGTAGTCTTTTCTGAGGGGGCACTCAGACATCTCAGTCTTGCTCCTCCATCTCCCTGACATCCCACCAATCCACCCAAGCCCCACCCCACCTGCCCCAACCGGACCTCATTCCTGTCTAAGTCATCACAATATCTTCTTCTGGTCTCACCCGCTCTGAGCCACTCCTCATGGAGAAAGAACTCCCTAGAACCTGTCTGTCAGTCTCTAGGCCCCTCAGAGCAAAAACCAAGCCTGCCTCCCCTTGAGGCCCCGGTCCCAGCAGGACCCTGCAGGAGTTGGTGCTCAGCAGTGCTTGTGTGCCTGGGCTGAGGAGAAGGTTGTGGTGTCCACGTGGTTGGCTTTCAGCATCCCTGGCTGCCCATTCACAAGGCCAACCATGGGGAAGTATGAGCACGTGACCCACTTTGGGCCAAGGAGACACAGAGGAAGGTCTCCTGGGGAGCTGGGCAGAAGGGAGGGTGCAGGAGCTTTGGAGAAAATGAGACACAAGGGCAGGTGTCCTTTTCTTTCTCTGCTTGTGGCTGTGTCTGGAGTTGTAGACGAGCTGCTGCAGCTCCTTGGCCTGCAGCCCAAGGAGGAAGATTGTAAATGCAAGAGAAACTCAGAGAGACTGAGCTGAAGCCCTCATGTACCACAGCTGGAGGCTGCCCTGCCTCCAGCCCCCTTGTGTAGATGACAGCACACGTCCTCTGTGTCAGACCCTCTGGTTTATGTTCTTTGCAGCCAAAAGCATCCTCAACTGATGCGAATAACACAGTGACTGCGGAATAGCATGTGCTAAAGGCTGGCCTCTCATCCCTATAGCACCATCAGTCCCGGTGGCTTCCCTAGATTGTTTTTCCATCTATCGACTTGGGTGAGAAGGTCTCGAGGTAGAACTGGAGAAAGGAACAATGAAACGCTTTTTGAATAGAGGGCTGTTAGTAAAAGACAACTGTGGAAGTTAAGAGCGTGTGCTTTGGCTTCAGACAGATCAAGGACCAAAGGCCAGCCCTCCGCTTATTGCCTGTTACTTGGGTGCGTTACTTACACTCTTTAATCACTAGTTTGCTCATTTGTAAAGTGGGGATAATGACAGTGTAAGTGAGGCGGTCCGTGTGAAAAGTGGAATGATGTACCTGGTGCTGGGTAAGTACTCCAAAGCCGAATTGGCTGTCTGGTCACCCAGCCTGGGGAGCTGCAACAGGTAAGGGTGGAAGGGAGGGGAGGAGGAAGGCCTCTCTAGTAGAGAACTGCAGAGTCTCTCCAGAGGTTCCTCACATTACTTCCTTCCCCAGTTGCTCCAGCCTGTCACCAGCATGGCCCTCCATCCGGGGCTGCCCTGGCTGGATAAGTGCAATTGAGAAAGGAAGGCCTCTTGTGTGGGAGCCTTGAGGTTGGCTTTGGGGGGGGTGGGGAGGATTTGCCCAGGTGAGGAAGATCAAGGAAGGCTTGCCAGAAGGGAGGCCGGGAACAGAGCAGGTGGGAGTGGGAAAGGTGTCTCTGGGGAGGGGGAAGAGGCCTGGCCAGAGCGGAAGTCTCTGGGAGGTAATAGGAAGGACACCTAGAGAGGCAGGGCAGGGAGCCCAGCTATGAAAATTTCTGCCAATAAGAGGGCAGGAGCCTTCTGTTAACAGAGGGTCTCTAGTCTGCTCCAGATCTAGAGACATCATCCCATCTGACGGATGGAGAAACTGAGCTCAGGGAGGCTAAGCCAGTGCTATCAGAGGTGGTGGTGCGACTGGGAAGGGAGGTGCAGCCTGCCTCACTCTATGGCCTACAAAGTTCAAGTGGGTTTTTACACTATTAGTTGTCTTCAGCTGCAAGTAACAAAAAACCTGACTGGGGCGCCTTACAGATTAAAGATTAGCTCACATCCAAGGTTTCTGGAGGTGAGGGCCTTCTGGGGGCATTCCCATTGCTCTGCAATTCTCCCCAAAGTGTTTCCTCTTGGGTGGCTATTTCAGAGCCTGGGTGTGCCCCCTCTCTCTAAACCCTGGGCATGCATAATGGGCACTTGGGAGCTCAACTATTTCATCTGCAGCAGCTCTCATCAACCTGTCAGCTGTAAGGCAGACATCAGTGAGGGTGGTGATTTGTGGACAATCCCTGACTCACCCCATTTTGCCAGCCCGCCCTGGGCTCAGGACTTCCTGCTGCATCTTCTGCTGAGTGGGCAGGTCATGGCTTCTCAGGGCTGGGGCTGGGGCTCTAGTCCAGGGCTCTTCCTAAGGTGGTACCACACAGTGCCCCCAGCACCTGCCCACCAAACTGGAAATTCCAGAAATATTCTTGACACCATCTCCTTTCCAAATACTGGGTGTGGCAGATGAGGAAGCTGAGGCTCAGCGAGTTGGAGGGTCTATTAAAGTCCTTCAGCCCCCGAAGGGTAGGGTCAAAATTAAACAAAAACTGGGCCTCAGACTGGGTTTCCAAACACCCCACTCTGTGCCTTGATAATCCTGTTTCTGTCTCCGTCCATTCCTATTCACTGAGCCGGAAGCCTCCATCTTCAGAGGGGGGTTCTCTGCCCCAAACTGCGTCTAATCTGGAGACTTGCGGTGGTGGTGGTGGTGGTGGTGGGAGCAGTGCCGGGGCCTCAGGCTGCTCTCCCTCATCTTGCTGCCTGCTCACCTTGCCTCTGTGTGCTCACAGACCCCCAGAGCACAGCTGTGTCTTCCAGGCTGTGGGCTCCTTGAGGGCAGGACCTGGTTCGGGTCCCAGAGCAGCCAGGGTTTGATGAATGACAGATGCCCTAGGCCTGAGTAAGCCCCTCCAGAATGACTTGCTGATGAGGGGTTAAGAGTCTGGCATCTCTGGGCCCAGCCTGGAAGGGTGCCGGACTGGCTGGCGGGTGACACACCTGGGGTTCCTGGGCCCCTCCTGGCCACACTGTCAGTGGGCCTCAAGCTCCCTTAGGGTATGGCCTCTGGAATAAAGTGAGCCCGCACCTCGGGAGGGGGCAAGCAGAGGCAGGAGCAGGATGGCAGGTGGCAGGCAGGACTGCACAGGGGAGCACAGCAACTCCACTTCCTGTGGGCGAGGGCCCCGCGCCTGCCCCAGGGGAGGTTGCACAAACCTTCCTGCGCAGGCCTCGGGCTGCCTGCCTGCCCAGCCCGAGCTCCAGCCTGCCTCTTCCACTGGCCACTGCCTCCCACCCAGGGCTGGCATCCCTGCTTCTTGCCCTGGGTCCCAGACTGTGTCCTCCATCACCGCAGGGTCGGTGAGGGGCTGGGCTGGACACCAGGGCCCGCCCTCCCATCACTGAGCTCCACTCCTTCCTCATTTTGCTGCTGATTCTAGCCCCAAACAAAACAGGTTGAGCTTTTTCCTCCCCTCGGCAGCTCCTCTCTGGCTCGTGGCTGCCTTCTGAGTGCTGCAGACGGCGCCGGCCGGGAAGGGGGGCCTGGGCCAGCCCTGCCAGGACTGGGAAGCTGCTGCTGGCGCCTGGCCCTCCATCAGACCAGCCTGTGGCAGGAGAGCGAGCTTTGCCGCGGCAGACGCCTGAGGATGATGCCCCAGCTGCACTTCAAAGATGCCTTTTGGGTGAGTGAGGATGGCTGGGGGCACTGAACAAGTGGAGCGGGCAGAGCTAGGCTGAAATCTCCATGCAGGTGATGGGATGCGGCTCCGAGAGGGGAGCTTTCTCATAAAACAGTGGTTGATTCTTGGTCTTAATCATCATGGAGGTGGCCCAGGCCCCCACCCCTTCTGGATTGGAAGGCAAGTGGACTCCGTGAATGAGGGTCCTCCTCTCTGCTGCCCCGGCTGTTTTCTCCTCTGGGAGACCTCTCCCCACAGCAGGAGCTCCTCAGAAGAGGGTAACACATGGGTGGGGGCTTGAGGAGGATGTGTGGGGCAGCAAAGGAGGGGTCACAGATTTAGAGACCAGACAAACTTGAGTTCAGGTCTTGGCTCTGTTACAGGCTGGGCGAGTCATTTCTGTCTCTGAGCCTCAGTCTCTCCATCTATATAATGGGGATAAAATAGAAATCAACACACCAACTAATACATTGGATCAGCAAGGGGATCCAATGCACTAAAGCCCCCAGCACCTTGCCTCACTCCAAATGGTAATTCTGTTCCCCTCACCAAGCCCCTTGTCCCTTGCAGACCATAGGGGTCCTTCAAGGAGGCAGCCAGGCGGGCAATTGCTTGCTTACTTTCTTGAATTCAACACAGGCTTAAATCAAGTCATTTCCCCCATGAAATAAGGGCGCCCAGCCAGTGGTAGAGGTAAAGTGGCTTGGCCCGGGCCACGTAGCCTGTAGCCCAGCTTGGACCCCTGGATCATCTCAGCACTTTTCCAGCTGTCCTTCAACTACCCCTCTGCCCCTCAGCTCTGGCTGTGCCCAAGGCTCTGGGGAAAAGCTGAGACCTCTCTGGTTGGAGCTGGGGAATGTGGCTGTCCCGGGGTGCTGCCTCCAACCCTGAAGAGGACGCTCTGGCCCTCGGCTCAGCCGGCTGAGCCCCAGCCAACAGCCCTGCCCTCCCCGGGCCTTTTCCTGGGGCTGCAGCCAGGAGGATGAGAGCTACAGAGCCAGGCCTTCCTTCCCTTCCGGCCAGCTCCACTTGGGGCCTGTGGCCAGCATGTGAGTGTTCTGCTTCCTCTGCACTGACTGCACAGTAGGCAAAGGACCTTATGTGGGGAGGGCATCTTGTGCCTTTCTGGGCCTCAGTTTCCCCATCTTTACAAAGACAGTGTGGGCCCAGCCCAGAGAAGCCAATGGAGGCAGAGCTGCCTCAGCCCATCCGGAGGACCAGGCACCAGGATGCTCAGGGCCCAGGCTGGCAGCTGGAGCCCTGGGGGATGGGGGATGTGAGTCACCACCTTGCTGCCCTGCCTTGTTGTACAAAGTTGGGGGAAGGGGTAGGGCCTGGAAACCCAGGCCACTCTGTAGCCCAGGGCAGGCCAGGACCCCTTGACTATTTTATCACTGAGACCTCTGTCCAGTCCCAGAGTCCCTGGGCCTGCCTTCCCTAGGGCAGAGCTGGGCAAGGAGCAGCCTCCATGGCAGGATCTGGGCACAGGTAGGGGTGGCGTATAAGGGAGCAGGGTGTGGCAGCAGCAGCAGAAGCAAACAGCCAGCCCCTGTGGAGCTTCCTGAGTGGCATCCTGCCCACACTCTGTGCTCGTCGCACCTCTGGGCTTCCTGGCCTCCAAGTGCCTGGTCTCCTCTGTGTCTGGCTCCCTGAGCCTGGGGTGGGCATATAGTTTCCCTAGGGAAGGCCAGAGCAGGAAGGGGAGAGAAGTAGCCAGTGGGAACCTCTCACACTGAGTCTGGGCCGATGCCCTGAAAGGTCACTGTAGGCATCACCTGCCCCAGGGCTCTGGATTCTAATACCTCTTCCTGATGCTCAGCCCATCCCAGTGCATAACAACTAACATTTGCTGAGCACGAAAGATGTGCCAGGTGCTGTTCTCAAGATGTATGCATATTCACTCATTCAATCCTTCAAACACGTGCTACTGTTCTCTCTCTTATTCAGATGGGGAAATTGAGGCACGGAGACATTAAGAGACTTGCGCAAGGTCACACTGCTGGGATTAAACCCCTGGCAGGCTGGCTCCAGCACCTGTGTTGTCGCAGGATCCCTCTCTCTATCTGACATGTCATTGGATCTTTTGGCTTTGGGGTAAGATAAGAGGTAACCCCTCTTATCTTCCAGAGGGGTAAGAAGATCAGACAAGGTGGCTAGAACAATATTTTGAAGCTTCATTTGTAGACAAATCTGTAAAACAGAAAAGGCACACTGCCCTGACTGCAGGTGTTATATTAGGAACGGCCCAGCCAGCTTGGCCCTTGTCCGGGCCTTCCCCCACCCCAGCCCAAGGCACTGTCATTAAACCCTTCAGCCTGCCAGCACACTGTTTAGAAATGACTGGTTTTTAGGCCGGCTGCAGTGGTTCACGCCTGTAATCCCAGCACTCTGGGAGGCCGAGGTGGATAGATCACTTGAGGTCAGGAGTTCAAGAACAGCCTGGCCAACATGGTGAAACCCTGTCTCTACTAAAAATACAAAAATTAGCCAGGCGTGGTGGCGTGCTCCTGTAATCCCAGCTACTTGGAAGGCTGAGGCAGGAGAATGGCTTGAACCCAGGAGGCGGAGGTTGCAGTGAGCCGAGATTGCGCCACTGTACTCTAGTCTGGGCGACAGAGCTGACAGAGTGGAGGGACCCTACTTTGGCTAAACTAGAAAGATCATGTTTGATATCACAGCTCTTCAGTTATTGGGCAACCTTACCCATACAGAACACGAGGTGGAGGAGGGGACCCAGCCCTGCTGTTTCTGGCTTTAGCTCACAGTAAGGGAGGAAGCAAAAGTGGTTTTTCAGGGGCCAAAGATGATTTCCCTAAGAGCTTTCCTTAAAGCTCATACACTACACTCCTAGGAGGTCTCCTAGCTTTTACTCAGGTCCTATGAGCTCTAATTTCACCCACAATTTTAACGAGCTTGGTCATGGGGTCTTTCAGCCTATAGATGTAGCAATTAGTGGCAGTCTGTACAGTACCTGATATACAGTTGGCGATGGATAAATGCTGATGGACCTGGACTATGAGAGGAGGTTTCACAGGCAGCTAGCAGCCTGATTGCAAGGAAGGAGACAGAAACAGTCTGAAAAGCAGCTGTAATGGCACAGAAGTAGTGGGGACACTCAGCGTGGGAGCAGACACAGTCCTGTCCGTCAGTCGGCCTGTTTTTGCAGTTTTGTCAGGGTGGCCACACAGTATTTATTTACAGCCTGATTTTAGCTGCAGCTGAGTGTTCAGACGCACGCTGCTGTAGGAGTGAGGCAGGGCGGACCAGCCACAGGGGGAGGGAAAGGATAATGTGATTTCTGTGATACATGCAGATGATAAAGAGCATCACCCCTTGGCAGGAAGTTTGTAAATGAGCCTCAGAGTGGGACCTGTCAGTGAGACAAGGTTGAATCTGAGAATACCAGCTGTCCGAGGGGAGAGGGCGTTAGACCTCATGTTGTCGGGCCTATCACTGAGTCTGAGGCGCTGGGAAGCCCAGAGAAGGAAGGGTTCTCCCCTTGCCCCCAGTTTATTATGGCTCCACTCCCAACAGGCGGCCAAATTATTGCAAGAAACGTCTGTCTGTATCCTCTGCACAGGGCTCACAAGTGGGGTACTGGCTGAGGACGTGTTCATAGAATTAATGAATGGACAGTGAATGTCTCCATGGTCCATCTCCCTTCCTGAACCCATTTTTTACTTCATTTCACTTTTTTTTTTTTTTTTTTTTGAGACAGAATCTTACTCTGTCACCCAGGCTGGAGGGCAGTGGCACAATCTCAGCTCACTGCAACCTCCACCTCCTGGGGTCAGGCAATTCTCCTGTCTCAGCCTCCCGAGTAGCTGGGATTACAGACATGCGCCGCCACATCTGGCTAATTTTTGTATTTTTAGTTCAGATGAGATTTCACCATGTTGGCCTGGCTGGTCTCGAACTCCTGACCTCAGATGATCCACCCGCCTTGGCCTCCCAAAGTGCTGGGATTACAGTGGTGAGCCGCCGCACCAAGCACTTCATTTCACTTTTGTTATATTCTGCAAATATCTGGGGAGTAGGGCTCTCTACTAGGTGGTCCACTCTGGACCCCTGAGCTTCTTCACCCTGCAACATCTAATCAGATGTATGAGACTGTCTTGACCTGAAGGAAGCCACAGTCCAGTGCCGGGGCTGGAGGAATAACTGGGTGGGGCAAGGAGTGCTCTGAGAGGAGCAGTATCTCAACTGTGCCATCCCCTCCCAGGACCCCCATTCCCTGCAACCTGTATGTCCATCCAGCGGCCTTTGCAAAGATGTCATTAGATATTGTTTTAAGAGGGAAAATCTAGTTCTGGACCAGATTCTATTGAGATCCACATCCTATCCCTTTTAGGGTAGTTAAAAGGAAAAGTAAGGACCTGGGGAGGCTGGGCCACATGCACTACGGTGACTGTCACCCACCCTTTGGGTGGGAACTACCAAGGGGGTATAGGGACAATAGGCCTGAACTTTCCCCTTGACATGTGGGCGTATCTCTCCTTTGAGGCTGGGCTTCGGCTCTATCTGGAAACCCTTGTGCCACACTGGGAGGAGCTGAGCCTCCCCAAGCCCATTTAACAGGTGACAGCACTGCGGCTGAGTGGGGCAGTGACTCACCAGCTTCACACAGTGGGACTGGCTGGGCTGGTCCGCCCCTTCCGTATGTGGCACTCAGCCGCCGGTGCCTTTTCCTTTCCCAGTTCTGAGACGCTGAGGTGCCCGTTTATGAGGCTACAGAGAAGGGGACTGAGGGGCCCTACTTTGACCTGTCATAAAGCTGCCTGTCCCTACCCCCAGACCTGTTTACCATGGCCTAGGGGCATCAGGAGAGCCTGACATTTGCTGGGTACCTGTTCTATCCTGGGCATTTAAAGATATGTATATATATACACACACTTTCTAAAGAAACAAAATCAACTAATATAAGATCCTAAAAGGAAAAGTGGGGAAATGGAGAAAAATAGGAAAAGAAAAAGCACCTTTAGTCTCATCACACAGCTGCTAATATTTTGCTGTGTTTGCGTAAGATTGCCTCTAATAGGTGCAAACATATTGTGTACATAATTTTGTATTTTCCCTCTCTTCTAAAATTTTTTTATTTTTGCAGAGATGAGGTCTCCCTGTGTTGCCCAGGCTGGTCTCAAACTCTTGGGCTCAAGCAATCCTCCTGCCTTGGCTTCCAGAGTGCTGGGATTACAGGCGTGGGCCACCATGCATGGTCCTCCCTCCTTTTTCTTCTAGTATTTTAAATTTTATTTTAAATTGTAGTGAAATACACATAACATAAAATGTACCACCTTAACCATTTTTTGGTGTATGGTTCAGTAGCGCTATGTTTGTTCACACTTTGCCACCCTCCCCTTTTTTTAGCATAACTCACTCCATCAGAAACACTTGCAGGTGTGGATATGGGTTCCTCATTTTCAGCGACACCACTGTTCATGGCCGCACAGTTCTCTAGCTTGTGAATTTGGTGACCATGCTGTGATTTTTTTGCCCAGTCTCCCATTGCTGAACATTTAGGTTATTGTCAATTATTTATTATTCTGGACAGTGACACCATGAGTAGATCTTTGACTATAAAGGTTTTTCACTTCGGGATTATTTCTTTGGGCAGAGGAGGCTAATGGCTCTTTTCCAGGGAAAGAGGCATTTCTGGGTGAAAGAGTGGGGCCCGTTCTCTAGCCATGGGCACTAGCAGTCACTTTGGGATCCCCCATAGTCCTCTGGTTGGGCAGGAGCTTTTTCACACAGGAAGGAGGAACCCCAGAATGGCCTGGAAGTGTCAGGGCCTGTGGACGGGGCCCTGCTGGAAACCAGAGCCTGCTCTGACTTTGTGGAAGGCCTTGCAGCCCAGCAAACTGCTGTGGCCTTGAGGGCCAAGGAGGCCAGTGGCTGAGGAGTGGCCCTGGTGCACTCAGAGCTTGCAGACAGTGCAGGAGGTGGGAGAGAGAGGCCCTGGCCATCCTGCCTTTGCTGCCACCAAGTACCTTCCCAGCACCTGTCTGGCTGCATCTGTCAGAAGTAGTGAGGATGGAGGCTCTCCCTTTCCTGATTGGGAAAGCTCTTTAAGACCTGGTGTTCCCTGTAGAAAGCAGAGAGCCTAGCAGTGTGCCTGGTCGGCAACCCGTTGGGAAAAGTGGGGAAATAAGCATTTATACTGGCACTGGCTTGTTGTATTAACAACAAAAATCTGTGGACGGATGCATAGGGAGCTAATTAAAGTGGTTGCCTGTTGGGAGAATGAGAGAAAAGAGATGGATGAGGGATGAGGCTGAGTGGCTGTGAACGTTTTCAGGATTGATGTTTTTATACTGTTTGATTTTTGAACCATATGAATGTATTAATTATTCAAAAATTAAATCAAACAATTAAAAATGAAAAAGAGGACATTTATTTCAAGTCCTATGAAGAATTTTTCCCTGAATCCCAGCTACTTACATCATCCCCTGAGGAGCAGCAATGCTGCCTGTTTGCTGAGTGCCTGTTCCATGACAGGCATGGTGCCATTCAGGCCACATGCCCCCAAACGCATAGTCAGTGTCTTCCTGACTGTGATGGGACCTAACGCATGGCAGGTCTAGGACCAAACGAGGGTCACCTGTGCAGGGTAGAGCAGGGACTCCCACCCAGGTCTGTCGAACTCTATTGCCCTCTGCCCCTGAATTCTAGAGAGTTTGTTCTTGCTTCTATTTTAATTTGTGTAGGATGAAAGGATGCCTCCCTACATGTTAACATTGGTGTCTATGGATTTGGAAGTAGGATTCTCTCCATCCCCCATCTAATTTTCTGCAAGTCAATACAGAGTACCTTTGTCATTAAAAAGAAAATATTTAAAAAGAAAACTAAGCAATTCCTGCTTTCAAGACTGAGTTGGTGTTTCTAGGCCAAATCTGTGGTTTGCTAGCATGCCCTTTTCCACACACTTGGTGCATTCTTTGTGGTACGTGGGCCTCTGGGGACCAAGAACTTGGTTCATCTGTGCCCATTTCACAGGACGTGGCCGGCTGCTCAGGTGTTAGAAGATTGCAGAGGTTTGTGGTCATGCTTGCTTTGCTTTTGTGATGCCTGCAGATGGTCACTGACAGGATTTGCTGGCTGCAGGGTTCTGGGTCGCTTTGGTGTTCTGAATTCAATTTTATTCTTGATAAAAAACAAGATCTGCTTGATAAAAAACAAGATCTGGAGCACAAAGATGACCCGCTTTGTGCTCCAGTCCCCAGGAACCCACATGCTTTTCCTGGCTGCTCCTGGCATCTACACAGAACTAGGGCAGCCCCTGGGATGGAGAAGGAGGGCCTTGCTTTGGGCTTTGAAGGGTGGGTGAGGATTTGAGACATGTCAGGAGGACAAACGGCACTCAACGTGGGAGGTACGGCACGGGCGAAGGTGTGGAAGGGGGTTTGGAAGACAGTTTTCTGGCCCAGAGCATTGTGCAAGGTGACTGGTAGGAAGGGAAGGCACGAGCTGGATTGTGAAAAGTCTCTGCCCTAAGTGGTGGCAGAGATACTTTCTTCTGCCTCTCTGCACCCTCTCTGATGGTGGCTGTTTCCTCTCATGCAAAAGAGGACAGAGGCTGCGGGCTGTGAGCGGGATGCCCTTCCTCCTCACCCAGAGCCTGGCTGACGCTGCAAACCACACGATGGAGGGAACTTTGGGTGGAAACCAAGACTGCCTCTGCTAGAGAGAATGATGCCCTGGGCCCTGGGCCGCCCACACCAGGACTTCCCTCTGGGTTGGCTCCGGAAGGTTCCTCCCTCACAGACTCAGTCATGCCCCACCCTCCAGGCTTAGAAGGAAATGGGCTTCTTGGGAGGCCGAGGCGGGTGGATCACCTGAGGTCAGGGGTTCGAGACCAGCCTGGCCAGCATGGTGAAACCCTGTCTCTACTAAAAATACAAAACATTAGCGGGGCATGGTGGCGCATGCCTGTAATCTCAGCTACTTAGGAGGCTGAGGCCGAATTGCTTGAACCCAGGAGGTGGAGGTTGCAGTGAGCTGAGGTTTCACAATTGCACTCCAGCCTGGGCAACAAGAACGAAACTCTGTCTCAAAAAAAAAAAAAAAGAAGAAGAAGGAAGCGGGCTTCTTTGAAGCCTCACCCAGCCCTCACCCACACTTGCTGGGTGGCCTTGGAGAATCATTTTCCCTTTCTGAACCTCAGTTTCCTCATCTGTAGGATGTCAGGGTCATCATCACTTAAGATAAGGGCTTTGAGGATGGGGCAGCTCAGGGCAGTGCTAAGGGACCACCTCCTCCTGCTCACCATAGTGGGGTAGCAGACAGGTCCCAGGGGACCCAGATTTCTAATTGGATATGCACCCACAGGGTGAGCCTTATACATAGATCTTGCTGTTTCCAGAATGCCTTCTCCACTGATGTTCACCACTGCATGTTATACTCCACCATTAGAGAATCATTCCTTTGGTTTCAAGTAACAAGATGATCTATGTTATCTCACTTAATTCCAACAATAGTCCTGTGAGGTCAGTATTCTTATTCCTGTTTTACAGAGAGGAAACTGAGCCTCATGGAAGGGATGTGGGCCTGGGGGATGCCACACAGATGGATCGGACTGGGCTGGGCCTGGATACCACCTTCCCAGGTCTGGGTCAGAGAGCCCTTTGCAGTTAATGGGAGGGTGTGGTGGTTTGCTGAGGCCTGGCACACTGAGCAATGGGTGATGGAACAGGCAGGAGAGTGACAGCTCCTTCCGCTGGTGTTGACAGGCCACCCACCATTGGGCAACAGGAAGTGCCAGCTGGAGCCCTGGAGACCAGCAGCCAGTGTGGGGATGCGGTGGCCAGATGGAACTCAGGGCTTCCCAGCTGTGGAAACAGGAACGGGAAACAGCCACACTGGGGAGGAAGTGAGGGGGTGATGGGCTGAGGCAAGAGCATGGCTGCGTGGCTAGAGAAAGTGACCAAGGTGGAGAGTAGTTGGAGATAAGGTAAGAAATAGGACAGCGGCCAGGCGTGGTGGCTCACACCTGTAATCCCAGCACTTTGGGAGGCTGAGGTGGGAAGATCACTTGAACCCAGGAGTTCAAGACCAGTCTGGGCAACATGGTGAAACCACTTCTTTAAAAAAAAAAAAAAAAAAGTACAAAAATTAGCTGTACCTGGTGGTGCACACCTGTAGTCTCAGCTACTTGGGAAGCTGGAGTGGAAGGGTCACTTGAGCCCGGGAGTTGCAAACTGTAGTGACTGTATGATCGTACCACTGCACTCCAGCCTGGGCAACAGAGCAAGACTCTGTCTCAAAAAAGAAAAAAAGAAAGAAAAGAAAAGAAATGAAGCAGAGAGCCAGATCTTGTAGGACTGTCATTCTAAAAAATCCCAATCCCCAGGCCACACCCCAGGTCAATTACATCCCGATTTCTGGGGGTAGGACCTGGACATCAGTATTTTTCAAAGTTCCCCAGTGCCTCCATGTGGAACTTTAGGTTGAGAGGCATCA
This sequence comes from Symphalangus syndactylus, assembly GCF_028878055.3. Taxonomy (NCBI): domain Eukaryota; kingdom Metazoa; phylum Chordata; class Mammalia; order Primates; family Hylobatidae; genus Symphalangus; species Symphalangus syndactylus. The sequence continues at coordinate 28,853,406 of NC_072427.2, read as the reverse complement.
ACATAGATAATTGTGGTAATTAATTACCATTGCTGGCCGAGCGTGGTGGCTCATGCCTATAATCCCAGCACTTTGGGAGGCCACGGTGGGCGGATCACCTGTGGTCAGGAGTTCAAGACCCAGCCTGGCCAACATGGTGAAACCCTGTCTCTACTAAAAATATTTAAAAAGTAGCCAGGTGTGGTGATGCGTGCCTGTAATCCCAGCTACTTGAGAGGCAGAGGCAGGAGAATTGCTTGAACCTGGGAGGCAGAGGTTGCAGTGAGCCAAGATTGTGCCACTGCACTCCAGCCTGGGCAACAAGAGCGAACACTCAATATCAAAACAAAACAAAACAAAAATTACCATTGCTGACAATAGGCATACATCTGGTTTTTACCATTTTCATGACCTCATTTGACTCACCTGAGTGAGCAGAGGTTAGAAGTTTTGGGGGTGGTGGTAATTATATGTAACATAAAATTGACCATTTTAACAATTTTTAAGTATATGATTCAGAGACATTAAGAACATTCACTATTTCCTGAACTGCTTCATCATCCTGAACAGAAATTGTACCCATCAAACAATAACTCCCCACCCCTTCACCACATACCTTGTTCTACCTCGATTCTACTTTCTAGCTCTATGGATCTGCCTCTTCTAGTCATCTCCTGTAAGTAGAATCAGATAATATTTGTCCTTTTGTGTCTGGCTTATTTCAGTTAGCATAATGTCTTCAAGGCTCATCCATGTCGTAGCATATATCAGAATTTTCTTCCTCTTTATGACAAAATACTATTCCATTCTACATATATACTTTATTTTGTACATCCATTGATCCATTGATGACCACTGGGCTGCTTCTTTGAGCTATTGTGAATAACGCTGCCATGAACATTGGTGTACAAGTACCTGTTTGAAACTCTGCTTTCAGTTCTTTTAGATATATACCTAGGAGTGGAATTGCTGGATCATATGGTAATCCTATGTTTAACTTTTTGAGTAACTGCCAAACAGTTTTACATTCCCATCAGCAATGCAAAAGGGATCTAATTGCTCCATATCTTTGCCAACTCTTGTTAATTTCTGTTTTTTTTTTTTAATCATGGCCACCTTAGGAGGCATGAAGTGATATCTCATCGTAGTTTTGATTTGCATTTCTCTAATAATTAATGATGTTGAGCATCTTTTCATGTGTTTATTGGCCATTTGTGTACCTTCTTTGGAGAAAGTCTATTTAAGACCTTTGCGGCCGGGCGCGGTGGCTCAAGCCTATAATCCCAGCACTTTGGGAGGCTGAGGTGGGCAGATCACGAGGTCAGGAGTTCGAGATCATCCTAGCCAACATGGTGAAACCCCGTCTCTACTAAAAATACAAAAAAATTAGCCGGGCATGGTGGTGGGCGCCTGTAGTCCCAGCTACTAGGGAGGCTGAGGCAGGACAATGGCGTGAAACCCAGAGGTGGAGCTTGCAGTGAGCTGAGATGGCACCACTGCACTCCAGCCTGGGGGACAGAGCCAGACTCTGACTCAAAAAAAAAAAAAAAAAAAAAAGACCTTTGCCCACTTTTGAATTGGTTGTCTTTTTATTGTTGAGTTGTAGGAGTTCTTTATCTATTCTGGATACTCATCCTTTATCAGATATATGATCTGTAAATATTTTCTCCCACTCTGGAGTGTCTTTTCACTCTTTTGATGTTGTCTTTTGATGCACAAAAGTTTTTCATTTTGATGAATTCAATGTGTCTACTCTTTGTTTTGTTGCCTATGATTTTAATATCATATCAGAGAAATAATTGCCAAATTAAATATCATGAAGCTTTTCCCTATGTTTTCCTTTTAAAATTTTGTAGCTTTAGGTCTTACATTTAGGTGTTCAATTCATCTTGAGTTCATTTTTGCATATGGTATAAAGTAAGGGTCCAGCTTAATTCTTTTGCATGTGGATACCCAGTTTTCCCAGTGCCATTTGTTGAAGTCTGTCCTTTTCTCATGAATGGTCTCAGCACCCTTGTCAAAAATCAATTGACCATATATGATAGGGCTTATTTCTGAGCTCACTATTTCCATTCTATCGGTTATATGTCTGTCCTTATGACAGTACTGCACTACTTCAATTACTGTAGCTTTGTAGTAAGCTTTGAAATCAAGAAGTGTGAGTCCTCCAACCTTATTCTTCTTTTTCAAGATTGTTTTGGCTCTTCGGGGGCCTGAGTAGAGCTGCTTTTGTTGTTCCCATTTTATAGGTGAGGAGACTGAGGCCTGGACCCTCCTGAGTTTGCCCAGCCTGGACTGGCCACAAGTCCGTGACAAACTCCTCATCATACTCCCACCCTGGGCACATGTAGGGAGACACTCGCTTTAGAGGGCCCCTGGGTTGTGGGCTCCTCTCTGCGATTGCTCTGCCTTCCAGCTCCCCAAGAAGGTCCATCTATGATGTCTCAGCTTCCTTGAGGCCCCACCAGCTTTCACTCTTCTTCAAGGAGGGTCTGGTGGGAAGGCCTGGAGGCTGGGTCACTAACTTCCTCAGTGGATCAAGAGAAGACCCTGCAAGGAATTAATGTCTGTCCTGGCCTCACCTTCCTGGATAAAAATCAGACTTCTGGCTCTGTGCAGTGGCTCATGCCTGTAATTCCAGCACTCTGGAAGGCCGAGGCAGGTGGATTGCTTGAGCCCAGGAGTCCAAGACTAGCCTAGGAAACATGGCAAAACCCAATCTCTACAAAAAATATAAAAATTAGGCCGGGCGCGGTGGCTCACGCTTGTAATCCCAGCACTCTGGGAGGCCGAGGCAGGTGGATCACGAGGTCAGGAGATCGAGACCACGGTGAAACCCCGTCTCTACTAAAAATACAAAAAAAATACAGGTGTGGTGGCGGGCGCCTGTAGTCCCAGCTACTCGGAGAGGCTGAGGCAGGAGAATGGCGTGAAGCCGGGAGGCGGAGCTTGCAGTGAGCCGAGATTGCGCCACTGCACTCCAGCCTGGGCGACAGAGCGAGACTCTGTCTCAAAAAATAAAAAAAAATATATAAAAATTAGCTGGGGCGTGGTGGTGCACACCTATGGTCCCAGCTACTTGGGAGGCTGAGGTGGGAGGATCACTTGAGCCCAGGAGGTCGAGGCTGCAGTGAGCTGTAATCACGCCACGGCACTCCAGCCTGGGCAATAGAACACTTTTTTTTTTTTTTTTTTTTGAGATGGACTCTCACTCTGCCGCCCAGGCTGGAGTGCAGTGGCACAAACTCAGCTCACTGCGAGCTCCGCCTCCTGGGTTCACGCCATTCTCCTGCCTCAGCCTCCTGAGTAGCTGGGACTACAGGCACCCACCACCATGCCCAGCTAATTTTTTTGTATTTTTAGTACAGACGGGGTTTCACTGCGTTAGCCAAGATGGTCTCGATCTCCTGACCTCGTGATCTGCCTGTCTAGGCCTCCCAAAGTGCTGGGATTACAAGCGTGAGCCATTGCGCCCGACTGGCAATAGAACACTTTGAGGACTGCAGTCACTGAAGCAGAAGGTATTCCCTTCTTGGTCACCTCCTGAACAATTGCCCATTGACCTGGACCAGCTCTGAGCCCACTCTCCTAGGCATCAGGACCCCAGACTACAGGTGGTAGGAAGACCCAGAACAGCTGAGGATGGTTCAGGCAAGCAGAGCTGGGGGTGGAGGGCGGGAGATCAGCACAGAAGTCTGGATCAGTGTCCCTGGAGCTGCAGTGAATACTAAACACGGCCAGGTGTGAGGTCTGCACAGCACAGGGAAGCACAGGGTGTGGGTGGGGTGTTTGGGGATATCTGTGAGGATTCTCACTGACCCTGAAACCAAAGAAACAGGTGTGGCTGGTGCCGGGACCAAGGGAAGACCAGCAGCTGAGCCTGGGTCTAGGGTCAGAGCAGGAGCTGCTATGAAGCTGCAGAAATTTCATCCCAGTCCTCAGATAACTCCCAGTCCTCAAGGGAAGGAGCTTGCACTCAGGGTCTGGCAGTATTTTTGTTTTGTTTTGTTTTTTGAGACAGAGTCCCACTCTGTTGACCAGGCTGGAGTGCAGTGGCACTGTGTCGGCTCACTACAATCTCCGTCTCCTGGGCTCAAGCAATTCTCCTGCCTCAGCCTCCCGAGTAGCTGGGATTACAGGCGCCCGCCACCACACCCAGCTAATTTTTGTATTTTTAGTAGAGATGGGGTTTCATCATGTTGACGGGACTTGTCTTCAACTTCTGACCTCAGGTAAGCCACCCGCCTCGGCTTTCCAAAGTGCTGGGATTACAGGCGTGAGCCACTGCACCCGGCTGTCTTGATTTGAGTCCTACCTCTGTATAGGCTGAGAGTAAAACGTTAAATAATGAATGGTCCCAGAGAACACCAGGGTCCTCACACAGCCCAGCTCCCCAGGTCTGGGGTAGGGGGAGCATCTGACTCTACTTAGAGCCGTGTTTCTCCACCACATGGCTGTGTGCAACATGTACACTGGCTGTGTTGGGCAGAGCAGAGCGATTTCCCGGACTCCAGCACAGAAGCCTTTACTTGGCAAGCGCCATCTTTGTCTCTCACTCTGACCTTGGAGCCCAGTGGCCCGCTTCGATCCTACTACACTCATGGGTGGCCCTGGGGAGCCCCTCAACTCTCTGAGCCTTGGTTCCTTGTCTGTAAACATTGTAGTAGTAAACCAGCTTTGGTGGTTAGAGGATTGAGAGTGGAGACGTGCAGGTTAATGGCCAAAAAAGGATAAGGAGCCCCACCTGCCATCCCCTGCAGGTGTGGAGTCCAACTAGCCCCCAGGCGCGGAAGGCCTCGGGCTCAGCTCCGAGGCCCTGAACCTGCTGAGGCTGGCAGAGAGAGCCAAAGGGCCTCCACAGGCTGCAGGGGTCTGTCCCTGCCTTCAGGGAAGGGCATGCACATAGGAGTGGGGCTCCCCTGAAGCTCTAGGGGCCCATCTCTGTCTCTTGGGCAAGTCCCAAGCCCAGGGGAGCCTGCCAGCCCTCACACCTACAGCAAATCACAGCCACAAGGCAGGACATCCCATATCAGCCCTATAAGCGCTTAGGACTCCACGTATTCTCCCCAACTTACAGATGTAAAAATCGAGGCCAGAGAGTGGGAGCCACTAGTCTAGAGAAGTGTCCCGGCTAGGATCAAACCCAATTCTCCTTGTAAACGCCCCTTCCCTGGGCTCCTCTCAGTTAACATGTGTGAATCCCCTCGGCTGCCCTTCCAGGAGCCCAGTGAGCGTCAAGTGCCCTGCGTAAGGCTCCTGCAGGTGTTGTGCATTTAGTCCTCAGAGCCCCTGGAAGTGGGTGATGCTCTCATCCTGATCTCACAGAATAGGAATCTGGGCTCCGGAGGTTTGTGACTCACGCAGACTGTGTGGAACTGGCCAGAACCAGAACTCAGTGCCTGAGCCCTGTCACGCCCCACTGCCTGGACTCGCTGTGGGCCTGTGCTCCCCTGGGACATCCCTGGCAGGCGTAGGTGGTGTGGGAGGGCGATGCCTGGGGATGGGGATGTGCAACGACGGTGCCTGGACCACTGGTGCCCCTGGCTGGTCACTCACAGGCAGGAGCCGGTACGGCAAGGATACCTGCTCTTCCTGTGAAGATGGCTGGACCCCTCCTGGCTGGCTACAGGGTCAGTGCCTCCTCCAGGGCTTGGGATCTGGGGTGGCTCAGCTCCATCCTCCCCTGCATCAGTCACCCCCAAGGGCCCACGGCCTCCCTTCCTCGCTTGCCCTCACCATCAGCCTCTTTCCTCGCCCACTGCTGGAACCTAGTGAGCCTCCGACTGCCAAATCAGCTTGGCAGGGGTGGTACAGAGCTGTGTGACCTGGACGAGTCACTGCTATCCTCACTTCCTTGCCTGCCTGTAAGATGGGACAGTAACAGCACAGTACTAACTTGACGGGGTTCCCTGAGGATTGGAGGGGATCCGTGAGAGCCCCACCAGGCACCGCCCTCACTCAGTCCCTCCCCCTGAACCTGGAACCTGGTTCCTATGACCTCCTGGGAAGGTCCTGCCCTTTGCTGTGTGTGACTTGGCTCTCCTCAGTCTGCCCTCAGGCCACCTTTACAGACACCTGCTCCATCTCCCTGCACCTGTCTCTGCTGCCTTGAAGCAGGCTAGCACAGGAACAGCACTAGCACTGGACTTCCAGGCAGCTGAGCCTGAGGGGCGTGTCTCCATCTACCTCGGCCGCCTTGTGTTTGCTCCTTGCCTCCTCTCTCACTTTTCTTCTCTTTTCTTCTCCTTTTGAGACAGGGTCTTACTCTGTCACCCAGGCTGGAGTGCGATGGTGCAATCTCGGCTCACTGCAGCCTCTGCCTCCCAGGTTAGAGCGATTCTCCTGCCTCAGCCTCTGAGTAGCTGGGATTACACGTGCCCGCCACCATGCCCAGCTAATTTTGTATTTTTAGTAGAGACAGGGTTTCACCATGTTGGCCAGGCTGGTCTCAAACTCCTGAGCTCAAGTGATCCACCCCCCTCCGCCTCCCAAAGTGCTGGGATTTCAGGTGTGAGCCACCACGTCCAGCCCCCTCTCACTTTTCTGCATGTTTTGGTTTCATGACACAGGAGAAAGAAGTGGGAATTGGGCTGGCCCCATGAGAGTGCAGGAGGGGAAGCAGTCAGGGGAACTCAGGTAGTGGGGTGCTTTCCTGCCTCATCATTGAGAAGGCCTATTTAAAAGAACAAAGCTTTCAAGCCAGACAGACCTTGGTCAAAAAGCCAGACGCCCCACAACGTTAGAGAGAATCGCCTCTCGTCTTCACCTTCCTCATCTTCATGGCAGACAGTAGATGCCTCGTGGTCAGTATTGCTGAGGGCAGGTGCCACACTCATGTGCAGTGTGTCCTTGTCCAGTGCCTGTGTTGTCCCCTCAGTGGGACCCCTGGGAGTCCCTGGAAGCTCACAGGGCTCTGATGGGGTCCCTGTCAGCCACGGGCCTGTGGGCCTCCCAGCACAATGGAGCCCAGCCCAGGCATCTCTGGGACTCGGCCAGCTGGGCTGCTCAGGTGAGGGGCCCTGTAAGGCCTGGCAGAGGCCATCAGACTGGGACTTGGAGGAGAACCGTGGCATTCTGGAAACTCATTTGTAATCTCAAGGTCCTGTCAGCCCAGGTGAACACAGAGTAGCTCATCTGACAACATTAATGCATATTTGTTCTCTAAAAACTAAATGTCTTTGCCTTCTTGGCCCTCTGTTCAACACTTACCCTGGGCCATCTCAGACAGCTGTAAGTCATCCTCATCCCATATTTATTTGCTTATATGTGGATCCCAGCAGTACTTGAGTCAGGGGATCCCTAGACACCAAGTCCCTAGTTTAACAGGCCATCTGAGGCTTGAGTCCTCTCTGTGGAACCAGACCTGCTTACAGACTGTAGTGATGGGCGCTCTTCACCTGTCAAAGCCCCCCGCCCTCTTTCCATACCTGCAGCCATTCGGGCTCCTGGGAAGCCTTTCCTTGCATCGTCCTGGAGTTGGCCTCCCTGTCTCTGCCCCCATGAGTCCTGGCTTGGGCTGGGAAATGCCAGCTACTAGTGCTCCCTCTGCTCCTGATGGCCCCACAGAGATCTCCAGGTGAGACTGTTCCTCAGCCATTCCCTCACAGCTTTGGCTTGGAACTCTCCCTTCCCTCCCTATCACCCCCTCCCAAATACTCTGGGTAAGCAACTGCCTTGTTTACTGAGGGCCCTGGCCATCCATCCATCCATCCACCCATCCATCCATCTACCCATCCATCCATCCACCCATCCATCCTCCCACCCACCCACCCATTCACCCATCCACCTATCCATCCATCCATCCATCCACCCATCCATCCATCCATCCATCCATCCATCCACCCACTCATCCATCTACCCATCCACTCATCCACCCATCCACCCACCCATCTACCCATCCATGCATCCACCCACTTACCCATCCCTCCATTTGTCCACCTGTCCACCAGTCCACCCATCCACCCACCCACCTATCCACCCATCCATCCATCCACCCACACACCCATCTACCCATCCATCCATCCATCCACCCACTCATCTACCCATCCACCCATCCATCCACCTACCCATCCATCCTTCCATCCATCAATTCATCCATCTATCCATCCATCCATCCATCCATCCATCCATCCATCCATCCATCCATCAAGTTGTACTTGAGTGTTTGGTCCTTTGCCTTCCTCACTTTGCCAACCAGTAATGGTGGAGAGGAGTCCCATTGTGGGGTACTGACTGTAGGGCAGTGGAAGGAGCCTGGTTGCTACCCATTGACTTAGCATCCCTGTGCCTCAGTTTCCGTATCTATACAATGGGGATGATAATTCCTGCCTCAGAGGACTGTTGTAGGAAGTAGAGGGGACCAGTGTGTCTGGCTTATTTAAAGGTGCTGGGTAATGGGTCATTGAATCTGCAAGCAAATTATCTGGTCCCCTCCATGGGGCACCTCAGGAAGCAGCCGTCATAAGGCCTTGTCCTCTTGAGGGCCTCACTGAGCTGCTTCTCCAGCCCATCACTCAGTGTGTCTGTGAGCAGTGCTGTGTGTAGGCACCGGGTGCCAGGATCCAGTGGGGAACCTGAAAGACGCCCCTCTGCCTCCATGGAGCTCAGCCCTTCCTACCTCAGGTTCTCAGTCCACAGAAGACAAGCAACAGGAAACTAGGTACTAGCAAACCCACAGTGTCAGCCACACTGGCTGCAGAAGTCACTGCTGGTGTGAGGGAGGAGAGCACCCCAGCACCACGCAGCACCATGCAGCACCATTCAACACCATTTAACACCATGCAGCACCATTCAACACCATGCAGCACCATGCAGCACCATGCAGCTACCTTCCAAAGCCGCTGCTAGGTCTTGCTTCCCCACCTGTGGGCCCATACTGGAGCTTTCCCAGTCATCTTCAGGTGTAAGCCAATCCAGTCCAACCCAGTATCACAATCTCACTCTCATTCAATTTAAAGCTCCCCAGTCCCCTGACTTTCACTGGAAACCTCTGATGGGGAAAAGAGAACAGGGTCGGTTTCCTCCCTTGCCATGAGGTACCCACACTCCACTGCCAGCTGCCTCTGGGGTCTCCATAGGTGGGGTGGGGCACGGGGCCGTGACTATAAAGGGGAGAAACATCTCATTGCCCTGGTATTGTTGTAACTGGTGACAGCGAATGCACACAGGTCAGCCCTTTCTCTCCCTGGCACCTGGGCAGGTTTTTTGGCGACCCTGCCCCCCTGGAGTCCCTGACCACTCCGTACCCTACAGCCTTCCACTTCCAACCCCTCCCGTTGCACCCAACAATCTGCTCCACTCAGCTTCTCCTTGGGGCTCCTCTCCCTGTCAGGCTGTTCTCATGGACAGAATTACCAGGCAGCTCTTCCTGGCTACCTTCCATGGCCCTCACTTGGTTCCCAGGGAAGATTTTGGTGCCAATTCTTGGACATAGCAGATGGGAACTCAGACCAAAACCCAGGCGTCCCCCTCCAAGGTTGGAGGCTTAGCTGTGCTCTGATAGATGCTGTATTCTGGAGTGCCAGGCAAGGGAGCGTTTGAAAAAGGCTCTGCTCCCCTTTAAATGGACCCTCTGGTGGAGGAAGGTGTGCAGGGCGAGAGGGGAGGTGATGAGGTGACTCATTTCTTCCAGCCTGGCCCCAGCTGAGGGAAGGTGTTTCTGGTGGGGGAGGTGGCAGGCAGGCAGGCAGGGCTTGGGGAGCTGCTGCTTGCTGAACTGCCCCCGGGTGACAGGCCCTGAGTGTGGGGCTTTGCAGAGAGGTGAAGTAATGGGAAGTTAACAGCCAAGATCGGGGCTTGGGATATCTGGGTTATATCCCAGCTGCACCCGGCAGGTCCCTGGGCTGATTGGGTAACCTCTCTGGGTTACCTTTTCCTCATCCATAAAATGGTAGTCATCACCCCTAGCCCAGTATCTTGCCTTGTGGTGAGCCCTGATCTTGAGTCCACCGTTCTCACCTATGCGCACAATGTCACTTGCTTCTCAGGTCATCTCTATGTGGTGAGAACTATTAGGCCCATTTTCACAGGGAAGGAAACAGACTGAGAAGGGCCAGGGTCATGGGAGGTGTGAACCCACATCTAGTCGGTCAGACCCTTCCCAGCCTCTCAAACAGGCCCGAGTACCCTCTCTGACCTGTGGCCTACACTAACAGGACTGTGCCCTAGAGGGGCGGGCTGTCAGAGCCCGAAAAGGTTAGCCTCCTGCCCCCACTTTCCCAATGAGGAAACGAGGTCCTGAGAAGTAAAGTGGCTTGCTTCAGGCCCCGGTGTCTGTGGTCTTGCCCCTTGCAGCCACCAAGAGTGTTATGGGCATGAAAAGGGGGAAGTGGTGATAGTTACAGAGGGTACTTCTCCACTCAACCAGTGGGGGTGTGGAGGGCCCTGGCCAGCTCACAGGCCTGGGCCATGGCTCACACCAACACCCACCAGAGAATGAAGCCAGTAGGCTGTCCCTGGACAGAACAGGGCACCCAGGCCTTGGCCACACTGCCTCAAGGCAGACGCAGGAATATGTTTCCTCCCAAGAGTCTCCTCCTGGAGTTCTGGGATGCAGCCTGGAGCCGATGGCCACACACCATGGATGGCGAGGGCTGGGTCCCACATCTGGCTCAAGTGAGCCTCCCAGAGGAAGAGACTGTGCCTGCTCCCCACCTGGCACCCCTAGTCCAGAACGGGTTGTCCTGGGTGCCACACGGCTGGGCCGTGACCACTGGCTGTTCACTGGTTCCCCAGGGCTGCACTCCTCTGACCCAGCCTGGGCACCAGGCTAGCCTCTGTGAATCCACAGTGACCAAATTATAGCCCAAAATACAGCTTTGATTTGAGGTGGAGATAATTTGAGTAATCATTTTCAAGAGTTATTTTTTCAAATCATGTTTGGATATTCCAAAATAGAAGATGGTTCCTGGGCTGTCTACTAAATGGCTGATGTAGGTATATGGCTTTGGGGACAGGTTGACCTGCGTTCAGATCCCAAACTCTGCCCTTTGCCCATTGAGTGGCTTTGGGCAGTCTCTTTCCCTGTTTGGGCCTCCTGTCCCCATCTTTGCCTCCCGAGATCTGTGTTGTGGTCAGGAAGATAACGCTATGATACCCTTGGTGCAGTGTGTGCCAGGTAGACTTGGTAAATAGAGATTTCACAAAGGGCAGGGCCACAGGCAGCATTCGGATGACAGAGGTTGGACAGGATGAGGGGAGAGGGAGGTAAGAGGAGTGGGGGACAACTACGGTAGGCCCCCTGGGGTGATGCTGATGCTGGGCCTTGGATGGCGGACCCACACGACTGATTAAGTTATAGGATGATTGGTTCATTCATTTCCTAAACACATCCTGAGCCTGACTCTCCCAGCTCAGAGCACTGAGTCAGACCCATGCCCTTGAGGAGGTGGCAGGGGTGGGGGTGAAGGAGGAGGGCGCGGGCTGGGGGAAGGGGTGCAGGGCTGGGAAGCATCGTGAGCAGCCCCTGGGGAGTCAGGCACTTCCTCGGAACAGCCCAGTCCTTGTGACAGTAGCTCACTCAGCCACAGCCCCTGCCAGCAGCCCAAAGCTCTGAGCGGGGGACTGGGCGGGATCCTGGAGCCTGGCAGCCTCTGGGGACTTGAGCACGGTGGTCACAGCCTGCAGGGCCTCTCGCTGCTTTCTGACTCCTCCCGAATGGCCAGCGTAGGTTTGGTTTGCTTCTCTTTCCACTCTGGGGGCCTCCATAAGGACAGAAGAAGGGTTCCCTTGGTGTCAGGGCTGGGTGTGGGGCTGGGCTCCAGGTGGCCTCTCCAGAGGTATCAGGAAGGAATGACAGGTCCCCTGAGAGTCCAGATTCTCATCCTGACTCTGCAGCCACGAGCTAGCCATTTCCTTTTCTGCCCTCAGTTTCCTGGGGAGTGAGGGGAGCCACACAAGGTGGTTCCCAGTTCTGGGGCGGGGGGGTCTGTGGCATTCTGACATGAATGCTGGTGTCCCTCCGGGCAGGGGCAGGAGGCTGTGGCCCCAGATTTGTTTTTCTTCCCAGCCGCCAGGGGCTCTGACCTGAGGGTCTGGAGTGAGGGCAGAGGCTGAGGGGTGAGAAGGGGAGGGCTGCTGGCTGCAAGCAGCTGCTCACCAAAACCACAGAAATGGAAGCCTGCTCCAAGCTAGCCCAGTGACGCCAACCTGGACATGGGGGTGGACGCCTGCCTCTGAGGCTGGGGGGGACAGCTTCTGGCCTTCCAGGCTAGACACCCTGCTTGTTCTTCTGTAGACAGCTGAGCCTGGGCCAGGTCCTCCTCAGGAATTTCTAGGGATGCTTATGGAGGGGGTAGGAGCTTGGGGTCCTAAGTGTCCTACAGGCCAGGAGAGTCCACCTGTGAGGGTGGGCTGGAGTTGGTGGGGAGGGGGGGCACTGTTCGGGCAATTTATGCCATTGCTACCCCTACTTCAGATTCTTCTTAGACCTTGGAGAATACCTTCTCCTTCCAGCACCTGACTCAAATGCCTCTTCCTGCAGAGAGCTCTCCTGGATTTCGACTCCATCCCTGCTCCCCTCACACCCCTAAGGTGGCATTTGAGGGGAGACATGGGTCAGGGGAAGGAGTACCAGGCTTTACCTGAGTTAAGTGTATGCGACCCTGGAGTGTGTGTGACCTTGGAGACTGTAATGTGTGTGGTCAGGGGAGCTGGGACTTCTTCCTCCAGTCTCTGAGGCTTTAGGGGTCCTCAGGGATAGAAAGGAAGACAGACTAAGTGCAGAATGTCAGGCCTGCCTTGGTGCAGTTGGTGACAAAAATCCTGTCTCCCCAGCACCCCTCAAGCGCCCCTGGAGTAAGCCTGCATGCAGCGCCTGGGAGAGCTCAGGGGGTTGTGGTGGGGGCCTGGCCCTGGGACCCACTCCCCAGGCCTGGGAATGTCCTGGGAGACCTCTATTCCTTCATAGTCCTTAAAGACCACCTCCCTCCCCCAACTTCTCACACCCAGCTTCCCACACCAGCAGCTCACACACGCACCTGGAATCCACTGCACAGTGAGAAAGGAGAATTGGGTTGGCTAGGAACAACAGCCAGAGCAAGCTGGGCAAGTGCCAGGCAGCAGAGGGTAGCTGTCCCTGGAGAGTTCTCTGAGGCTCCCCACCCGCCCCAGTCCAGAGGTGAATGTAGGGTGTGCTTGCACGTGCTCTTACCTTGAGTCACCCTCCATGCCCACCTCCCTGGATCTGTGTGAGGGGGGGGTTTCCTGAGCCCACAGAGAGCCGAGCGCAGCATCTGGCACATGGCTGGTGCCCAAGAAACTGCAATTGCTGTGATGGTCATGGAGACTGCACAGTGCTGAGGTGAAGGACAGGGACCCCAGCCAGACAGCCTGGGGTTCAAGGCCAGGCCAGCCACTTTCCAGCTGGGCCACTCTGGATGCGATCACATGTCACCCTCCTACACCTCAGTTTCCCCACTTAGCTGAGATAGGGATATTGGAAGGGTGGTACCGTGAGTGAGTGAATTTCAGGGCTGGTTGTCATCAGGGGGACTTAAGGGTGGCCCTTCCCATCTGCTGTCTCATGCTGATGTGTGTCCTGTCCTGTGAGATCTGATGCCAGGCCCGGCACCCCCAGCCCTGTCAGCTGGGTGGGGCTCACTTATGTACCTCACTTATGAACAGATGTGAGGGGACCTCCCATGTGCCTGTCTAAAGCCAGGTCTGGAGTCCCAAGAGCTTGCCCTGAGCAGGGGAGATGGAGGCAGGAGAGAGGCTGTTCCCAGAGATGGTGGGAGGGTCCCCACAGGGCTGTGCTCAGTGTCGCCTCGTCGTGGTCCTCATGTGTCCTTCTGTCCTGTGTCACAGTGCAGGGACTTCACAGCCCACACGGGCTACGAGGTGCTGCTGCAGCGGCTTCTGGATGGCAGGAAGATGTGCAAAGACATGGAGGAGCTACTGAGGCAGAGGTGAGCTGCTGGGCAGGCCATGGGGAGCACAGGGCAGGAGGCAGGTGCCTTCTGCTCAGCTCCTGGGACAGTGGACAAGGCCCCCATCCCAGCCAAACTCTGTCAGAACATGCCCTGCTTTAAAAAAACTCTCCTGTGTTCCCTCAAACCTGGGCCTCCCCCAAAGGTGGCAAGTCACTGATGATCTTTCAAATGCCCTTTTTTTTTTTTGCAGGGCCCAGGCGGAGGAGCGATATGGGAAGGAGCTGGTACAGATTGCACGGAAGGCAGGCGGCCAGACGGAGATCAAGTAAGAGCTCCCGGGCCCTGGGGCCCACTCCTCTCCTCTGCTGGCAGTTTCCGGGCCTTTAGATGAGGTTTAGGTCTTCCTGGCATGGGGAGGCTGGATTGCTCCTTGGTGCCTGGTTATCGGGCATTCAGGGGGAGGCCGGGTTCTGTGAGGGAGGAAGCCTGAGGGTCTGAGTGCTGGAAAGGGTCTGGGCAGGGGAGACGGGAGGCCATCCATCCTCAGTCATTTGCAGCGCAGCCTGCACCAGCCTGGGTGGCCTCCACTGAAGTCCTGAGGGGCAGGTGACAGGCCTCTGCACTGGTGGCCCAAGTCTCCCGCAGCACTGGCTTCAAGGATGGAGATGTAGCCAGAGACGGGGGTCTAGGAGGGGACACACCTGGGTTCCGGTGCCAGCTCCTCATCCCCCAGCTGTCTGACCATGGGCTGGCTGCTGACACACTCCGTGGCTCCGTTTCCTCATCAGTGACGGGAAAGTAACGCAGCCCTCCTCAAAGGAAGAAGTGGGCTCATGGGCTTAGCTGAGGCCTGGTTAGAGGGAAGGCCATCAGGGGAGTGGCTCTGATGAAGCGGAGGTCTCCAGCCCCACAGGTCTCTGCACGCAGACTGCTGGGGTGGGAGGAGAGGTGAGGAGATGAAGCTGAGTTCAGGACAGAGCCACCCTAACAGTGGAGTGGAGAGGCTGCTCTGGGAAGGCCCAGACTGTCCCCCTGGGTGAGGACAGAGCCAGTCTAAGGGGCAGACAGACCACTGGCCTGCAAGTTCTTGAAAGGGTTCTGCAGAGTCCTCCTGCCGAGGGACCCTTAGCCTGACCCTGCAGCTGCTGTGGAACCCCTTCCCCTCCTGCCTTGTCCCCCGAGAGAGGAACTGAATGCGCCATACTCTGAAGGTCCCCCAAAGACACCAGGCATCCTGGCGGCTCCTGCTTCCAACCAGGAGCCAGAGATCACAGGAAGGCTCAGATGTGGCAGGAGCCGTGTGTGAGGCCAGAAAGTGTGCACACAGCCCTGGGAGGATGCAGGGCTCTGAGGAGCCCTTGCAGCTCTGGCCCCAGCTCGGCCAATGTGAGCTGTGGGACCGTGGGCAAGTCGCCTAGCCTCTCCGAGTTTGTGTCTCATCTCCCACTCCAGCGAGCTGCTGTGCAAATCAACAAGAACATGGTCTGAGGGCCTCAAGGGAAGGGCTGAGGGCCGGGTGCAGGCTGGGCACAGAG
The DNA here is from genome assembly GCF_028878055.3 of Symphalangus syndactylus. NCBI lineage: Eukaryota > Metazoa > Chordata > Mammalia > Primates > Hylobatidae > Symphalangus > Symphalangus syndactylus. The sequence continues at coordinate 28,838,021 of NC_072427.2, read as the reverse complement.
GAGGGCTCAGGACATGGTGAGGAGTGAATGGACGTATGCAGGGAGGTGTCTTCTGCAGGAAGCAGTGCCCAGAGCTCTCAGCCAGGGCAGGAGCAGCTGTGGGGGCCTGGCAGCATGACCAGGGGAGCCCCTCCCGGCCTCCCGGCCTCCAGGCCAGCTGGAAGAGAACTTTCCCAGAAAGAGAGGGTACCTCATGGGAAGAACTCAGAGACTCGGGAGAGGTGGAGAGGGTGGCCCCAGCAGGGCACAATGGGAGCCAGGCTGGAGTGGGTCTGTGTGATGCAGGCTCAGGGGATTGTGAGTCACAGGGGATTTACAGCAGGGAAGGAGAATCTACCCACAGAAAACACAATGGGGGTGGGGAGCAGGGTGGGCCGTGGGAGGCGGGAGGTACGTAGCATCTTGCTCCATTTGTAGAACCAGGAAGGGGCCAAGTGGAGGCTCTTGGCCGCCCTGATTGTGCCATGGTTATTCAAGGCCAGGTGGGGCAGGCTCTGCCCTGACTTATCCTTTGTGTGGCCCTGGATGGTCCTCCCTGTCTCTGAATCCAGAGTCTGTACCTATGGAAGGGGACGGTCACTTGGAGAGGTGTTCTGGGCAGTCACAGGGACAAGCAGAGGGTGCCAAGCCACAGGGGTTCACTGCACACAGTGGGGTTCCATAGTGTTGCTGTTGACCCATGTGGCATGAAGTACTGTTGGTGAGGCCATGCAGCTGTTCCTTTCAGTGTAGGCCAAGCATCCATCCTCCATCCATTTAGTCACCATTTAATTGAGGACCTACTATGTGCCATGCCCTGGATGGGTCAGGAGAATTCATTAATTTAAAATAAAATAAAATAAAGGGCTTTGCCATTCCTTAGCCAGAGTCCAGCACACTGAGGGTGACTTCCTTCTCCTTCCTAGTCCTTTGCATTAGGGCCCATTTATGCCCCACCTCCTCCAGGAAGCCCTCCCAGACACCTTGCCTTGCCTCACTGTCAGAGTCTTGGCTTAGACCCAATTACCCCTCCCCATGCCAACCTGAAGGGCTTTTGGTGGGGAAGTGTGAGCAGTGGCCGTGGACCTGTTTCCTCATCTTGGACTCCTGTGGGGAGGGTGTGGGTTGGCCCTCAGGAAAGGTGACCCGGCTCTTCAACATGGGGGCTGGTGGCCCACCCTCCAGGGCCCATCCCTGAGTAGGGGAAGCCCCTGGCCTCCCTGAGGCCCACAGCTGCCCCCCAGGTCTGTGGGATGCTCATTCCCTGCCCCTTGCAGAACGGGCAGGGGACTGGGGGGTGGGAAGACTAGGAACAGGGTGCAGAACAAGGACAAAAGCCAGGTGGTTAAGTGACCCTATAAATAGCCTAGTGAGCCCTAAAGGCAGAACTGCTGCCTGAAGGTGCTGCATTTCTGCACAGTCCCCTGACCTCAAACCAGCCAGGAGACACCCTCAGGCCTGGAGGCTCAGGCCACTGAAATTAACAGGAGGTTGCATCTTAAGTGATTTTTGACATGTACCTCCTTCACATGTTAACTCAGCAAACATCCGTGGGGCAGTGGCAATGGAGGATGGACAAGTAAGACCCAGTCCCCAAACTCCAGGGATCCCCACCAGCGCTTTCAGTGCATTTTAAAGACAGCATTAGGGCCAGGCACCATGCCTCACGCCTATAATCCCATCACTTTGGGAGGCCGACCTGAGATCAGGAGTTTGAGACTAGCCTGGCCAACATGCTGAAACCCCATCTCTATCAAAAACATAAAAATTAGTTGGGCATGGTGACGCGAGCCTGCAGTCCCAGCTACTCAGGAGGCTGAAGCAGGAGAATCACTTGAACCTGGGAGACGGAGGTTGCAGTGAGCCCAGATTGCACCACTGCACTCCAGCCTGGGCTGCAGAGCGAGACTCCATCTTAAAAAAAAAGACAGTGTTAGTATTTGCAGGGGGCTTACCAATATTGCTGACGTCACATGTCCAGCCCTGCAAAGACTTTGCCTGACTCTCCTTTCCAGCCTCTGGGCCTTTGCTCCTGCTGTTGCCCTGTTGCTCCCCTGCCCAGTCCCACCCATCCCTCAAGATCTGCCTGAAATGTCACCTCCCTCAGAAAGCTGTCACCTCCACTCCCCTATTGCTCCTCCTGCTTCAGGTAAGATGCTTGGGGTGCTGCATGCCCCCAGAAGATGCACAGGGCAGGGGTTTGGGAAACAAAGGAAAATCAAGGCAAGGCCAGCTTCCTGTAGCCCCTCTGTGGTTACCAGTGGGCAGGCACAACCCCCAAGGGGTGCAGGTTTGAATCCTCACGTCCCTGCCTCACCCCCACTTGTCACAAACCAAAAATGCTGTGGTTTTCCTGTCAGAGAGATTTTTAACTTTTTTTCCATGGTCTCTCTTCCTCTGAACTCAGAGAGAATGACGACATTGCTGAGGATATTGGCGGGAGACAGCCAGGCCCTGTTCCTGTCAGATGTCCCCTGATGCTGGCTCACTGTGGGCACAGCCTCAGCACAGGGAGGCGAGAGAGCTACTCCTGTCAGCTGGTGGGCAGGCAGCAGGGACACAGTGGGGTCAGAGCAGGAAACACACTGGAAATCTGGATTGTATTTGAGCACAGAATTTCAGACTGAGCTTCCTGAGAGCTGAGTCAAAAAGGGCAATGGGATGAGTTACACATGAAGGCACTGGTGACAGATGGCAGGAGGCAGAGGCCTGTGCGGGACCCTGTCCTCAACATGCGATGGAGACACAGTAGAGGCGCTCAGGGAGATCTTGACAGTTTCCCTGCGCAGATGGTGGGAGGAAGCCGGAATTTCATGGGGCAGAGAATGACTTTATGTGGCCCCTAGATCCTCCCCAAGATCAGAGCTCAAGGCTGTTCACTTTGGGAGTTCTGGGGCAAAGCTGGGCTCCTCCTCTCATCCACAGAGCTGAGGCTGCTCCTTGAAATTTCATCTGGGGCCAAGAAAGGGAGGAGTGTTCTGGGCCTTGTTGTGTGAGCTGAGCTAGGGTGGCCTGATGGTTCCAGCAATGGGGACAGGGGACCTGGGGCAGGAAGTCCTGCAGCCCAGGGGACAGCAAGAGGGGCCTGGAGGGGCCGGAGCCTGCCTGCCCAGGTACCCCAGACAGAGGCAGCACCAGTATCTCTGCAGCACCCAAGGCCTAGCCAGGTCATGGGGGCCAATGGGAGTTCAAGGTGAGCACAGACCATCACTGTCAAGACTGTCCCAGGGGTGGGACAGAGGCTGAATGTCCACCTGGCAGTGCTGTACGTTCAGGCAGGCTCCCAGCTTTCAGATGGGGGCTGGGAAAAGGGTCAGCAGCTCCCAGAACCTGCGATTCCTTACAGCACCCCCCCAGCCTGAAACCATGGACCAGGGTGGCCCACAGGTGGGTTTGGGGTTGAGAAAATCTAGATTATGAGCCTGGGGACAATGAGGAGGAGAGCCAGGCATTGCCCCTGTCCTCAAGGGCTCATGGTTCAGCCGGGTGACACACATCCACTGGGTCAGCCCAAAGTGACATCAGTGCTCAGAAAGGACAGAAGAGGATGCCAGGCAAAGATGCAGCAATGGAGATGGGCACGTGCAAAGGCCCTGAGGCAAGATGGAGGCTGGCACCTGGAAGCACCGGGGGGACGGGCAGAGAGCAGGGCTGACAGGTGGGAGATGGAGGTGGTGGGGCAGAGGCTGCAACAGTGGTGGCAGCTAGCGTGGGACAGGCATGAGATTTAGGAGATAAAATAGAAGGTGGTGGCAAGGAAGGGAGAGGACAGAGCCAGGGGTGACTCCTGGGTTTCTGGTGTGTATAGCTGGTGGACAGTGGTGTCTTTGCCGAGAGGGGAGCCCTGGAAGAGGAGAGGTTTGCAGGGCAGGTGCTGAGTCCGGTTTTGGACACGCTGAATTTGAGGTATCTGTCAGATATGAGACCCAAAAGGTGAGGGCGGGGAAGTGAATGTGCAGGCCCTGAGCTCTGGGAGGGGTCTGGGCATGCTGTGGTCATGAAGGAGGCGGGGCTGGAGGGTGGTATGCGTGAGGGCTGGGTTGGGGGTGTGGGGACCACGCTGTGCCTGGAGGCCTCTAACTGAATGAGTGGGACTGAGCTGAGGGGTGAACTGACAAGAAGCAGAGGGATTGGAGGTGTCACTGCTGGTGAGGAGTCAGAGAAGAGTCCTGAGCCCCACAAGGGAAGGTGGGGTCACCACACAGCCACCCCTCTCCTCCTTCCTCTCCCTGGATTCTGCCTGGGTGGCCACGGGCGCAGCTCCTTCACTCCTCTGACCCTTGGCTTCTCATCTGTGAAATGGGATAATAAAGGCACCTGTGCTGGCAGAGTTGTGAGCACTTCTGACATCTGGATGGGCATCAGCAGCACTTGGGGCCGGGCCCCACCCCGAAGCCTCAGCCTCAGGAGGTCAGGGAGGAGCCTGAGAATCTGTATTTCTAACAGGCTCCGCAGATGCTGATGCGGCTGGTCTGTGGACCTCATTTTGGGATCCACGAGTTTAGGGCGAGGGGCCTGGCCCCCACAGATCTCCCCCAGGCCTGGATCCCCAGGCTCCTGCCAGGCTACTGCTCCTTCTTGGCCTCTGCTTCCCCAGGTATCTACTGAGAGGAGAAGCCCCCTGAGAAGCCTGCCTGGTGCGCTGCCCCCGCCACCCAGGGCTGTCCGGTGGGCGTCATGAGGCCATGTGGCCGCCAGGGGGCAGCCGAGCTGCTCCACAGAGAGGCTGCAGGGAGAGCCAGATAAAATACTGGATGCCCACGAGAATGTGAATTTCAGATAAACAACAAATACTTAAAAAATAAAAGTCCGTTTTAAATACTACAAGGGGCATACTATACTCAAAAAGTGCTCGTTCATCTGAGATTCACATTGCACTGGGTGTCCTGTTTTTATGTGTTCATTCTGGCAGCCCCCGCCCATCATTCCCTGCCTCCTATGCGCTGTGCTGGGCCCTTCCCTCCCTCCCTCCCTGGCAGACAGTGCCCACCTCTCACCTCCTGCGCCCTGACCTGCTAGCCTCTCCCACGGCCATCCAACCTCCTCCAAACATCCCCTGGGCCACCTGCTGAGAGCCCATCTGAACACTGTCTCCTGCCCTGCAGCCTCACCCTGGGGCCATTTGGTACCTGCCGAGGAGAGAGGGCTGTGAGTGTGGAAGAGGAGTTCAGGGGAGGGAGGGAGGGTCCTGAAGACAATCCCCTCTTCTCTAAGAATGCAGCTAGGAGCACAGATGGTGGGGGCCTTCGGTACCTCCTTCTTCTGCCACATTGCAGGGGGTTGATTGCTTTAATTTGCAGAGAGCTTTGTCTTCCAGAAATCAGTTTGGGGCCCCAGTGGAGGGCCACCATCTGGCTAAAGGGTCCCTTGGTTCTAGAGTGACTCAGGGTCTTCCCACCAAAATAGAAGTCCTCCCCCCTACCCTGCCCCGCCGGGGGGCAGCCTGGACTGCAGGTTCCCGCTGTGCTCTCCTCCTCCTAACCTGGACCCGTCTGTTTTGCAGCTCCCTGAGGGCCTCCTTTGACTCCTTGAAGCAGCGTAAGTCCCCTACCCTGGGGCAATGGGATCTTTTGGGACTGTGAGGCTGGTGGAGGGTTTGGGGGGACAGAAGATGAGGTGTTGGGGCTGGGGCTGGGCTGGCCCACACAGGGGTGAGTTGTGGGTGGCTGAGGCCCATCAGATCTGACACTGGGGACAAGTATCCATGCTCTGCCCCCAGAAATGGAGAATGTGGGCAGCTCACACATCCAGCTGGCCCTGACCCTGCGCGAGGAGCTGCGGAGTCTCGAGGAGTTTCGTGAGAGGCAGAAGGAGCAGAGGAAGAAGGTGAGGCAGGTGCAGGGGGTGGGGGAGCTGCTGCCCCATTGCCAGCCTCTCAGTTGCTGTGAGGGTAGGGGGCTGACCCTCCTGGTGGAGCCAGTGGAGGGCAGCAGGGGTGGTGGTGGGACAGCACCCCAGGCTTTGGGGCTTGAGGGTGATCTGAAGTGGGTGGGGAGGGCAGAGGCCTGGCCGCTGGCACCAAGGCCAACTCTCAGTCCCAGAGCCCCATGGAGGGTCCTTCCTGTCGAGCTGCCTCACGCCTAGGAGGATCCTACTACAGCAGACTCTAGAGGGTCTGTGGCAACTTGGCGGTGTCCAGAGGAGGCAGTTTGAGTTGTGGGGGTCACTGGAAACTGGTCTTGAGTCCAAGGATCAGGGCTGATTGTCCTGGAAAAAGGCAGACTTGCAGCCAGTCACCCCACAGGACTGCCCAAGGCTGAGGGGTCAGACACAGACTGGGGTGGGAGAGTTGTATGGCATTGTTTAGCATCCAAAGGTACTTCTCACCCATATGTAGGGCGTGGCTATCCCGAGACAGAGTGACTGCATGGAAGTGAGGTCCCCATCATGGGAGGTGTGTAAGCAAGAGGCTGGCAGATGCTTGTCAGGGAGGCTGCAGGGCTGAAGTTGGATATAGGTTCCCTGGAGGGCAGGCAGGACACAGGCTGGCCTGGAGGCTGGGCTTGGGCCTGTGAGGATGGGGGCTCAGCCTCTCAGGGCCTTAGTGCTGAGGGTGGTGCCCTGCATAGGGTGGGAGGGCAGCACACAGACCCGCTTCTTGCTTGGGGAGGATCATTGTAAAGTGGCCGAAGAACTGAAAATGAAAAGACACAACTGGGCCTCGAAGGGGAAGAAGCTGTACCTGAGGCTGGGGCCAGGCTAGGCCTGGGTGTCCTGGCCATACCACTTCCCATCTCTGTGCCTCAGTTTCCCTCTCACAGGATGGGACACATATGTCTACCTCCCAAGTGCTGGGAGCTCAGCCCAAGCCATCGCCCCTCAGTTTCCGCAGACAGGGCTCCAGCTCTGGTTAGCAGCTCTGCTGGCAGAAATGTAGTGTGGCTGCCCGCACCACCTGCCCATCTGCCAGCTGGGCTTTCAGGATTCTAAATATGGGGTTCTAAGCAGACTGTGGGTCCCCAGAAGCCAGCCCAGGCTTGAGGTGCTGGAGCAGGCACCCTCTCTGAGCTGGGACCTGCCTGCAGAGCCTGCAGAGAGCCTGCCAGGAAGGAGGGACCCCGGCCCTGCTATTTTGAGCCCTGTGGCCAGAGAAGCTGCTCTGGCTGCAAAGGCTGTTTTGGACAGAGCACTCTTTCCCCAGGTGGCCAGGGCCCTGCAGGCAGAGCGCTGTGTTGTAGTGTGTGCCACAGAGCAAGGACACATGCTCACAGGACGGTACACACGTGCCTACGCTCCCCTGCATATGCCTGTGAGCATGTGTCCTTGTCCAGCCCTGTGCACTTGGGTGTTTTGGGGTGTGTGTGTGAGTGCCTGTGCCTCGCTGGTCTCCCCGCTGGCACAGAACCCCTCCCCTGAGACCCCAGGCACAAACTGGCTCAGTTCTCCTACCTCATAACCCAGTCGCTGTCCTGGCTGTTTTGCCTTCTCTATCAGAACAGGAAGCCTGGGAGGTGAGGGGAGGCTTTGGCCCCAGACCTCAGCATAGGGACCCAGTGGCCACTGTGCCTGCATGTGGCCTGTGGTTGTGTGTGGGTGACTGTGGGGGTGTGTACTTGTGAGTGGCGTCTGTGGGTGTGCACAGGAATGCCTGTGATCATGCGTGTGGGCAGCTAGGGATGGGGCCTATGTGCCTCCGAGTTAATGTGGAACTCTGCATGTATATGTGTGCCAGAGTGTACACACACGTGAGCTACTGTGATGCCTGCAGAGGCTCGGGGATGCAGGATGAACGACTGTGTGCACTCGTGTGTTGGGGTGGGAACTCCAGCTGGAGATGAAGCCCCGGCCAAGGTCTGCAGCCAGGACCTCACGGCACACCCATGCCCTGGGATTCTCTGTGGCCTTCCATTGTGAGGGTCACTGTGAAGCAGCAGGCTCTGGGGGAGGGAGGGCAGCCTGTCACCCTCTCTCCAGAGCCAGGAGAGGTGCTGCGCCTCATCCCAGGGACACTCCGTCCTCTTGGCCTAGGGGAGCCTCCCGAGGCCGTGGCCCTCGGCTCAGAACCTCGTGTCCCCTGCAGTATGAGGCCGTCATGGACCGGGTCCAGAAGAGCAAGCTGTCGCTCTACAAGAAGGCCATGGAGGTGAGCGCCAGGGCCTGGGGCCGTGGCCTTCCCTCGAGGAGCAGTGCAGAGCTCAGGGTGCAATCCTGGGCTGTGGCCCCTGGCAGGGCATTCGGAACAGGCTGGCCTCGGCCTTGGTCCTGCAGGGCACAACAGCCTGCGGGGCGCTTGGGCCTGCGCTGGGCGCCATGGCCCCGTGGGGATGGGCCCGGGCCCTTCCCTTGGGGGGCTCATGAATGAAGGGCAGATGAAGTCAGCTGGGGACTCCAGGGGTGGAGGGAGGAGGGACCCCTGAGCTGGATCCTGCCAGACGCTGGACAGGAAGGGAGAGGGGCTCCTAAGAGGGCGCAGCGTGGCGAAGGGCGTGCCCTCGCCGAGGAGCACAGCCCAGGAGGCGGGGCCTGGGGCAGGCCACGCTGTCCTCAGTGGGGAGGGCCTGAGAGCAAGACTGCCAGCAGCCCCCACGCCTTCTCCATCTCCTTCCGGACCCCCAGATCCCTGTCCCTGGTGAGGATGCCCCCACTCCACCCGCAACCCTCGCCAGGGTAAAAGGGAGGCTGGGCTAAGGGAGCCTCACTCCCGGGGACCACAGAACAGGGCTGTGCAGCCCCCAAGTCACACCCCTCCACACCCCCAGTCCAAGAAGACATATGAGCAGAAGTGCCGGGACGCGGACGACGCCGAGCAGGCCTTCGAGCGCATTAGCGCCAACGGCCACCAGAAGCAGGTGGAGAAGGTGCGCTGGGCTGCTGGGCCGTGTGGGTCGCCCAGGGCTGGGGGCAGTGGGGGAGGCACGGAAGGGGTGCTGTAGACACCCCCAGGCAAGATCTGCATCTGGGGATGCTGCTCAGCCCTCTCTGACCCCCAGTCTCCCCATCTGTGAAATGGGTTTCCTAGAGAGAACCTCAGGGCATGGACAGGCAGGTCAGCTGGATCCCCTTTGCCACCATCAGGCGGCACTCAGGGACCCATTCCTCGGAGCAGGCCCACTGAGGCCCACAGGGCGATGAGAGCAGATGCCAACCCTCACACAGCCTTGGAGAAGGGCTCAGTAGGCCCATGTCACAGAGAGGAAACTGAGGCTCACAGTAAGTGACTTGTCTAAGGTCTCAGAGCCAGGAAGCAGCAGAGAAGGGACCCCCAACTCAGGTGGTCTAGAGCCCATGCTCCTGGTGCTGTGGCCCCTAGGCCAGAGTGGGGGTATCAGAGCTCCCAGAGCCCAGGAAACATGTCACTCATTGCACAGACAGGAAGGCTGAGGCCCAGAGAGGGAAGTGGCCCGAGGGTGAGCTGGGGGCAGTCAGTCAGCGGCCAGAGCTCAAGTCCCAGCAGTAGTTGCACCTCTCCTGTGGGCTGTGGTCCCACTCTTCACAGGCATCCTCCTGGGCTCGGTTCCTGCCTTCATTCCCTTTCCATGGAGCTAGCCTGTGGTCCTCTGTGGGCGGAGGTTGCTGGTGGATGACAGCATCTGCCCACAGTTGGCTCCTGAATGTCCCCCCCCCAGGGTGGCCAGGGAAGGTGTGACAGTCACTTCAGGGCCGCCGGGGTGGGCCCTGGCTCCTGGGGCAGGGGCTCAGAGCTGCTTTCCCTCTGTTTCCTCAGAGTCAGAACAAAGCCAGGCAGTGCAAGGACTCGGCTGCCGAGGCAGGTATGTGAGCCTGGCTGCCCCATCCGACCGGGGCGGAGGCCTGGGCGGTTCTCCCCACACACACCTCCTCACTCTGGGGACACACACACTCCCACCTGGCTGCACAGTCATGGGCGCGGCGCTCTCATTCCAGATATGTGCAGTCAAAGTAAATGCTGTGTTCCCCCAGGCGCCGGCCCTTCTTGGCGCTTCGTGTGTTCAGTCCTCACAGCTGCCCTCTGAGGTGGCTGCTGTTATTATTCCCTTTCTTAACAGATGAGGAAACAGAGGCACTAAAAGGTCCAGTACTTGCCCCAGGTTACAGCCAATAAGTGGTGGGGACTGCATTTGAACCCAGGCCAACGGGCTTCAGAGCCCAGGACTTGCATGGCACAGCCCCAGGAGACAGAGCCACTCATCTCTCAAATGCATGTGTGCACACACACACACGCATGTGTGCTCATGTGTGCACACAGCCTTCTCTGGGCCTCTGTCCTTCACTTGATGCCCGAATCCTACCAACACCCTTGTCCCTGCTGGTGCCCCACCCACCAGACACAGCGCCCACCCTTCTCCCTTCCCCTGGGAAGGCCTCTCCCTTCTGCTCTGCCTTTACTGGGACCCAGCTACTCCCTTGGCTGGGGGACAGGTGACCTCCAGAGATCTGGGCACGGAAGTTGTGACCCAAGCCTGTGGGACTCCACCCCTCCTCCAGCGCCCTCTCAGCTGCCCTCTCTGAACCTCAGTTTCCCCTCTGGAAAGTGAGGTGGGGCGCCCAGAGATGCCCAGAGGCCAATACTCTGGACTTGCATATATGAGGCTCCACTCCAGCCCTCAGGCAGCTCAGAGCACAGTTGGGGAGCAGCAGCAGTACCAGCGTGGGTGGCCCTGACAGGCATTCAGATGAGGCCCTGCCAGCTGCTAGGGCAGGTCCCACAGGGGAGGCGGGGCTCCCAGGGGGGAGGAGGCCTCCAGGATGGGACCCTGCTGGAGCACAGGGGTGGAGGAGCTCCTGTCAGGGCCCTCCCTGAGGCTGCCTGCGCTTTCAGAGCGGGTATACAGGCAGAGTATTGCGCAGCTGGAGAAGGTCCGGGCTGAGTGGGAGCAGGAGCACCGGACCACCTGTGAGGTGAGTGGCCCACGTGGAGCCTCGCTTTCCCCAGCTGGGAAGTGTGAGACGCCCATCCCTGCTCCAGCTGCTTCAAACGGCCCAAGCGAGGCAGTGGGGGAAGGTACCCGTTACTCACTCGTTTTTTCAGCCTCCTGCTCACAGGCCTGTGCTGGGCCCTGGCCCTGGTGCTTGTTGCCTGCCCTTGAGTCCTGGGCCCCTTCGTTGCAGGCAGGCATTCTTCCACCCTTTTTGTTGAAGGCAAAACTGAGACTTCGACAAAACCCACAGCCTCTCTGGGCGCTGCCGATGGACAGGGCCTGGGGAACAGGGCTCAGGACTCCTGTCTGAGGTTCCTCTCACTATCCTTCTGCCTTGGTGTGGTGCGGCCTGAAGGGAGGCTGGGACAGGGACCCCCTGCGCAGCTGCACCTCCCTCCCTGCAGCCTCAGCGCTGGCCCGGAGTCAGGATGGGGACCCCAGGGCACTCTCTCTTTTGGACTGGGCTTCCAGCAGAGAGGGCTGGCCTGGTCAGCTCCAGCTGAGCTGTGAATGGGGCCAAGCCTGGCCGGGCCCTATAGCCCCCTCCTCACTGCTCACCTCCCTCCCACTGCCCCCAGGCCTTTCAGCTACAAGAGTTTGACCGGCTGACCATTCTCCGCAACGCCCTGTGGGTGCACAGCAACCAGCTCTCCATGCAGTGTGTCAAGGATGATGAGGTGGGGGCTGAGGGCCTTGGTGGGGTAAGGGAGGGCAGCCTCTAGGTGGCAAAGTGCCCAGGTCTGTCTGAGCCAGTCAACAAGCACCTGGTCCTCTGTGATCAGCCTGGCCCCAGGGGTCTCAGGCCTCAGCAGCTCAGCCTTTGCCCCCAGAACCCCAGGACAGAAGCTCAGTACCGCACAGGGCCATGGCTTCTCTGCCTGGAAGATGGTGACTCTGTGGTTCCCCTGCCATCTGACTTCCTCCTCATGCCTCAGAGCCACAGAGCACCTGCTCCCTCTGCCGGGGATGGGAGGGGAGGTGGACACAGCTGTCAGAGGTTGGAAGAAGCTGGAGGATCCTGGCTGCTCTGCTCTAGGCCTGGTGCTTGCAGGAGCCGAGGCGCAGTCCTTCCTCTGCTCCCCACATCTCCAGGGTGTCCTGGTTCCCCTTACTGAGCCCAACCTGCTGGGTGGGTCCTCCCCAGCAGAGAGGGCCCCCAGCCAGGGGCCCTGAGCTCTGCTGATGCAGCCCAGCACATGGCTCTCCCCGGCAGCCCTGGCCCCCTTGCCTGCTGTGTTTCCTGCCTGATGCTCCTGTCTGGGGGCTGTGGGGGTTGATTTTCTTGTTGTTTTTGCCCAAGTGACTCGAGCCCCCTGCTGCCTCCTTGCCTACTCCAGGTGGAAGGGCAAGCTCTGGATCCACTCTCCTAGCCCCAAGGCCTGGCTGTGCTGCATTCTCGCTCTGTGACCTTGGGCAAGTCACTCTCCTCTGAGTTTCCTCATCTACCCAATGGGAAAAGTGGGGTCTACCTCAGAGGACAGGTGTGAGTTAAGTCCCTTGCACAGGGCCTTGCGCACAGAAGGTGTTCAGGAAACAGGAAGCTGTCAGCCAGGGCCGTGACCCCTCAGGATCAAAGACCCCGAGCCGAGCACAATGGCCTGTGAGGAGGCCGGTGGGTGGGGGCCGCTGGCCAGAGTTCAGGCCCACAGAGGGGCAGAGTGGGCATCGGGCTGCAGCCTCTGCTTTTTCCTGCCCCAGCTCTACGAGGAAGTGCGGCTGACGCTGGAAGGCTGCAGCATAGACGCCGACATCGACGGCTTCATCCAGGCCAAGAGCACGGGCACAGAGCCCCCTGGTGAGGCCCGGCCTGCGGACAGCGCAGCCTCTGGGTGCACTGAGCCCCTGGGAAGGCCCGGCCCTGAGCCTCAAGTGCCAGGACAGGGCTGAGGTAGCTCACAGCTCCCTTCCGGGCAGAGGAGCCCTAGCAGGGGTTGTGGGGGGTTGGGTTCTAGGCCTGCTGCCTTCTCTCAGGCAAAGCTAAGGGCACGATGGCACTCAGAGGAAGAGGTGGGGATGGGGATTGATGTGAGGAGCTCCCACGGCCCCCACTCCCCACCTGTTTGGTTCCACTGGATCACGGGTCCAGAATATTAGGTTTTGATGGTACCTACAGTGGGGTCTCTCATGGGAGCAAGACAGGCACCTCCCCAGGCACCCGGATGGGCCAGGGCCAGGGCCAGATTGGGAACATAGGGCCCCAGCTGAGTCTCTGGCAGGGCCAGAATGGGGTGTTGGGGGCCGCCCTGGGGCTCACAGCTTGCTGTCTGCAGCTCCGGTGCCCTACCAGAACTACTACGATCGGGAGGTCACCCCGCTGACTGGCAGCCCTGGCATACAGCCGTCCTGCGGCATGATAAAGAGGTGAGGCCCCGAGAGATGGAGGGAGGGCCTGAGGCTGGGCCAGGAAGTGGGTCGAGCCCCTCCTCTGTACCTGGCCCTTCCTCGTTCACTGAGTACCTACTGTGTATCTGTATCTGGTGCCCAGTTTAGGTGCTGGGCACTCTGTGGAGACAAGATAAGCTCAGTTCAGCCTATGGAACCCTCAGCCCAAGGGACCCAGACACTAAGTGAATAATCACACCCCAATTATTGACTAGGGGATGTGCTCCGAGCTCTGGGGAGGCCCCTATGCTGGCTTCCTTGTCCCTGAGGCCTCACGTGAGCCTGGTGCCCTGTCAGGCTGCAGTGGCAACGCTGTCTGGCTGGAGCAGGACTGGGGCATCTGGAGAAGTCTCCAGGCTTTTCCAGGGCCCCTTCCCCGGCCTGGCTGCAGTCAGGTGCCAAGGTCCTAGTGATGGGCCTCAATGTGTGAGCTGGGCAAGTCATTTGCATTCTCTAAGGCCAGGGCCCTGAGTGTTGGGGTCAGATTCAGAATCTAAGGACTCTCCTGGTTCAGGCCTTGAATGACGAAAGTGACAGCCCATTGGCAGCACAATAGCCAGCTCAGGGAGCCCTCATAGCCAGGCCTTTGAGGGAGGCCACGTGCCCTGTCTGTGAGCATCCACAAGGGTCTGTGGGTTTCACATGGTGCCTGTGCCCCCACCACCATGCTACCACTCTTCAGCCAACCTTCAACCAAGAAGGCCCTGCCTCTGGGAGGTAGTGGACTCTGGGGAGAGGCTGATGCAGTTCCCGGCCCTTTAAAAGGACCAGCTCATTCCAGGGCCTCAGGAGCCCCGGAACTTCCTACTCCTGGGAGGCAGAGGCTCGTGGAAACCACCCGTGCTTAGAGAGGGGCATACACACACCCTCTTTGAGAATCTTGTGAAAGCAGTGACCCCAGGAGGCAGCACACTCACAGCCTCACATGCTACAAAAGCTTGTGAGACAGGCTTCCCTGCGCCTGGTGAGGACCTGGATCCCAGCAAAGGTGGTCATTTAAGCAACTGGACAAAAGAGCTCACCTGAAGCAGTATCAGGAAGGGGCAGAAAGGAGTGGCCCCAGAAAGGATGAGAGAGAGAGAGAGATGTCTTGCAGGGCGGAGGGAGGCCTGGCTGCTGGAGGGGGCTGGTCAGGCCTCTGGATGGGGCATCTAGAAGCCAGGCAGGGCTGGGAAGAGGCGGGGGTCAGTGGCTGAGAGTCAGAAGTGTAGACAGTCTGGGGAAAAGAGGTGTGGGGCAGGCAGCACAATGGCTCAGCAAGTCCTGCATACCTTTCCCCTTGCCCTGGTCGCTTCCTCTTCCTGTCCCCAGCCCCTGCTAGCTCTCACCCTGTCCTTTGCTGCCTGGGTTGCTGGCGCGTGTGTCTGCCCGCCTGTGTTGGTGTCAGGCCCTCCCATGTGCTGGGTCCATGCATGTCCACCCTGAGCACGTGTGTGCACCCCTGGGGCCTTGGCCCCTCATGTGGGAAAGGCCCTCCACATGCCACCCTGAATTGCAGGGCTGCCTCCCACAGGACCCTGAGTCATGGCTCAGCCCCTCACCTGCATTCAAGGTCCCTCAGGGTCTGGTCCAGTCCCTATTTCAGTCCTGTCCCCAACACACCCAAATTGGTCCACTCCACTCCACAAACCCTGCCTGTGCCGTGCCTCCTCCCCTGCACCTGAGCACTCCCTCTCCTGGTCACCCGCAGTACCTCGCTCCCCCTTCTCTCCTAGTAAAGCTTCACTCACCTTTGAAGACTCAGCCCCACCCCACCAAGAAGCCTTCTCGCCTTGGAGGCAGTGTCAGCCTCTACTTGTTGAACCCTCACTACTGCCCACTTCAGAGGGTGCCCCCAGCATCTGCCTCTTCTGTTTTATTTTCCTTTATTCAGTAAACCTTCATGACCCCAGCTCAGTCCAGGCCTAAGCCTGGCGCAGGGGCAGGGGCAGGGGTAAAGTAGCCCAGCACTGTCCCGGAACTCCTGTGCACAGGGTGGCTGAGCTGGCCTGATCACCGTAGGCCCACAGGGAGGAGGGCTGGCTCGGCCCAGGCAGTGGAGGCCTCAGCAGGGCACGTGAGCCAGGCTTTGTGTGGCAGTGCACCCCCCACCCCCACCCGCGGGGGAAGCTGCTAGGGCAAGCTAGAGCAGGGGCCTGGAGGGTGAGGACTGGGCGTCTTCCCACGAGGCCTCAGCACGGAGGTCCTAGAACCCCCAAAGGGCCATGGGAGTCTTCCCATGAAGCTGCAGCTTTGGGGATTCTAGGATGCCCCCAAAGGGCCCTGCAGGGAGCAGGTGCTGAGATGGCCTGCAGAGGGCGCCAGTGGAGGGCGTAGCTGGGGAAGGAGGAGCCACCGGGACCACTTTCTGGGGAGCCCTCCTGCCTGAGGGGCACCTCATAAATGACATCCATGCCTGGAGGCTAGGGGCAGCCCCAGCCCTGGCAGAGCGCATGCAGCTCTGAGACCTCTCCCTGTCTAAACCCTCCCTCCCGGTGGGTCCCTGAGTGTGAGGCGGGGGCACTCACCCTCTTTCCTCCCCGTTCCCAGGTTCTCTGGACTGCTGCACGGAAGTCCCAAGACCACTTCGTCGGCAGCTTCTGCTGGTAAAGGGGGTCAGGAGGGGACCCCCAAACACACTGACCCCGGGGGGCGGAGGAGAGGTCTCCCACATGGCACAGATGGGGCCACTGAGGCCCTCAAGGGGAAGAGTGTGTCCCCCAACAGCAAGTGTGGACAGTGGAAGGAAGAGGCAGGGCCCAGCATGGAGAAACCCCGTTCTAGCAGGACCTCCAGGGGCCAGTGTCCCCAGAAAGGGGAGGGGTCCATATCTCACCCTGCTCTTAGCCTCCACCGAGACCATGACCCCCACCCCCGAGCGGAATGAGGGTGTCTACGCAGCCATCGCAGTGAAGGAGATGCAGGGAAACCCGGCCTCGCCAGCCCAGGAGTACCAGGCACTCTATGACTATACAGCGCAGGTGAGGCCTCTACACCCCAAATCCACCTGTGCCACCTCCCCTGCACCTGAGAGCTCCCTCTCCCATCCAGTGCCTTGCGTCATCTCTCCTCATGGTTTCACTCATCTTCAAGCGTCCTCTCCTGCTCAGGAGGGCACATGTGCCTGTACGTCTACACTAACAAGGGCACCTGGGAGTGTGCTTGGGTGTGAGCTCTGAGTACAGCACCCAGGGCTTGGGGGGCCTCAGTGTGCATGTACTGACTGGAAGCTGGTGTGCAGCAGGCCTGTGTCTGCCTGGGCCTGTACACAGCACACACGTGGAGCACATGTGCCTGTGCCGTCCACACAGGCTGGGCGCTGCATGGTGCACACGTGCGGGGAGCTGGCAGAGCCTGGGACTGCCTGCAGGTCATAGCTTGAGGGCCAGGCTCTGTGCCTTTGGGTCAGGGCCCTGTCCTTCGTGGCCATGGGTGTGGAAAACTGTGGCCAGAATAAGTCTTACAATCCTGCCAGGATTGATTTTCTGATGTCCATAGGGTGAGGATGCACCAAGGCCGCCATAGGGCAGCTATGAGAGTCCATTCTGCTCCCTGCTTGAGGGGAGGGGTACATAGCCAGACCTCACATCCACCTGGACTGAGGCCAAGCACCCCCACATGGCCAGGCAGGCTGGGTGTGGACTCCACTGACAAGGCCAGGGCTCGGGGAGGCAGGGAAGCCAGGCCAGGAGAATGACGGGGTACTTGGATGGCAGTGGCTAGCTGGGGCTGGGGACCACAAAGGGGAGGCTGTGTGGTAAGCTTGGGCATGTGTGTGCCCTGGGCTTGGGGTATGATGAGCACCCATGGCCCCTGACATGGTCCAGTCACTGTGTCTCCAGAGTGGGAGAGGGGAGGTAAGGCTGGGAAGAAACCCAGGTTGGGGGAGGCCTATGATGACAAACTGAAGGGGACGGGAGGCCCGGTCCCTTGGGTTACCCCCATCCTGTGTCTCCAAGGGGCTGCCCCAGCAGGCACGGACACAGCTCGGCTGCCCCTGCCCACCCTGGGAGACATGCCGCATTTACTGCTGGGTGGGAGAACGCCAGGCCCCTCCCTGCAGGCCCTTCCAGCGTCATGCGCTTTCAATCTCTTGGCCAGAACCCAGATGAGCTGGACCTCTCCGCGGGAGACATCCTGGAGGTGATCCTGGAAGGGGAGGATGGCTGGTGGACCGTGGAGAGGAATGGGCAGCGTGGCTTCGTCCCTGGTTCCTACCTGGAGAAGCTTTGAGGAAGGGCCAGGAGCCCCTTTGGACCTGCCCTGCCAGTGGAGCCAGCAGTGCCCCCAGCACTGTCCCTGCCTTGCTGGGGCCCAGAACTAAGCGTCCCCCAGCCCCGAGGGGGAACCTGTCTCCCAGGGAATAAAGGAGTGCGTTCTGTTCTCCTTGGTGTGTTGGGGGTCCCTTTCTGTTTTTCTCCTGCTCCAGTGTCCAAGTGCTCAGTTCAGAGGAGGCAAAGGAACAAGGGAAGGAGCCTGGATGGCGGAGCTCCCCAACTCGGCCGAGGCTTCAGCTACAGTTGGAGAAGAGGCCTGGCCCCAGTTGCTAGGAGCTCCCAGACTGCCAGGGAGATACATTCACACCTGGACAGAGGACACAGGGGTGCAGGAGGATGTGGCAGGGGCAAGAAGGGGCTCAGCAGGGCTGCAATGGGGAGAGTAGGCCTCTTGGGGGCAGAGGGTTGAGCAGGTCCATGGCTGGGCAGCAGCGGCCAGGCCAGGGCAACTGCGTGGGCAAAGGTGAGGTCGGGGGTACACCCAAGAATAGTCTAGTCTGAGGACTCAGTTTGGAAACAGGAAGCTGGTGATGGATCTGTTGGAGAGGCCACGGTGGGAGCCCAGGAAGACAGGCTTGGGCCTGGGGAAGCCACTGCTGCCTGTGACACTCCCCTCAACATTGGCAACCCCGGCCGAGCAGGGCTCCAGAGCCCAGGCAGGCTGGCCCCGGGCACACAGGGTGCAGGTGCAGGACCCTGGAAGCAGGGCTCCAGAGCTGGGGACAGGCTAGCCGTCTGCTGAATGTCACCCATCAATCACTGCTTCCCACCAGAGGGCGTGTGGCAGACAGGGTGGGAAAAGGCTTTGGTTCTCTGAAAAAACTCAGTGATGCTTAAATCCTTCCTGAAATGCCATTTTCCCTCCTAAAGCTATCCTGTGAGAGCCGACCAAATGCCCACTCCTGCTCTCATACATCCAAGGTTTCCCAATAGAGATGTTTGGAGAGAAAAATGTCATCTGGTGCTTGGTCTTAGACCCTCCTGAAGGAGAGAGAAGTCTGTGAATAAAGCCTTGGATGTGAAAATGCTTGCCTGGGCCAAAAACATTGCCCAGGACACACGTCTCAAGCCCCACCAGGTCCAGCTGGGTCCCAGACCTGTCAGGTGGTCCAAGTAATTCAACCAGGACATTCTGATGACTTCTGTGTGACCCGCACTGTACCTGATGATGGGGGTGTGGTGCTAAGATAAAGGGGGCCCTCAAAGAGCTCATTCAGCCCAGGAGGACAGACAGGTACCCTCTAGGCCCTGAGATGTGAGGCAGTAAGCTGGGTGAGTGGGCTCTGGGGGCCGGTGCAGGCCATCCAGCAGAGGGGAGGGTGGCTTGTCTGGGAAGTGGTGACTGGGCTGGAGAGCAATTCTGGAAGAACACGGAGCAGATGGACAGGACTTGGTAACTTACGGGATGGGAGACGGGTGGGAAGAGAGGAAAGTGAGGAGGTGAGGAGTGACTTCGGAGCCGAGACTTGAAGATGGGCTCCTCCCCAGGTGGAGAAGCTGGAGGAAGTGGTGCGGGAACAAAGCCTGGGTGAGGGCTGGGAAAGGCAGGATAGCCGCATAGGCTTACCACTGGGTCGGGCCATGTGTGGGCAGGGAAGGGAAAGGAAAAAGTTAGGAATCAATACTTTACTTATTCCTTGAAGATGCCTTGTCATCTTGATTGAACATTCCATTCCACTGCAAAGATTTTTTTAAAAACCTCTGGCCTAGATATTTATCATCATCTCTGATGGGTGCCACAGTGTCTGTGGGCCTCAGAGGGTGATGGGTAACAAGTGTTAGATAACAGAGTCTGTTCTCCAGTCATTTGGGTGGCCAGAGAATAGAACTGAAAGCAACTCTTGGGTCACAATTTATGCCAGGGGGAGAATGCCCACAAATGAATCCAAGTCAGATTCACTGCCTCTGCAGCTTTCTTCGTTCTCCCGTCACCGGGCACCACCTCAGCTGCTGGGAACCAACTGCATGGATGGATGGCCTTCCCAGCAGAGACGGTGCCAGATAAAGAGGGAGTTAGCGTGTAATTGGGTGTATAAATAACTGCAGCCTCTTCCTGACAGAGGGCCACTCAAAGACAGCACAGAGCAGGAGGACAAGCACGGTCTCTGAATCAGAACATCAGGGCCTGAATCCAGGCTCATGCTTTCTTGGGTGGTCTTAGGCAAGTCACAATTTCTCTGGGCCTGTTTCAGCATCAGTAAGATGGGTGCAACACGCCCCCATGCAA
Organism: Symphalangus syndactylus; assembly: GCF_028878055.3. NCBI lineage: Eukaryota > Metazoa > Chordata > Mammalia > Primates > Hylobatidae > Symphalangus > Symphalangus syndactylus. The sequence continues at coordinate 28,818,339 of NC_072427.2, read as the reverse complement.
AATCCCCTAAGGTTCAAATTAAACAATGGTTAGGTGTTACTTACCAGCAAGGGATACCACTTTTAAGGAAAAGGCCCACAACCTCTGAATCTTGGCTACACTCAACAGCAGCTTTGAGCTTGGCATAATCCCCCTCGCTCAGCACGCCCTCTGGGACAGCTGTGGTTATGTCAGTGAATCCTTCGCAATGATGACGAAAAGCAGCAACTCACATTTGGCCAAACTGGAAGCACGCGCCACTGGTGTCCAACACCTAATTCCAACCACTCTCACAGCCTTTCCTAGGCCAAGAAACTTCAGCGTAAGGGTCACCTGCTTGCCTTGGTCTGACCGTACCTGGGCGTCTGCCTATTTCTCCATCCTGGCATTTGAGCCAGCACAAGCCCAGGACAAGGTCACACCAGCAAGTGGGCTTGCTGCCCTCAGCACCCTCACGGGATTATCAAACTGTGCTCAGTAGAGCCCTCTTAGGGGCCAACAGGAGGAGAAAGGGGGCAGCCATTCCGCTTCGAGATCTACTTGGGAGAGTTTACATATTGCACGTGCAGTGGTTCTCAACCCAGCTGCTCAATGGAGTCACCTGAGCAGATTTTCAAATGCTGATGTTTGGGTCCCACCTCAGACAAACTGAAACCAAATCCCTGCAAACTGAGCTTGCGCATAAATATTTGAAACATTCTCCTGGTGATTCTGATACGCAGCCGGAGCTGAGAAACCCCTGGCTAACAGGATCTTCAGCTAAACATTTTTAAAAGTTTGAAAAACAGTTATGGCACCATAGTGACTTATCTCAGGTGACAGTGCCCACTACCTGCCAGATGGTGGGATAACAAAGATCAGTAAGTAGGCTGGGCACAGTGGCTCATGCCTGTAATCCCAGCACTTTGGGAGGCGGAGGCGGAGGCGGGTGAATCACGAGGTCAGGAGTTCAAGACTAGCCTGACCAACAGGGTGAAACCCTGTCCCTACTAAAAATACAAAAATTAGCCAGGCGTGGTGGTGCGCACCTGTAATCCCAGCTATGTGGGAGGCTGAGGCAGGAGAACTGCTTGAACCCATGAGGCGGAGGTTGCCGTAAGCCAAGATCATGCCACTGCACTCCAGCCTGGATGACAGGGCAAGACTCTGTCTCAGGGGGAAAAAAAAAAAAAAAGATCAGCAAGTCTCTTTTCTACCCTATAATTTCTACATCTGTCTTACTTTCTTCATCGGATAAACTCAGGAAAGCAGGATTTATGTATGACTCAACTTCCCCACAACTAGCAATGCAGCAGCACCATTCAGTAGATAGGGTTTCTGCCAGGTCACTGTGTTACACCCTCAGGAGACCTCACAGACCTTACAGGCACTGCAATAGAAAGCCACGTGCAACACGCAAGTTATTTTCAAGAACTGCAAGGATGCACCCAAAAAGCAGGTGCTGTTACACACCAACAACAACCAACTCGGAAATAAGTTAGGAAAACCATTGCATTCACAATAGCTACAGACATTAAGCTTCACAGAAAAGTTTCCTAAGTAAACTCTGTTAAGATCCAAAAGAAAAAAACCCAATAACCAATGAAACCGGGCAGAGGACAGAAACAAAATTCGGAAGATACAAATGGCTGAAACACCTTTAAAAGCATCCTGGCCCTAGCTAACAAACACGTATTTTCATCTCTCAGAACGGAAGAAAAGATGAAGGCTGATCACACCCAAAGTGTCAACAAGGGTGTAAATAAATGCACATTTCATTCACTGCTGGTGGGAATAGAAATTGATATAATCTTTCTGGAGAGCAACCAGATGTATCCATGAAAATGTTTAAACGTGACTTTTTTTTTTTTTCTGAGACAGAGTCTTGCTCTGTCGCCCAGGCTGGAGTGCAGTGGCATAATCTCGGCTCACTGCAACCTCTGCCTCCTGGTTCAAGCGATTCTCCTGCCTCAGCCTCCCAAGTAGCTGGGATTACAGATGCATGCCACCACGCCCTGCTAATTTTTTGTATTTTTAATAGAGACGGGTTTCACCATGTTTGCCAGGCTGGTTTTGAACTCCTGACCTCAAGTGATCCACCTGCCTCGACCTCCCAAAGTTCTATGATTACAGGCGTGAGCCACTGCACCCAGCCAAACATGACTTTCAATCCAGAGTAAATCCAACTATCAAGAATCCACCCTTGGAGTTCATGTAAAAATACATGACACAGGGTGATGAAAGTGCTTTGAAACTAGATACAGGCAGTGGTTCCACAGCATGGTGAATGTACTCAAGGCCACTTGTTTACTTTAAAATTGTTAATTTTATGCCATGTGAATTTCATCTCAATAAAAATTGTTTTAATTTTAAAAATTGTAAATGACTGCAGTGTGTGTATAGAGATGGTCACTGTGGCGGGTAGTGGAGGCACTGGAGGCAGCCTGCAGGCCCGCCCTTTATACACTTTGGTTAATCATGGTACTAATGTACCCACACAGCTAACACAATGGAATGACAAATCCTACAGTCCAACATGGAAAGAGCATCAGACTATGTTGTGAAGACAGAAAGAGGACCTTGTAGGATAAAATTCCTATTAGCAAAAAGCAAAAACCAAAACCCAACACCAAGTCTGTTTCTGTGTATGTAGAGTCTGCAAAGACACATGCCATTGCTGAACTGCTGAACTTGCTTCCCTGTGGGTACTTCTTTACAGATGTCTGTATTGTTTACATTTTTTAAAGCACCAATTACTTTAAAAAAAAAAATACACTTAAAAAAGGCAGTAAGACAAGCTCTGTCAATCTATAGGACAAGAAGAGAAGACACCCCAGCTGCAATAAGCACACCTAGTGCCAGGGACCAGGGCTCCCGGAACAAACACTGATCCAGGGCTGGCGCCCACGGGCCTGAAACATCTTGTTAGATCAGAAATTACGGGAGTGCTTCCAAAAATGCTGGGATATAGGAGGAACTCAAAGGGGCTCTCACTGGCCAAGTCGGGAACTATCTGAGGAACTCTTCCCGCATCCCCAAAGGTCAATGATGAAGCAGACTGTTGAAAAAATGGGAATCCATAGTGGATATATGAAAATAAATGAAGGAGAAGGGAGGGATGACAGGCAAATGAGGAAGGAGTGCTGGGCTGCAGAAACATCGCTTGGCAGTCATCATAAAGATTGAATCAGGCCAGAATCAGCAACATCTGCTGAACCTGGTCGGGGAGGGGGGAGAGTCTCATGAGGAACAGGGTATGTACATGGAGACAGTGTGTCTCCAGAGATTTCTTATTAGTTGAAAGGAAAAAAACAGTAACTATGCTATGGAGAAAGTGGACACACCTCGACCAGGTGTGCCAGGTACTCATTTATTGCCTCTTAACTCCGAATTTCCCTGACCTTGCCCTTCCTTGTCATACTGAAGAGAGACTCTGCAAACTCCTTTATCCTTTGCCAGCCTGACCCACGGTGGGCTCTGAAGGGGCCCACAAGGCTACAGGAGGAAGATGGCCTTTTTCTTCTGTCTCCTTTGGTCGTGCACGGGTCCCAGCAGCATTCCCCACCGTGGCGGCTCTCTGCTCTCGTGGCTTGGTGGGGGGCACCTCCAGTAAGCTGATTCTCCAGCATGGGACAGGTGGCATATCCCAGGCAACCACAGCCACCCCTCGGAGGTCTCTCCACCTTGGGGAACCTCCTCTGAGTTTCCAAGTTCCTTCTCTGTTTTCTCTTCCCTTAGCCCTAGGGGTGATGGCTGTTCTCTGTTAAGCTGCTTTAGAGCTCGTTTTTATCCCTTTTAGTAGTTAACTACCTTCTACACAGTTAACAATTATTTACATTAAAACCTTCCTGTTCACATTTCCTCCTCCTTGGACTAGATGATCAAAATGAACATCCCCACTGTGGGGCAGATGGGCACTGTGTGCCTCGAGATGCGATGCCCTGAGAGGCCGCGTGACGCAGGTAGTGGTTCAGCCACCTGGAATGCAAAACCAAAACTAATCACAAGGAAATCGCAGACAAACGCAGATAAGCAGCACCAACCTAAAACGAACTGTATCCTTACAAACTGTTCCTATCATCACAGACAAAGCTATGGAAATGATCCAGATTAAAGAAGACCAAGGAGACATGACAACTCAATTGATTACCTGATCCAGACCGGATCCAGCACTGCAGAGGGAAAGGTGCTATAGAGGACATGATGCGGCCAATGGGAATATGAGCAGTGAGGTATTCTATCAGTGTTAGATGGACGGAATTTGACAACTGTACTGCAGTCGTCTGAGAGTGTCTTCTTCTTGGTAAGTACCCACTGGGGTATTAGGGGTAAAAGGCCATGACGGGTGTGGAGGCAGCGGAAGGGAGGGAGAGGGAGAGACAGGGGGTTGGGTCAAGGGAGAGAGAATGCACACACATTTGAGAACACACATGACAGACAGAATGGGACGAAATGTTAATAGGTATATCTGGGCAAAGGATATGTGAGCCTCATGTGTACAGTTCTTATTCTTGCAACTTTTCTGTAGGTTTGAAATCACTTCCAAGTAAAATTAACTTTTTTAAAAGAGGCCATACGATATAGCAGTGGTCCTCAACCGGGGTTGTGTCCTGGACACACCCTAGAGCATCTTAGAAGCTCTGGGACCCAGGCATCTGTAGTTCTCAAAGTGCCCCGGTGCTTCCAATGTGCAGCCACAGGCGGGAAACACCAGTCTAGTGGGTGAGCTCACTCACTAAATTTCAGACATGACAAGCAGTGCTTTTGCTCTCTGAAGAACAAGCACTGGGTAATGCCAACACCTAGCCTCAGCTACATGGGGGAAGGGCAGAGACAAGATGTTGAATTTGCATGGCCCTGGCCAACACAGACAACATTCCCCTTCTAGTGGTTCCCAGGCAAGAGAAAAAGGAATTTCCAGGACAACTGTGCCAGGAATTAAACACAATTTAAAACTGGCAGGAGCTAGAATGGTTTCCCAGACCTCAGAGCTACCTCCCCACCTCCATCTTTTTGGTCTCACTGGTAATATGGCCAGTCTGAGTCTAGCTGGCAGAGCACATGGGGGCAGGCTGCTCTCTCACCAGGCAAACTGAGGACTGAGTACAGGAAGCGTGTGGAGAATTATCCTCTCGGGCAAGTTCAAGAACAAGGCTACTGCTTGGCATATTTCCCAAAGCCATTTCCCACTCTAGAGGCCCTGTTCTGTCCTGTAGAAAGAGTGGAGGACAACTACCATCACAGTCCAAATATTGCTCACCTCAGGGCCAGCCTGTGACAGGGTAGCCACAAGATGGTTCATATTGAAAACTGGGGGGACCATGCTCGGGGGAAGTGGTGGTAGTGAAAGGTCACAAACATTCTTGCCCACTGTGCAACAGGCAGGGGCAAGAGGTGGGATGGGTCAGTAGTCACATGATAAATCCCCCGGGGCCTCTGAAATCACAAACATTCTGGTAACTTCCACTTTGTGAAGAGGAGTTAGTTTTTACTCCTCTCCTTTCCCATGTCTTCTCCATTTTCAGGTGGGACAGATTTGCATGATATTTGGGCATCTCAAAACTGACGAGCCCAAAACTGACCATGAACTCACACCCCCAGATGTGTTCTCTAACTACTCCCTATCTCTGTGACTTTGTTTCCCCAGTTGACTGAGCCAGAAACCTGGGACTCATCCTAGATAAGTCTTCTCTTCTCCCTTCTCTGTCCCACATCCAATCAATGATCGAATTCCACCATTGTCCTGCCTTCTAACAGCCAGAATCCACCGCTCATCGCCGCCCCCAACAGTGCCCTGCTGCCCACTGCTAAGCTCTCTCAACTGCTATGCCAGCCTAACTGAAGCCCAGTCACACCGATTCATCCTGACTTCAGCACAGCCGGCTTGCATCACCACCTTCTTCTCAGTTCACCTTCCAAATCAAACCTCTGAAGAGCTGCTTCCACCTACAAGTCAGGTCTCACCTCCACAGGATGTTCCATAAGACACTAGAGGACCTGGGTTTTCCTGCTTCTCCAACTTCCTTCCCTAGCCTTGTATTTTAAGCTCCCTGCATACACAATTTTGTTTCACAGTCTTGTGTACCACCTTTCAACAAAGCCTATCTAGCCTCCAAGCTTGGGCATCTCCTCCAGGAAGTCACCCCTGACCTCTCCGGAACTCCCCTTTGGACTCCAATTCTATTACTACAACCACTGCACAGTGTGAAAATTACCTTCTCCTAAGTATGTCTCCTATACTAGGACTCCGAACTCCTTGAAGACAAGGACAGTATCGCCAGTGTATCCTCAGTATCCCCAGTGCCTTGCACAAAGTAGAGCTCTATATTTCTAGGATATACTGGACTGAAAGCATTTGTGGTTTTTTGAATATTAAGGCCTTTAGAATCTGGCAACAACTATAATGAAAACACACGTAAACCATGATGAACTATAGGCAGTGCCAACAAAGAAAACATGACACTGCTGCTCTGGAACTGAAATATCCCCAAAATAATGAACAATGACATGTTGCAGGCTGAAACAGAGTTTACTGAATTAGATTTTTCTATTTACAACTGAGATCACATCTACATACTATTTTGCTAGTCTACATGGGTACATTATTTCCAACAAGCTTAAGACTTACCATGAATGGGCTCATTCATACAAAAACACACTCACACTACTTCTTTTAAAACAGTAGTGCATACATTATACTCCTCCTATAAAGCCAGCTTTGATTAAAAACCACTAGTTTCAAAGCTTAGTCTCTGATTTTGAAGATGAACTAAGATATACACCGTATGATCCTAAAATCTATTTTAGTCATTTTGTACAGCTGCTATCTTATTGGACTACAGTAAATATTTTTTAAAAGGACACTGATGAGGAGCACCATCTGGTGTTAACCTTAACCAGATAGCTGGTTTCCTCCTCCTCCCCCCAAAAACTTCTGGCCAAGAGTTCTCCACTGTGAAGACTGAAAGGACCTGGTGACATTTCGGCATCAGTCCTGTTACCACTTGGAGGTAACAGAAGCAGGCTCATGTCCTCCTTTAATTCTACCACACTACATGACGCGCAATTGGTTCTGAAAATTAGAACGTTCACCATCGTACTTAAAATCTTAGGGGCATGAAGAGTCAGCCAGAACAAGGAAAAAGAAAGTCGCAGGTAGGTAGGTAAGTAGGTGGGCACATGAAAAGCCAAGCTGCTCTGTCCAACACCAGTGTACACGTGTTTTAATAACTAAATGAACTCTGGATGCCAACAGCAGCAGACCTGCTCAATTCACCTTCCAAATCAGAACAAGACCAAAAAGCTCAGGCTTGAGTTGTCAACTATGCATAGGTTCCGCCAGTGATGAGGAGCTCGTAAGCAGGATCTCTACTCCTTCTGCACAACACGATGCAGGCACACAGCATGCCCAGCAGCTGTTGAAAGAAAACAACAATGGGGAAGGAAGGCTGAAAACCCTCTCATGGCAGGTGTGTATTTCTTTGTTGGTAAAAGAGCTGTTTCAAAGTTCAATGACTTCAAATCATCAAAAAGGCAGTAACAACAGTGATAGAAGAAATTTCTTATGAGTACATTATTTTTTAAGGAACTAAGTCCTAAGCTTCAGCTTCCTTCCCAGGAACTCTTCATAAAGCCAGCAGGGAACCAAGTCTCTCTTATTTTGTATCCCCACTACTAGTCTAGCGAGTGCTGTCCAAAAGAACTTTCTGCAGCAATGGAAACATACCACATATGCACTGTCATGTGGCCTTATGTGGCTACTGAGCACCTGAAACATAGTTACTGCAACTAAGGAGTTGTACTTTTAATTTTATTTAAATTAATTTAAATGTAGACACGTGGTTAGTGCCTACCATTCTGGACAGCAAAGGCCTGGGGAGTAGAATGAGCAAGAATGTGTGTGTTTAATGGTGGTCTTTTCAGGCCTTTTGGTTTTTGGAAAACAAAATTCAGTATGTGAATAGCCCTATGGTGGAAAACCAATTCTGATGCCAAAAAAAAAAATGTAGTTGGAAGGTTTTTGTTTCCTTCACATTTACTATTTTTGAAATCCACGGTTCTGTGGTATTATATACATATTACTTTTGAAAGGTCACTCTTCCTTCATCATTTTATTTTAATAAGTCCTAATCCTTCTGTGGTGGCATACTGGAATAGTAATGAAGTCATGCCATGTTATTTTGGATAAGCAAAAGGATTAAGCTGGATTAAAGAGAAAATGATTCTAGAATTTTTGACCTACCTTCTCACAAAATATAATTTTTTTGTGAGATAATTTGCTGTTCTAACTTCTCATTGATGAGGAAAAGCCTCAGTTATTTGATTTTAAAAGACAGGGTCCTCTGTACATATGGGGGTCAATCTAATTTCCGCAAAATGTACCCAATCCATAAACAGACTCTCAAAGTTTGAAGTAGAAGATTAACCACTACTAAGACACATATACACATAAAGATGTCCTCAGTCTGAATTCTCCATGGTATAAAGTCACCCACTCCCATTTCTACCCTGACATTAACCTATATTCTGCCCATTCGGGATATATATTTCCTGCTCAAATTCATCAGTTTCACTATTTCACCATTTGCTGAGTGCTTACTAGTGCAAAGCACCTTAAACACACTTAAGAGGTGAATATTATTTAAAGTTTACTAAACAATTTAAGTCAATTCTAGACCGATGAAGTACCTAATTCCTAGAGAAATACATTTCTGTTCTCTGTACATCAAAATATTGTTAGAACAGCTATAAACTCAAATGCAATTATGTTCTCAGGCAATGTTAAATTGAGCAATAAAAATGCTAAGCTCAGAAATGACTGATTTGCTAGGGGAAAAATATCTCTCTTCCCAGCCCCACGTCCCCACATTCCTTTCAATTGGTTAACTTCTATTAGAGGAGTCAGCATTCTCAAAATGAGGTCTGAAATAAGTACTTCTTTCCCAATTTGTTTATTTCAATGAAATCAACTTGTATTGATTTTAAAACAATTAAATAAACTTGATAAAATTCTACTCATGCTTGGGAATCAGTCTGCTTAAGAACATTAAGCTCTACACAATAATTTCTTATCCTCACCATTAAGTATTATAGGCTCATTTCCAAAGGCCTGCTATACTGAAATTCCATTGATTTTTGAAATATTCCAACAACAGACTTGGAAACATTACACAAATATTTTATCTCCAACATTATTTCTTGCAATGAAATACTCTCTTGCAATATTCAAGGCATGAGAATTAAACTTCACTTAGCCCAAATATAACACCCAGCAACTGCAAAAATTGCAAAAAATGACAAGTGGTGATTAAAAAAACTGACTGGCAAAGTAAAATGTTCTATGATATACCATGTAGCTGGTGGTATGGGGAAATAGGCATTCTTATACAAAAATAAGAACTTTTGCACATTAGAAACACTCTTTTCTGAGAAAAAATTGGAAATACCTATCAAAATTCATTCATACATTCTGATAATACAATTTCATGGTTATAAATTTTTGCTATAAACAGCCCATTAATGTTGATTAAAGTATGCCTATAAAATGGAATACTATGCAGACATGAAATTAAAAAGGCAGATCTATATCCAAAATACACTAATTTGTTTTTAAGAAGGTACAAAAGGTTGCAAACTATATGAGTTCATTTATGTAACATTTTGCAATGTTGGCCAGGGTGTGAGGGGAAGGAGGAGCAAGTTACTCATTTTAATGAATAACTGGTAATTGAGGAGGAGGAGGAAAGGGCAGCCTCCACCGGCTTCACATGCAGCATAGAGACCAGAAAAAAAGCAACATGGCCTTGGGAAACAGTTCTCTATGAAGTCTGCTCTTGATCATTCTATCTTGAGGACATGCCAACTTCATGAGACCCCAAAGTAAAGACTTCGAACATTTTCCCCGTATTGCCTTTGTAGAGAGACAGCCCTACTCACAGCAGATACTCAGGAGCTTAACAAATCAAACCCTAGATTTTTGTCAATTATTAAGACCAGACTCTTCAAATATATAATTCATAATTGATCATGAGTTAAGAGAGTGGCTACTCTCAAAGAAGTGAACTATCCTGCTAATTAATAAGGGGTACATCAAAATTTTTAAAACCTCATTCTTTTATATTCAAAAGTCCTGTTATAACAATTAACTGGTATTTTTCAGGTTTTTCTTTCTTGGTCACTTTGGTCCTACCCAAATCTAGATTATTTAATGGACTAGAGCAAGAGTCACCAAACATTTTCTTAAAGGGCCATATCATAAATATTTTAGGCTTTCCAAACCAAGACAAAAATCAATCTCTATTTGTAACTACTCAACTCTGCCATCGTACCTCTGTATTTTATCCGCTAAAGTGTCAATTAACTGTCAGGTTTCCTGACAAAATTTAGGAATTTAATCTTCTGAAAATCTTATACTTGTAATTGGAGGCAGAGTACAAACAGAGGCAGGGGTCTCTAGAGTTGACACTCTCTGTGTGATGGTCATGCCATACTATCCTTGCTCACTCTAAATTTTGTGGCTAAACAAAGAGGGCCAAGACTGGAGAATCTCCAACCATCCTCTCCAGCTCTAAATTTCTATATTAGGATCAGTGTACAAGCACAAAAGCTCACTGATCTTTCAGTTATTTCTGCCTTTGTTCAGGTTTTCCACACCCAGGGCACCAATCTATCAGATTTTGAATACCAAAAGCTTAGAATGTTTACAGGTACTCTTAAAAACAATTAGGGAAAATGATTAATTCAGATAAATTTTCTCCCCTTAAAACCCAAGTTTTTAAAATTTTCAAAACCACCAGGTTTTGAGTCTGTGAGAGCTCTGAATCCCTAAACTTAAGCAGCCTTGCTGAACTGAAAAAATCAAGCTTTATCAGCTTTTACTTAAGTCAGGGTGACTTAAGTATAAAACACAAATGGCAGTCATATTTAAATTAAGAGACTAGTTAAAATATTTATTGGCCCCTATTGAAAAATATTTAATAAAGAAATATCTGGCAGGCTAAGCCACTTAACTAGTTGAGGGACATAGTTAAAGTGATTATTTTTATCAGTCTTCTATATACATGTTGCATATTTCATGACCACAAGTACCATACAGTTCCAAAGCTTTTTTGCTGCATGCTAATACATGTGGCTTTATTACTGAACATAAAATCATTAAGAATGCACAGTTCAGAATTCTATTTGGGAAAAGAGACCTTCCTCATATTTCATTATTTTTAGCTAAATGAATGTGTTTGCATAAATAATCAAAATATGAAATAAATCCCTGCTGATCATCAGATTACTGCTATGCAGAGATGCAAAGTAAATGCTTAGAAGGGCAAAAGACCATGGCAAATAAAGAGGTAGGCTTTTTAATTAATCATTTCAGGGCTGTCTGAATATCAGCAAAGTAAACAATCATCCTTTTGCCATTTTAAAAGGCCTTTCCCATTAAATACACTAGCTTCTGTTCAAATATACAAAGAGCAAGCAATCCAAGCAAGTTACATTTAAATTAGCAATTACAATGGTTTTATTTAACAAATAAAAGTTATCTACATTTTTCTTTTTAAAAAGAAAAATTTTTTTTTGTTAGAAATAGAGTCTTATGGCCGGGCGCGGTGGCTCACACTTGTAATCCCAGCACTTTGGGAGGCCGAGACGGGCGGATCACGAGGTCAGGAGATCGAGACCATCTTGGCTAACATGGTGAAACCCCGTTTCTACTAAAAATAACATAAAATTAGCCAGGCGTGTTGGCGGGCGCCTGTAGTCCCAGCTACTCGGGAGGCTGAGGCAGGAGAATGGCGTGAACCCAGGAGGCGGGGCTTGCAGTGAGCTGAGATCGCACCACTGCACTCCAACCTGGGGGACACAGCGAGACTCCGTCTCAAAAAAAAAAAAAAAAAAGAAAAAGAAATGGAGTCTTATTGCCCAGGCTGGTCTCAAACTCCTAACCTCATGGGATCCTACTGCGTCGGTCTCCCAAAGTGCTGGGATTACAGGTGTAACCCATCACACCTGGCTCTTTTAGCTCTTGAAATAGGTTTCAGGCTTAAGAAAGTATAAGCTGAAGCTGGGCGCAGTGGCTCACGCCTATAATCCCAGCACTTTGGGAGGCCGAGGCAGGTGGATCACCTGAGGTCAGGAGTTCAAGATCAACCTTGCCAACATGGTAAAAACCTGTCTCTACTAAAAATACAAAAATTAGCTGGGCATGGTAGTGGGAACCTGTAATCCCAGCTACTTGGGAAGCTGAGGCAGAAGAATCGCTGGAACCCGGGAGGCAGAGGTTGCAGTGAGCTGAGATCACACCATTGCACTCTAGCCTGGGCAACAAAAGCAAAACTCTGTCTCGAAAAAAAAAAAAAAGAAAAGAAAGCATAAGCTGGGTGCAGTGGCTCACGCCTGTAAATCCCAGCACTTTAGGAGGCCAAGACAGGAGGACTGCTGCTTGAGGCCAGGAGTTTGAGACCAGCCTGGGCAACATAATGAGACCCCATTTCTGAAAGAAAAAAAAAAAAATTAAAAATTAGTCCAGTGTGGTGGCCCGTGCTTGTAGTCCCAGCTACTGGAGACGCTGAAGCAGAAGGATCGCTTAAGCCCAGGAGCTCAAAGTTACAGTGAGCTATTATCATGTCACTGCACTCAAGCCTGGGTGACAGAGTGAGACCTTGCCTCTATTTTTAAAAGTTGTTGTGTTTAGTGCCAGAGACCAGTGCTGTAGTACCAGTTCTTGATTTAGGTATATGAATATATAAAACCCGTGAGGACAGAAAAACAAGAACTAGAGGGAGAACTAGCACACAAAAAAACTGAATAAAGCTTTGTATTCCCAAACTGAAAGAAAGAAGTATAATTTTTAAAAATTTTGTGACATTCTATTAAAATATCTTCCAAGAATACACTAAGACAACAGTTCGTTTATGTTTTGAACAGGTCACTCACTAATCAAGAAAGACAGTAACATGAGGAGTTCCCTCAACACATGGTCCCTCCCGATCCAGATTTCTGGTTTCTTTAGACCGTTCCGCGTCTAGGTGTATAGACAAGAAATGGAAGACATGGGAAATGGGAGGCCAGTACCTCAGTCACTTCGACATTACCTACATACACAAAGATTCACTGTGATGGGGATTAAAACCATTCAGGGCTGACAACAGAGAACCAACTCACTCTGATAGAACTCCTTGGCAAGCTGTGCTTACCTGAATAGCTGCAAATGCCAGTGCAGCCCAGATCACATGCATCATGATTTCTTGTAGCTTCTTCACAACTAGAGCCTCACACCCCTGTAACAAACAGTCATCCTCGTTAGAAGTGTTCTTTAAAAGTTAAAGCTGCAGATTCACAGGCCACTACCCACTGACAGAAAGGGAAATGACAGAAACTGAAAGAGGGGAAAAAAAGATTCCATGATTGGTATAATTTACAGACATGTAATTAAAACAAAGACAATGCATTTTATAATAATTTACAGTAAAACAATATGACATTAAAGACAAGCAAGATGGCAGAAAAGAAGTCCCAGATGGTGATAAGACATGGTGAAAAACGGGTTAATCAGGCTAGACTCAAGTCGTGGCCAAGAGACTCACCTCAGCATAGAGGTCAGAAGGGTGGGCCAGGCTGCCATTACAATTGCTGGCAGTCTCTCTGCAGCAGCTAAGAGGGACACTCTGGTTTTTGGTTTCTTTGAACCAATCTGTATTTTCCCAGTCTGAGTAGTTGTGAATTCCACAACAATGCAGCTAAAGGAGAAGAGAATAGGTATTATTCCTCACAAAACCCAAATACCTGAAGTTCCATGTACTACAGAGCTTTAAAATAAGCTACTCTAGACCAGTGATGTCCGATATAACTTTCTATAATAATGGAAAGCCTGCATGATCCAATATAGTAGCCACTAGCCACATGAAGCTCTACTGAGCACTTAAATTGTGGCTAGTGTGACTAGAAAACTGCATTTTAAATTTTAATGTAAACAGCCAGACATGGCTGGTGGCTCCAGAACCTCCATATGAAAAATACATTGCCAGGCCGGGTGCAGTGGCTCACGCCTGTAATCCCAGCACTTTGGGAGGCCGAGATGGGCAGGTCGCCTGAGGTCAGGAGTTCGAGACCAGCCTGACCAACACGGTGAAACCCCGTCTCTACTAAAAATACAAAATTAGCTGGGCGTGGTGGCATATGCCTGTAATCCCTGCTACTCAGGAGGCTGAGGCAGGAGAATCACTTGAACCCAGGAGGTGGAGGTTGCAGCGAGCCAAGATCGCGCCATTGCACTCCAGCCTGGGCAACAAGAGTGAAATTTCGCCATCTCAAAAAAAAAAAGAAAAGAAAAGTACACTGCCTATAAGGGGTAGTTTCTAACCAAGTAAAATCTTCATGTCTTACATGTTAAATATCTGGTTCCAAGTTAAATATTATTTCCAATGACAAAGTATTTAAAATATTTTGTCTTAAAAATTTTGAGATTTGCTTTAAGATAATGAAGCAAAAAGTAAGTAGGGGCAATAAAACTGACGAAAAGTTGATATTACTGAGGCAGGGTTGGGGTGCAAACATCTATTCTACTATTCTTTCTATCTTCGTGTGTATCAAACTGTCCATAACAACTTTTTTTTGACAGTTCATCTGTTGCCTTTTCTGATCTTGTTTTCTAAAGGTATATATAGACCTCCCACCTCCCCTGGAGTCAATCTGGACTCCCACCTTTCCTGTGACACATACCTCTCTCTTGCATCATCACCCCTTTGGCTAAGTACTTTGGGAGAGTACAGACTGGGGTCAGGGAAAGGGAATTCAGATGATAAAAAAAAAGTTCAAGATGTTTCTCATCTGGCTAGGTGATGAAATAAACTTCTCAAGGGTGAAGGTTGGGGAAAAATATTGGTCACATCAGGATAGCCATGGATGTGAAGGGACATGGCTAATTTACACAGAAATAGCAGTTAGTTTAATGTTGACCCAATAGTGATTGGTCCTCAAAAACAAATCTGCCTCAAGAAAGCTCACCTGTCTCTGTACATAATCAATAGCCCGGCTAGCAGCATCAGGGTTGGTTCCATTGTAGGTCTTATACACTTTCTGAATGCTGCGATCAACCTCATTTTCCACCTGAATCAGAACAAAGAATTCAGTCCCTCAAAAATATTAGTAAAAGTAACATTAGTCAAGGCTCCTACTAAAATACTTAAATAAAATGTTTGCAAGTTGCCAGATCTCTATGAATTTCTTGTAAAGTTTTCTCCCTTCCTGCCTTCATCTTCATATAGATATAGATGAAGGCAGGAGGGAGAAAAGTGACAGGTAAAAATTCAGACACATACCACATAGATTCAAGCATTCAAAGAGAGGATTGTGTGCAAAATGGCAGGCTAACAATGTATTCAAAAGGGAGAAAAGTTGAGGCTTGGGATAGATGTCCTAAATTATAAATGGACGCCTTCCTTTTACAAATAAGTTTCTCAGAAGACTACTCATTTTCCTTTCCTAAAGGAGGTGAAACAAAATAACTCTGAAGCTCCTGTAAGATACTTTTAGGACAAACGCCAACATTATTTCCATTTTATTTATTCAATGTTTAGAGTTGGCTAAAGGTGCAAAAGTAATCAGAAGGTTTAAAAAAATCAGTCCTTAGAAGTGGCACTTTATGAAAAAGCTACTGTTCAATGTATTGCAAAAAGGAGACAGGAAACAAGCTTCATAGCTTATTGCTGCCAATTACTAAAATGGCAAGCAAGTATCATTTAGTAAAGTTTGCTTGTACCAGATCCTCCTTACCCCTTGGAGGACTGGACTTATCTGGTAATTACAACAGCAATATAATAAGTCCACAAAATTGATAACCAGATCATAGGTAGGGACATAATCCATTGCATTTTTTTTTTTAGCACAGCTTTACAGTACCTTACGGATCAATGATCTGAAAATTAACTTGGCATATTATGCCCTTGACTCAAAACCATTAAGTTACAATGAGAATGAGTCTATTATGTCTTTACCATGCCTCTAAAATTATACCCATATTAATTAATTTAAAGCAGCCTGTTTAGCCTTAAGTAGTACTAGAGGTAGGCAGCAAAATCAGGCAAAATAGAAAGGAAGGAACGGTGAAATGATTAAAAAGAATGAAGGTCAAGAAAGGAGTGCTGGCACCAGCTGACTTGGTGTTCTAAGTTGGCAGGACCCCTTGTTCCTCAGGACAGGGGTGGAAGGTGGGATCACAACTCACAACATCTTTTTCTATGTTCAGGACCAAAGCATTTTTTAAAGAGACAATGGAAAACAAAATCCTGAGTTTGGTTCTTCTAAAAGCAGAAATCAGAAAATTATGCCTCCCCTCATATAGGCAATCTGTGTGTTAAGGAAATCTGAACAAACTTCTCAGCTAATTATTCATTTGCAGCTATAAATACCTATAATCAAGAACAATACATATATAATACTCTGCTATATTAAATGAGGTGAGGAGTCTTGACATGTAAATATTTGCCAATTAACTTTAGATATTTGAAATACAGATTAAACAAGTAAGGCAAAAGAAAATGTTTACTCTGATAAAATGAATATGTTCTATTTTACTTGAAACACTTACACCACCTTTTAAGGCATTATGTGAATTACAGTAGACAACATACCTTTGCTCTGTAAACATATCCCAAAACCGCTACAACAACTTCTGTGACAAAAACCAAGAGCAGGATGATGACAAACTGTAAGAAAACATTGTTTAAAATTATATACAAATGAAAAAATAACTTTAAATACACTCGATTTAAAGTTATCAGAAATAATTGCTAGAAGTTTAAATGCTAACTCTGTTCCAACTATAAGAGCCAAGGAGCCTTATGTTCAAGAAGACAGTAGCGTAGACTAAATACTCCTGCGTGCTCTCACAACACATCTTACCGTGGCAAGTCCACAGCGACTTTCCCGGATTGTGGCACAGCAGCCAATTAGCCCAATGATGAAAAGCAGGGCTCCTACAGCTATGATCACTACAGCAGGGATGAGCGTGTACACATCTTCAAAGAAGTGGTCATAGTCGTCATAAGTGATGAAGACATAGGCTCCCACATAGCATAAAATGCCAGCTGCCCCCTGTAGAAAACAAAGTCAGTACTGGTCTCTAAGCACTGCTGGTAAAAATTTCCTATTATTGCTTAGTATGGTATAATTTAATGAGAGTTACCGTAACTGTTATAGACTTTTCAGTAAAGCTGAAAAGTCTTCTATGATTCCTTATTAAGAGCATTTCTATACTAAAGTTAAAAAGTTATCCACACTTCACCTACTTTTCAAGAATTGATGGTTCAGCTAGAACCAAGAAACCATAACCAAAAAATAACAACGATGACACACACCTACACATCCCTAAAGGCTTACTGTAGCTCAATTCCACATCCAATACGGATCAGGATGGTAGTAGGGGGGTCCTTGCTCACTGCAGTTGCCCTCAGTAAGTGGGGAAATTTGGTAGAAATGACAGAGCTTGGATTTGAATTCAGGCAATCTGACTCCAGAATCTGCACTTCTAATCTCTATCTACCCCACCTCAAGGAAAAGAAAATACACCAACTAGTAAGCATGATACCCACTCAACTTCCAAAAATCTTGCTGTCCTAGAGACAGCGAAATGGCAAAGCTAGAGGGCTGTCATTAAAGAACATTGCAAGCCCTCTATTAATTCTTTAGAATGGTGGTTCTCAAACTTTCAAGTGACTAGGAATTGCCTGGGGATCTGAATAACATGCAGATTGATTCAGGAGGTCTGAGGAGGAGCCTGAGAGTCTGCATTTCTAACAAATTTCCAGGTGATGCTGGTGCAGCTTCTTCTTGGAGCGCACTCTGAGTAACAAGGTATTAAAGACCTAAAGGGAAAGTGAACACACAAAGACAAGCGATAGGTGTGTCTTATTTCAGCCGCTGCTCCAGGCATCATTCTCCAGCTGCAGAGTCTTACTTTCTCCGCTATTGTCAATTTTGCTATCTTTGGGTACCAGCTCTGTGCTGACAGCCCAATGCCACTGGCTCATATGCAAACAAGCAAATGCAGTGTCAGAGTAAGTGTTAAAACATTTGGTTATCATTTGGATAACAATGAGTTATCATTTGTAGAGTACTTTTAAACTTTCACAAGAAGTATTTCATCATCCTTTAAAATTTAACATATAAATCATCTTCAAACTAGAAACAGCTGCCACGGTGATACTGGAAATATCATTAACTTCTCTGAACCTGAAAACCCAGATCATTTAAGTTTATGAAATTCAGTAAGCTTGGGGATCATCAGTATATTTTTTTACACTAGGCCATAAGGATCACTGTCAGATGAGGAAGAAAAAGACTCCATTTACGTAAATTTGGGAAAGTAACTTGATTTTTTAAAATGTAACATGAACTTTTTAAAGTGAGAAGACAACTAGAATAATGAAGGCAATTTTTAAAAACATTGTTTTAAAACTCTCTTCCTCTGGCTTCCAAGAGGCCCCACTGCTGGTTTTCTTCCTACTTCCCCAGGTGCTCGCTTTTTCATTCTCTTCACGGACTCTGAGATGTTAGTGATCTCCAGAGTTCTGTCTTTGGCCTTATTCTTTAGTCATTCTCTAGGCTTTCCATGGGCTACAGCAGCTATGGCTTCATTAGTCATTGTAGCTCACTACCTGAGCTATCATCTCAGACCTACACATTTCCATCTGCGAGTTCCAGAGACATGCCATCCTCAACCTGTCTCAAACCCTTTCTGCCTTCCTGCCCAGCCCATCTAATCTTCCCTTACATTCCTATCATAGCAAAAGGTACCAGACATCTAATTTTTCTGGTCAAACATCTGAGGATTAACTTTCCTTGCCCCACCTCTATAACCCATAAGTCACAAAACTTCAAGTTTACTTCCAAAACATTATTCGAATACCTCAACTCCGCTTCAACCCCATTGCAGTGCTTCTGTTTTAATTTGGGACTTATCTTATCCCCCTAAATCTTACTTATTGACTCTCCCTGCATCTTAATATATTCTTTATACTACCAGGGTTAAATTTATTAAAAATACAAACCAGATCAAGCCATAGCCTTACTTAAAATCAGGATGAGGCAAGTGAGTCCCCAATGAACCAAGCTGTTCCTCCTTTTCAGCCTCAGATCTCATTACCCCTTGTGAAATATGAATATAGAACTGTTACACCCAAATGGACCACATATTCTCTCACTTCTTTCCCTCTGCTGCTCTCTCTAGAATGCTCTCTTCAAATGCCTAGGAACTCCTTGTCGCTCATTAAGATGAAGTTTAAATGTTACCTCTTCCTTTTGGAAGCCATTCTTGACCATTTCAGGCTGGATTAGCTGCCCTTGGTGGACACAAGCATCTCCCAGTGCATGGTTCTAACAGAATATTTATCAAAACGGTTGCAATTATAGCTATACCTGTCTCAACACACCTTGAGAGCACAAATTGTACCCATCTGTCCTTCACCCTTGTATCATCTAGAACAATGCTTGGCAGACAGCAGAGATCAGTTAAAATTTATTGAGTACACCTCATCTCACCCCTTTCCCTTGAAATCACCCTCCCAACTCTATCATAAGCTTTGGTTTGTATTTGCGTTGGTTTGTATTTGTATTTGGTTTGTATCTGGTTTCTCTTCAGTTCAATGCTTATAGCTTTTAGTTCACTATTCAATTATTTGGCAACTTAATCCAGGTTGCTGAATTCTGATGGCCATTACATCTGGAATATATTAATGTATCATAAATATCTGTCATAAATATAAACGCTGTACTTACAGCAAACTGCCTGTTCAAAGGTTCTCGGAGTTCACTGACATATGTGCTTTTGGGGCATGGTACTAGAGAATGAAGGTGAGCACAAAAGTGGGGAGTGGGGAAGAAGACAAATAGCTTAATTTAACTTAATTTTATTTTATTTATTTTCTTTTTTTTGAGATGGAGTCTCGCTCAGTCACCCAGGCTGGAGTGCAGTGGCGCGATCTCGGCTCACTGCAGGCTCTGTCTCCCAGGTTCATGCCATTCTCCTGCCTCAGCCTCCCGAGTAGCTGGGATTACAGGCGCCCGCCACTACGCCCGGCTAATTTTTTGTATTTTTAGTAGAGACGGGGTTTCACCATGTTAGCCAGGATGGTCTCAATGTCCTGACCTCGTGATCCGCCCGTCTCGGCCTCCCAAAGTGCTGGGATTACAGGCGTGAGCCATCGCGCCTGGCCAGAAATAGCTTAATTTTAATTTGGGTGCATTTATTACAGAAGTATGTCAACTACTTAACACTCTTCCCAAATACCCCTTTTTATTGACTTGTGTGATATATATTCATACACATGTACACATACACATTTTGCTAACGTAAATAGTATCAGTCCTCACGCTAAATTAGAAGCGATCTGAAGTGTAAATTAATCAAATTTTGTCATTTGTTTTTACTAGACATTTCTCTATCCTTTAATGTTGTAGCTTTTTTTTACTCAAAAAGGCAGTATTTATTTCTTAAAAGGCTTGAGTTAAAATGAATTCCATTTCTGGGCTTTCGGTACACCTACTGAAACTTCACTAGTTTTAGCCTATGTAAATTCGAATGAAAATAAGAGAAAACTGGAGGCCATATGTACTTAACAATCAACCTGAAGCATAGTTCACTGAAGAACTACTTGCATTTTAGATATAAATTGATGACTTTTCAATCTAAAGAGGTTCCTATGAGACTCACACTTAGTGCTGCTTGGAGATGGGCCAAGGGAAATGTTTCCTCTGCTGCCACTGCCACTCCTCCCTAAAAGAGGCACTCATCTGAAACTGAGACTACAAGAAAGCAGAAAAACCAGCAACAGAGACAACCAGATGCACAACAAATGCAATGGAGGGCTGTGGGGAGCTGCCATTTGTAAAGCTGCCTCTTCTTTTCTGATAGACTCTACAACAGTTTTTTTTCCCAGGCTGCAACCAGTCAACATCCAAGTCACACAACAAGATGAGAACGTAACAAAGCTCTATTTGGCAACATATAGTGAAAGGAACTTACTAGTTGCACACACCAAAGAGGAAACTGCACGGATTGCTGATATGAAACTATACACATCAAATTGCTTATAAATAGACGATGTGTTTCCTAAATTGAAAACAGCTTCAAATTTTGCTTTTACTGAAATCTGTATATGGTGCTTATATCTTATGCTGTATAATAAACAATTATGAAATGACACTGGTTACTTTGAAAATATAGAAGAGGTATCCCAGTAGCGGCTGAAGACCTAAAAACAGCCAAAAGTAATTGTTGTAATGATATCCAACCATCAATATGAAGAACACCCAAAAGAACATGGGAAACAGTATAGTAAATGGAAGAGAGGTTCTAAGAAATTCCTAACTAGTATGCATAGGGACTTTGTCGTCCCTCAGATTTTTAATGCAGAAATTGTGGCTATCAGAAAAGCTATATAAAAGGTGAGCTTAAATTCTTTTGAAAGGCCATGATGGGATTGAGATCTATCAAAGGATCTGAGCTTTGCCAATAAAGCAGCTGCAAAGGAGGGGGGTGGGGAGGAGGGAGGTACAACAGAAAAGGAGATGAAATGTAGAACTTGGAAGCAGCTGAACTGCTTTAGTCACCACTGAGAAAATCTGAGCCTGTAAGGAGGATTTGTGCCAGGACAGTATACTAAAAATATTCATCCTTTTTACAAAGAAGTGAAAGGAAATTTAGGCAAAAGGCTGAGGTCTGAAATTACAGAAAGAATAATTTTTAAAAAACCATTCTTATCTTTTAATAAGCCTACACTCTAAATAAAGTCACAACATTTTAAAACTTTAGGAGAGCCAGTGCTTTTCCACTAAGCTGTTTCTCTAAAAAATAAAGCCATCTTGTTATAAAATTTTGCAAGTGTATGAGTTCCAAAAGTATGATACTTCATTTTATGCTTTTACCCTTCCTCTACATATGCACAAATGTGAAATATCTTAAAGAGATTTCATTCTTATATGAGATTGCTTTTTCCATAGCTTAGAAACTAGTTTTTGGGGAGGTAATTTTCAAATATTCTATGAAAGAGACAAGGAGATAAAATGTTAAAATCTGGGCCAGGCGCAGTAGCTCACACCTGTAATCCCAGCACTTTGGGAGGCCAAGGCCGGCAGATCATCTGAGGTCGGGAGTTCAAGACCAGCCTGACCAACATGCAGAAACCCCGTCTCTACTAAAAATACAAAATTAGCCGGGCGTGGTGGCACATGCCTGTAATCTCAGCTACTCAGGAAGGCTGAGGCAGGAGAATCACTTGAACCCGGGAGGCAGAGGTTGCAGTGAGCCGAGATTGCGCCACCGCACTCCAGCCTGGGCAACAAGAGCAAAACTCAGTCTCAAAAAAAAAAAAAAAAAAAAAAAAAAGTTAAAATCTGTAAAACTATTAAATTCCTTCATTTTCATCAACCACGGTGTAACTTGCCATTGGAATGTGGCAATATTAAAAATGAAATGGATTTGCTACAAGTGGGGAGATAAAGTAGTTCTGTTGCCAAAATTATACCTACATGGAGATTTAGAAATACGAAGGCGAAAGCATCCCACAGGACATTTTGGGTGAAGCTGAAGCAAAGAATAGAAGTGATTTTCTTGCAGTGGTATGTAGTAGCCATTGATGATGATTCACTTCTAGAACTGGCAAGAATCAAGACAATGTAAAGACAGGCACCATCTGGACTTTATTCACCTAAAAGCACAGTGCCTGACAAATTCTTGCTTGCCTGTGTGAACTGCTCCTTCAGTGATTTTTGCCAAAGAATCAATTAGTAAAGTGAAGTGACTGGAGTGTTGAGAGAAAGGAAAAAAAGTCAAGAAGTAAGACTGAGCAAAAAATGCTGTACTCTAGACTTTGTAAGAAAGCAGGTTTTAAAAGCAGAGGGAAAAAATCGGCAGGAATCCATCTTATGCATATATCTTTTTAACATTTAATCCAGAGTTTCCTGTACTGTCATATTATTTTTCATATACCTCTTTTCTATCCTGGGAAGAATCATTGGCAATTCCTTACAGTGGATTTCTGAAAGCTTCCCCAAACTCCACCCTTATGCCATTACAAGTGTCTTAAAATCATCTTAAATCCACGAGGTCAGGAGATCGAGACCATGGTGAAACCCCGTCTCTACTAAAAATACAAAAAATTAGCCGGGCGTGGTGGCGGGCGCCTGTAGTCCCAGCTACTCGGGAGGCTGAGGCAGGAGAATGGCGTGAACCCGGGAGACGGAGCTTGCAGTGAGCCGAGATTGCGCCACTGCACTCCAGCCTGGGCGACAGAGCGAGACTCCGTCTCACAAAAAAAAAAAAAAAAAAAAAAAAAAAAAAAAAAATCATCTTAAATCGTTTAGCATTCTACTTGCCATAATGTATATTCTCTAATTCAACCATGCTTTCTTTCACCTCTGACTTAATCTGATAGAATAGTTTACGTCACTAAATACAACCACTTCTTATGTAAGTCCACTACCTGAATATATCATTTACTCTCTTACCAACTCTCAAGGTAAAAAGGCCATTCCAAAGACTCCAAATTCTCTTTCAGAAATTAAAGCTACTCTTACGAAGAATTTCCGAAGCTATTAAATAATATCATTTTCTACCTAACAAACTGATCAACAATAAAGTTAAGGAATATTCAAATATGTGTGAGGGTGCAGAGAGAAGGGCCCTCAGATGGGCGGGAGCACAAACTAATAGAGAATCATCTTTTTGGAAACAATCTGGCAATACATATCTGCCTCAGCACTGATGCCTTTATACCTACTTATTCCACTTCCAGGAATCTATCCTTAAGAAAGTTAGTCAGAAACACAGATTTGCGTAAAAGGTAATTCATCGAGATGTTGTAACGAAATTATGGCTGCAAAAATGAAAATGAGAAAGCCCTGGTATTCAGAGGTGTGTTTGCATTCGGCCCTGAAATATTTTCTTAAAGCATCATTTAATAATATGCTTGTGGTGTGATAGGGGAAAAAACACATATATCACATATTGGAAACAAACCAAAATGTTAATATTGGTTGTCTCTGGGTGGTAGAACTATGGGTGATATCAGTTTGCTTTTTAAAATACTTTTAGTGTCTTCTTTAAAATATATTACTTGCATAATTAGAATAATAGTTAAAATTATGTCTGAAATTGAGGCTTTAACGTTCTCTCACCAATGAATTCATCCCTGGATGTATCCTTAACCAACCAAAAACAGACACCTCTTCCATCCTAAATATTTTAGGCACCTCTGCCAATCTCTCCCACTTACCACTTTTCTCAGGTCTGTGTGGCTTTGACTCATCCTGTACATGTTTTCTGATTATCTAACACAATTCTTTCAATGTACATTATGTTCCTCTTCTCATAAATATTACTTTTCAAGGCAACAAGGTTTTTTTAAAGTCCTACTTAAATTGGGGTGTAAAGTTTTGTGTTTTTTTAACTCACCACTATACTAATGAGAAAATTCTATTTTTTTTTTTTTTTTTTTTTGAGACAGGGTCTCGCTATGTTGCCCAGGCTGGCCTCAGACTCCTTCACTCAGGGGATCCTCTCATTTCAGTCTTACTTGTAGCTAGGATTACAGGCATGTGCCACCACGCCTGGCTAAGAGTTTAAAGTTCTGACAAGCCACTTTTGCCATCAACATCACTATTATTATTGCCATTATTCTTAAATAAGAAATATTTTAATCCTTTTTACTGCTATTACTCTGATGATATGCCAAAGGTCATGCTCCTCAATTCTGCCTTATTTTCACCTTTTCTCTATTTGGTTTTTCATAATCATTATTAAACCAGCTTAACAAAGTTGTTCTATTTAATCCAATATCTACTGGCTGAACAACTCAAAAGTTCAGGTGGCAAAGAAACTGGAGATTAACCAATTGCCATTGCCAAATTATTGTAACAGCATGGAAATTGGCTGTTTCCAGACGGTAGGGCTCCAGAGGTTATCTGATAAGCATGAAATTTAAATACGCATTTTCTTTGAGACCCTCTGTTACCCCACCCTACTCTAATTGTAAAAAGAGTCCATTACAACATCATAGGAGCTTGAGGTGCTTAAGCTTTGTAATGCTAGAGTTCATCCACGCTTGGGTTGTGTTTAATCAGTAGCAACAACAACGTAAGTTACAAAATGTCAACATTTATTCTAGAACCCCTTTAGTAGATTAAAAACAACATATAAATGCAGATAATTTTTCTTACCTATTAACTCTGCCTAACTACTAAAAGGAAGACAGTGAGGAGAAGGAAGAGGAAGAAGATATGTTAATATTTTTCAATAAAGACTTACTTGAGACCAGCCATGAGTAAGATTTCCGGGGGAAAGGTGCATGTAGAAATTTAATTCGATGAAAAGTCTACCCTTTCTCCCCATTAGCTGTCAGACTACAGGGACTGTGTTTACTCTATTTCTCAAAAAAAGGTCAAGGGTAGATATTCAACACGCATTTACTCATGAATGATTCTTAGTACACCTGTTTGGTCTAAGTACAAACTTTATGGAATACATTTTCCGAAAAAAAATCAAACAAGCCTAACCTGAATTGGATCTTATGGAATAAAATTCAATAAATTATTTCAAAGCATGATAAATATCCTAGAAAGCTAATAACCCATTCCTTAAACTGCAACCAGAGAGAGCGCCCCTGCTGATTCCAAGTTCTAAATGATTACTCAGGGCCACAAGGCTCTTTGTCAGTGGACAGGTGACTAAGAATGTAGTAAGAGTGGAAACATTCATTTTCTTAACTGTTGAAGACAAACTAAGACACACACTTCCTATTATGTACTTGCTTCCTGACAAGTTAGATTTTCTTCTAGTGAATTGAAAACAAGTATGAAAAAGCAAAGTTAGCTGAAGGCGTGTCCCATGACATATTCTTTGTCAGAGCAGTCATTCATAATAGGAGAAATACAGCAAGTAGAGAAACAAATTCCAGGATATCAGATGCAGGTTCCGGTTTAAAAGTATCATATTACCACCTCAAATGTGTAGGATGTGCTGGAAAACACAAAGTATGTACAAGATTTGTGACAAGGGAGAACCACACTTGAAATACCTCATTATAAGGTTTTATTTTTTAAACAAAAGCATGACGGTATAAACCTCTTAGTAATTTGAATATAGCAAGTATATTTTTTCCTTACAGCCTATAGCCTGTTCCTTCAGTTCTGAATCCCCCCAATCTCCCAATCTCTTCCAAATCACCCAAGTCAGCAACTTTTTTTTTTTTTTTTTTTGAGATGGAGTCTTGCTCTGTCACCCAGGCTGGAGTGCAGTGGCGCAATCTCGGCTCACTGCAAGCTCCGCCTCCCGGGTTCGCACCATTCTCCTGCCTCAGCCTCTCCGAGTAGCTAGGACTACAGGCGCCCGCCACCACGCCCGGCTAATTTTTTGTATTTTTAGTAGAGACGGGGTTTCACCGTGGTCTCGATCTCCTGACCTCGTGATCCGCCCGCCTCAGCCTCCCAAAGTGCTGGGATTACAAGCGTGAGCCACCACGCCTGGCCAGCAACTTCTTATACTCCAGATTTTTTTTGCCAACATAAAGCACTACCCAATCACTTTATCACATCACCCTTTAATTCTCTGCATAACACATCACTCTGATCATTTTTCTTGTTTATTTTTGTGTGTCTTGCTTCACCGGAAAGTAAGTTGTATAAGAATAGGGATTTTTCACTGTCTTTTCATCATTTATCAACAATACAGCACAAAGTAGGTGCTCAAATATTAGTGTTATATTTGACAAATTTTCCTTATTTATATACATTCACAGACATAAGTGTGATAAGTTTTATTTACTTATTTTGAGATGGAGTCTCGCTCTGTTGCCCAGGCTGGAGTGCAGTGGCTTGATCTCCGCTCACTGCAAGCTCCGCCTCCCGGGTCCACGCCATGCTCCTGCCTCAGCCTCCCGAGTAGCTAGGACTACAGGCGCCCGCCACCACATCTGGCTAATTTTTTGTATTTTTAGTAGAGACGGGGTTTCACCGTGTTAGTCAGGAGGGTGATCCGCCCGCCTTGGCCTCCCCAAAGTGCTGGGATTACAGGCATGAGCCACCACACCCGGCCGATAAGTTCTATTTTTAAAGGCAAGATAAGTTTTAAAGGTTACATATGGCTTTCAACTACAATTTATATGTATAAAGTATTTCATATGAATGAATGATGGTTAGTGAAGGTGCCACGTTCCAAAGCTATTTCTAAAGGCATTTATTTAAAAGGCGTTTGACTTTTTTGTGGTACTTCCCCCACTCTACAGGTGTCTCAGTTTTATACTATCACCTCTCAGATGAAAAACAACAACCTAAATAGATATTTAAGATTATAAATTCTATAAGCATGGATAAAGCTTTCTGTTCCAGTCCCTGTAATGCCTAAGACAAATATGAGCAAAATAAGTATTAGCCAATTAGCTTTTCTAATAGGGTTTAAAAAAAAAAAGTAAAAGTAATTTGTATAACATAGGACTTGATTAAAGAATCAATTAATTTACCAGAATAAAAACTTAATGGTAGGAAGAAGATTTAAACTTGTTTTAAACGAGCCCTCTTTGGTCAGATTAAATGACTTACCAAACTAAAAATCCTGTCTGACGTTGGTACAAAGGTACAGTTTACAGAATAGGCTAATGACTATTTAATACAATAGCCTTTGCTGGGCGCGGTGGCTCACGCCTGTAATCCTAGCACTTTGGGAGGCCGAGGCAGACGGATCACGAGGTCAGGAGTTCGAGACCAGCCTGGCCAATATGGTAAAACCCTGTCTCTATTTAAAAAATACAAAAATTAGCTGGGCATGGTGGCACACGCCTGTAGTCCCAGCTACTCGGGAGGCTGAGGCAGGAAGACCGCTTGAACCCGGCAGACGGAGGCTGCAGTCAGAAAGATCATGCCACTGCACTCCAGCCTGGGCGACAGAGTAAGACTTTGTCTCAAAAAAAAAAAAAGCCTTTAAAATTTAGTCATTTACCTAAAACACTTCTAACCTTCAATAAATCCTCATGGGTCCAGCATGAATACACTTACATTTAAAGCCTCATTATTCCATAAAAATAGAGATCCAAGTTGATCCAAGCTATATATCCTTTCACTTGTCCAAGATTATCTTTCAAGCTACAAATCCTAATATTCTAGAATTTGGTGAGAAACTGTCTTGGTCTGTTTTCTGTTGCTTAGAACAGAATACTTGAAACTGGGTAATTTAAGAA
The DNA here is from genome assembly GCF_028878055.3 of Symphalangus syndactylus. Lineage (NCBI taxonomy): Eukaryota > Metazoa > Chordata > Mammalia > Primates > Hylobatidae > Symphalangus > Symphalangus syndactylus. Next base: position 28,790,161 of record NC_072427.2, on the reverse strand, counting down.
ATTTTTTTACATACATGGAGGCTGGGAAGTTCAAGGTCAGGGGGTAGTATCTGGTCAGGGCCTTCTGCAGAGTCCTGAGGTGGCCCAGCACATCACACATGGTGAGGGGGCTGAGTATGCTGGCTCAGGTCTCTCTGCCTCTTCTTATAAAGCCACCAGTCCCATTCCCATGAAAACCCATTAATCCATTAATCCATGAATGGATTAATCCATTCACGAGGGTAGAACCCTCATGACCCAATCACCTCTTAAAGGCCCCACCTCTCAATACAGCCACGTTGGGGATTCAGTTTCAACATGAGTTTTAGAAAGGACAAACATTCTAACCATAGCAGGAGTTCCCTATTTCCATTAAGACAAATTTCAGGATTTTAGAAATGATTGTTTCTGCTTTTTGGTTTGTGCCTTTCCAGAGTAACATTATTACAGCACTGTTCCAAACTATCTACACCAAATCAACAGTAATGATTTTAGCTGTCAGATAATTTACAGCCTGAGTATTTCAGGTATATATCTATCTCCATGTCACAGTTCAATGAACAAACTGCCAGCAGAATCAGGATATCAAGACATAAGAAAGTGTAGTTTAAAGGTCTTGCCAAAGCAATTAAAACTTTGACCCTTGTTAACAATCAGCCATTACCATCTGACAGTGAGGAGCCAGTGCAACATAGTTTTTATTGCCTACAGTTGCCCAAGGGAACCTAGGTAAACATTTGATATGCTCTATGGAGAGTATGTTTATTCTTCCACTTATACATCATCTCAAGGCATTAAAAGGAGAGAGGGGCCAGTATATAAGAATACATTTATTAGAACTGAAGAATGCATTACAAACTCCCAGGAGGAACCTTTTAACATTTTTTAATGTACTTCCTCATAATGACTTAATTCAAAACAAAACAAAGTGTCATGTAAATTCTGGTACAGTTTCTAATTTTAGCAATGTCAAAATCAGCATGCTTTAGAGAAGTGATTCTAACAAGTTTCTTCTCTTTACAAATCTTCTGAAATCACACTTTGTCCTAACATCACAGTCTCTAGAGTATGGGACAACCTGGGTTTGAACGCAGGCTGTACCACACCTTGGGTGTGCTACTTTGGCTCAGTCAACCTTAATGTTCTCCTCTAAAATATACATAATATTCCCTGCTAGATGGGAAAGCTGCGAGGATACGCCACGTAAAGTGTTTAGCACAGTGCCTGGGGTATAGTAACTCAAATGTTAGTTGCCATTACCCATCATCATCAGATTCCCAGTTAGTCCATAAACTAATAATTTCTTGGGAGACACACCTAATTCTGTTTCCTCATTAGCTACATTGCATTGTGCCACATCTGCCCCCAGCGTATCTGCTTAACTTCCTTATCACAGCTAACAAAAACTTTACCCCCCTACTAACCAAGATAAAGCATATTTTTACTAAACATTACCACTTCAGTCTTGGCAATAACTCGCTATAAAAAGCACCACTGAAGTTCAAAATAACTTTCTTCACTGGAATAATGGTACATATATTTACCCAATATCCAAAGATTCAGAGGAGTCACTTAGAACTGACATTTTAAATAAAAATCTAATTTAAAGAAAATGGTTACTGTATTTCCAATATTTTGTTACATGAACAATTCCAGTCCCTGAGCTTGAATAACCTAGAATTCACCTAATATTCTTCAAAATCAAATAGTTATGGCCATAAATTCACAAGGAACTGTAAAGAGTACAAAGCCACATCTTTACCTCTTAGGTAGCTTACTAGCTGACAACGTGTTTCTCATTTGGGGACCCCTGAAAATTATTTTTCCTTTTAAAAAAGCCTGTAACTCATAAAAAAAAAAAAAAAAAAAAAAAGTGAGAACACACGATGCTTGGTTTTCTGTTCCTGCATCAGTTTGCTGAGGATGATGGCTTCCTGCTCCATCCATGTCCCTGTAAAGGACATGATCTCATTCTTTCTTGTGGCTGCGTGGTGTTCCATAGTGTATATGTGCCACATTTTCTTTGTCCAGTCTACCATTAATGGCCATTTGGGTTGGTTCCATGTTTTTGCTATTGTGAATGGTGCTGCAGTGAATATATGCGTGCATGTGTCTTTATAATAGAATGATTTATATTCCTTTGAGTATGTACCCAGTAGTGGGATTGCTGGGTCGAATGGTAGGAGAACATCATATAATTTCTACATGCCAAGAAACAGTATTCTTCTTTTCATTTGTTTTCCAGTCATTTAGAAATGTAAGTACTATTCTGGGCTCTCAGGTTGTAGAAAAACAGGTAGCTAACCGTTTTGTGCTCTTGGGCCACAGATTGCTGACTCCTGGTTTATAACGAGATGCTATGAGAGTTAATGACTTAATCATTGTAGAATACATTTCTCTTTATGGAATAAAAGATGTTATGGATGCATAAGTAGCAGTAGGTATATAGATACGTATTAAATTAGCAATAGATGCCTTTATAATGGTCAGATTCACAAATCATGCCACATCTACAGAGGAGACTGATACGACTTTTGCTAATGGAACTGGTTCTGTATGTGCATTTCATTCTGCACAATAAACTCAAGAAACTGAAAAAATAAAATAAATAAGCCTGTAACTCAAATTAAAATATAAGAAACACTGCTCTAATTGGAAAAGAAGAAATCACGGAAATCCCAATGTCGCCTGGGTGTTTGCGAACAGGTACTACCTCCCAGTTAGGACTCTTCACACACAAATGCCCTGAAGGACTCTGGCAATACAAGTGTGTAGTAAGTGCTTTTTAATATATAACCATCCTTTTATGAGACAGCTGTCAGGATATGAAGTTTCATCCCTTGTTGGGGGGTCGGGAGAGGAGGAAAGGATTCTTTCCAGAACAGGTGTGTGTATGCGTGGGAGGGAGGAGCTGAATGGGGAGGAGGAAGAGGCACAGAGTATGGTTAACCGGAATGTTCAAGGAGTGCTCTGGCGACTGTGGACAGAGCAATCTGCCCAGGGCACTCAAGTGTTTAAGGAAATGACAAGTTCAGAGAGGCAAGGTGGTTTAGGACCAGACTGAGTGAGGACTTCAGCTGCAAGACCAGGGGAAGGAGTTGAACCTTATTCTACCGCCGAAGCTTCTGTTTTCCTTATTTTCAGATCAAGTGATGTGATAGAGGAAACGTTTTAAAAGATTTATCCAGGTGCAAAGTCCAGATGGGCTGGAGGGTGGAGAGACGGATAGGAACAACTTAGGTTACTATAAAAGTCCCTGGTGAGATAAGGATCCACACTAAGATGACATAAACATTCCTTTCAACGGGGGTGTACCCCTTAAAAATTCATAAGCCACCTTTTATTGAAAGTGAACTCATCACTTTCAAAATCTTGTGACATCTCCAGCATATATTTAACCAAGGGTTATAATCTCACAGTTTGGTCACCCCCATGACCAAAACAAAACAGACCGATGTTCTTGGTCAATGGATTATTTGGCTCCACGAGTTGAAACCCTTCATTTTCTGGGCTGGTGACAGCCAGCCGGTTCTCCACACACAAAGGGCGTTAAGTGGAACCCCCGCCCCGGCTCCGCGGCGTCCCCACTGATCTGCCCGCCTCGGGACGGCCACTCGTCTGCGGGGCCCGACAAAGAGCGCGGAACCTGAGCCTCCGGGGAAGATCCTATTTCGAGCCCGAGGTCCTGTTACAGTCTGCAATGAGCCCTCTCCGTCCAGCCGACGACTCCAGAGGGGAGACTGGGGCGCCTGGCACGGAGCCAGCCCGCGTGGGCCGAGCGCGGAGGCGCCAGCTGGAGCCCGTGGAGTCCCTGAGGGCCTCCCCTCGCCGTCCTACGCGCCCGGGCTCCCGGCTTGGTCCGGCAGGGACCTCGCGAAGCGGCCTCAAACCCGGCCCTCCCCTCGCCTCAGCGGCCTGAGGGCCCGCGCGCGACCCCCGCACGCCCGCCCAGGCCCAAGCCCGGCCCTCACGAGCGCCTCCGCCACGGCCTCGCCCGGCCCCGCCGCCGGCCCTTCGCTCTGCCCGGCCCCGCTCACCCAGAAGATGAGGTTGAGAAAGACCAGCACGGTCTTGGAGGAGGTGATGCCGCACTGGCCCATGGCGCCGGTGGCCCGCGAAGGCCCGGCCCGGAAAGCGGGGCTGCGCTCACCGAGAGAGCGGCAATGGCGGCAGCGCCTCCTCGCTGGGAACTGCACGGCCTGCGCGGCGCTCCCCGCAGCCCCTGCGCCGTCGCGCAGCCCCGACCCCAGCAAGCGCCTCGCTCTTCCGCTCAGCCGCCGCAGTCCCCTCAGGGATCCCGCGCCGCTCCCTGGCAACCGAGTCCCGCCCTCCGCGGCCAGCCGCTTCAGCCAATCGCCTCTGCGGAGGCTGCACTGAGGCCACGCCTCTTAAAGGAGCCCAGGCCTCAGCGCCTTTTCTTGGCCTCTGGCCGCCCTTGGACGCAGATGGCTCCCTAGGGAGGTTCTGGTGGACCAAACCCACTCTCCTCCTATGACTTACGTTTACTATGCCACCCTTATAGATGATTCAGAGCCCTCTGAGTGCTGTCTTTCTACCTAGCCCATTCTCCCCTAGGAAGGTTGGAGACACTAACCTCTCCCTGACCAGAGATTCTCCTGACCAGGTTAAAATCTTGGCAGCACTGTTGGTGAAAAGCGCAAAGAACAAGAACAAATACTTATGGAGAAACTTATTGTGCCAGGCGCTGGGCTAGCTCTCAGAAGAGTCAGAGAGGAGAAAAGGCTGGCGATGGCGTTAGCAAGGCAGAGACATGTTTGTGTGGGTGAGTGGTTAGGAACAAGGTCTATTCCAGGGTAGTAAGTTTTGGACCAAGATTCGCAACGATTACAGAAACATCTCTTTGCATTGCAACATTTTACATTCTCCCCCAATCTTGAATCCGTCATAGCAATTAATTATTGGGTGCTTACCCGGTGCCAGGCTCCATTAGTTCATTTAACCCCCACCACAACCCTGGATGACAGGCACTATGGTTATCAGCCTCATTTTACTGATCGGGTAATTGAGGCTTAGAAAGGTTAAGAAGTTCGCCCAGAGCCACACATAGTAAGTGGTCTAGTGCAAAAACCACATCATCAGTCACACAATAAACTGCCTCTGTTTGCTGTCTTTCCTGCCATTATAATCCTGCACTCCCTCCTTGACCGCGCTCGTAAGGATTTCCATTTACTGGTCTTTATCAGCTCGCTCTCATGCAATCTCCCCAACTCATCACTTTTCCCAGGCACTCTCAGAAGTACCTGTTAATCTCAGCATCCTGTGCAGTTATACCAAGCAGCAGCAACAGCCATTTATTCACTCATCAAACTTACCGCGTGTCACCTCTGGGCCTCACTGTTGTCGGTGGTGGATACTCCACTGTGAGCAAGACATATCCTTCCTTCCATGGCTTACGTTCGTTCGGGCAGAGGAGGCAGACCATAAACAAACAGGCAAGTGGGAATATGACATGTGGTAGTGTTAGGAAACAATTCAGAGGAAAGGAATAGAGTGATGAGAGGAGTCCTCTCTGAGGAGAGAACATTGGAGGGGACCCAAGGGAGGTGAGGGGAACAGCCCAGAGATGACAGCAGCAAGGACAAAGGCCCTAAGGAACATGATCACTGTGCTGTAGGAAGTGGAACACAGAGAGCCTAGTGTGCTGGAGGTGAGCAAGTCCAGATCACCAACAGCCTACTACGCCAGGTGCAAGCCTTTTAGCAGACCAGTAACACCATCTAAGTGTTTCAAGTGCCATTCTTGCCATACCATGGAGGTCCTAGTTAAAGAAAGAAAAATGATGAGCTCTCATATATGATTCCCTTTGAATATCTATCTTCTTGACGCCCCTACCCTCTGTAAATTTCTGTCTGCTTTGCTCTGACTGCTTTTCCTCCTTTTCCAAAACATCTCCTTTGCATTTCTTCATCCTCATCGTGTCCCTTCTCATTTCCCTGCGAAGGTCTCATCAAGTCCTTCTTGTGCCTTCTCCTTAAGTGGGTCTCAGACCACCCCCCCCACATTACAATCATCTGGGCCACACAGACAAACTCCATCAGATTATCTGGGAATGAGCCTCAGGGAATCAGCTGTTTTTCAAAAACACACCAGGTGATTCGAATATGCTGTTGGGGCTGCAAACCACAGTTCTGAGTTTACAAGCTTGGTCATGCCTCTCCTAAAAAGAAAAGCCTCTCACTTAAACACCATGTTTTACTTTTTCTTTCTTCTCTTAGCCGAAGTTCCTAAAAGAGTCATCTCATCCAGTGCTTCTCAGACTTCGCCTTGCACACAGATCACCTGAAGATGCAGAGTCCAGGTGGTGGGGGTGCAACTGGGCCCCTCTTTGTAGCAAGGGGCTGAACTTCTGCCCTTGACTCTTTTGCTTCCCACTCTTGTTTTTTTTTTTGAGACGGAGTCTCGCTCGGTCACCCAGGCTGCAGTGCAGTGGTGCAATCTCCGCTCACTGCACCCTCCGCCTCCCAGGTTCAAGCGATTCTCCTGCTTCAGCCTCCTGAGTAGCTGGAATTACAGGTGTCCACCACCACACCTGGCTAATTTTTGTATTTTTAGTAGAGACGTGGTTTCACCATGTTGGTCAGGCTGGTCTTGAACTCCTGACCTCATGATCTGCCTGCCTTGGCCTCCCAAAGTGCCGAGATTACAGGCGTGAGCCATTGGGCCCGGCCTCACTTTTTGACTCACTGCCATGTGGCATCACCCCCACAGTGCCACCAATATCACTCTTGTGAGTGTTACCAGTGACTTATCTGCTACCCCTTGTCTGAGGTGGCATATATCATGGTTAAGAGCACAGGCTCGGGGACCAGGTAGCCTAGCTGGGTCCTCTCTCTGTGCCTTAGTATCCCCATCATAGGGAGAAAATGATGACATTACTTCCCTAATCATCATGTGGTTGCTGTGAGAATTAAGCGCGTTCATACACATAGAGCTGTCAGAGAATTATGCGGCACACAGGTGCTTCGTAATCACAGGCGTTTGCTGTTCCCGAGACGTAGCCGTATTTGGCTCCATTCACTTCTTCCTACTCAGAACTCTCTCTTTCCTTAGCTTCTGTAACACCATCGTCTCTTAGTTCACTGTCCGCCTTTGCAGCAGCACCTGTTCCTTGCACCCGTTGGATGTTGGTGTCTCCCAGAGTTCTGGCTTAGGTCTTTTGATTTTCTCAACCAACCTGGGCCAGCTCACCCAGAGCACTGGATTCCGTTGCTATCCACGTGCAGGACTTTCCTGAACCTACAGCTTCAGCCCAGGTCTTTCTCCCAATTTCCTACCCACGTATCCGACTGCCTGCTGCGTTGCTCCAGGTGGATTCATTTATTGATTCAACACATTTATTGGTTACCTACTCTGTGCCTGACCCTATGCCAGGTGCTAGGGGGTGGTTCTAGCAACATAGTGGTTAGACCTGGGTGTGCAATGGCCCCAGGGAGCTTGCAGTCCAGAGCAGAGATTCAACACTAATTATGAAATTATTGATCTAATTGCAACTGGGATAAGCAATACAAAGGAGACCCTCAGGCTGCTGTGAGAGTTTATAACAGGGACCATACCATAACCTTGTGTGGGGTTAACTTATATGTGCGCCAGACCTGGCAGGTCCCATATTGAACTCATCATTTCCCCTCAATCTTTTTCTCCTCTGCCTGTGTTCCTTAGCTTCATGAATAGTCCACCCATCCTTTTCCCTGGGCCAAGACTTGGATATTATGACCCACAGTCTCCCTCACTGACCCCTTCTACCCACCGAGAGGATCCTTCTTACTGGAAAATTAGCCTTCCTGGGTAACTCTTGGAACTCCAAATTCCTACTGCCCAGTGCTCAGGAAGTCTGATTTTACCTCCACTGACAAAGTTGCTAAGAAAGAGAGCAACCGAGGGCATGAAGTCCCTCCCACGGAAGCACAGATCCACTCTGTCTCACTGTATCTGACAGTGGCACACCTGTCTGGGGATGATGGGAGGAAGGAGCAATTGTGACTTCGCTTACTGACCCCTGGCCTATAACTTGCCCTAATAAACTCTGTTCTTCAACCCGTACTGTGTGAAGTAAAATTCACTCTGATCCATGTTGTATGACACAAAGAGTCTATCTTTTACCAAAAAAGAAAAGGTTTATTCATTTTCTTTCCATTGTAAAGCAATGCCTGCTTGTGGTGGTTTGTGCCTTTCTTTCTTTCTTTTTTTTTTTTTTTTTTTTTGAGACAGAGTCTTGCTCTCTCACCCAGGCTGGAGTGCAGTGGCGCGATCTCGGCTCACTGCAAGCTCAGCTTCCCAGGTTCACGCCATTCTCCTGCCTCAGCCTCCCGATTAGCTGGGACTACAGGTGCCCGCCACTACGCCCAGCTAATTTTTTGTATTTTTAGTAGAGGCGGGGTTTCACCGTGTTAGCCAGGATGGTTTTGATCTCCTGACCTCGTGATCCGCCCGCCTCGGCCTCCCAAAGTGCTAGGATTACAGGTGTGAGCCACCACACCCGGCCTGGTTTGTGCCTTTCTTAAATCAGCTCTGTAGTATGATTTGGGCCATCGCAAATAATAATCATAATAACAATACCTGCTTGTGGCCATTTGTCTTTTTTTGCGCTATCCTGCATTGGATTGCCCTACCTGTTTGCGAAGATCCCCATTGCATGAATTTTGGGGGCACCCAGACTGAAGCCTGACAGTCTTTCTCCCTGCACTCAGGCAGCTAGAACATGGCCATGTGATGGATATTGGCAAGTCAGATGATCCTGCCCAGAAATCTGGACCTTCAGGGAGTGACGCAAAGACACAGGGACAGTAAAAGAGAGTATTTACGGTGGCAGTGCAGGCATTGAGTCTGGCAGCAGCGCCGGCTCTGTGTGCCGGGGTGGCAGTGCCGGCAGCAGCCTCCTAACCACACCATCCCTGTGGTTTGACCTTGGCTGAGATCCCTCCTGCTAAACCTTCCACAGCTTCCAGCATTCCAAAGGATGCTGGAACCACCTAGTGTTCTTACAATAAATCCTTTCCTGCTCAAGGTAGCTGGAGTCTATTTCTGTAATTTATCATCAAGAATCCTGACGAATACAATGATTGTTATAGAAAAATCGGAAAATTCCAAAAAGTACAAGAAAGAAAAATGTTCATTTCTCTACATCCAGGAAAAAAAAAAAACTATGAACAATTTCTCCCAGTCTTTTACTATGTACACATTTCAATATAATTGTAGTTATGTGATTTTATAAAACTTTATATACTTTAACCTGATTGGAAAAGTGTTTTCTGCATTCAAAGTTGACATATATCCATTATAGAAAATTTGAGTCTACAACAAGAACAACCCAGAGATAACTATTATTAATAATCTGGTGTATTTCCTTAAAACTTTCCTCTGCATTTTTAGAGAATGCACTGATTACTTTGAATGTTTATGCATAGTGAACTGAGACGTTTTAACAGTTCCTAGAGAAAAGATGACACAAAGAGGTGCTGGGGATGGATAATACCTTCCATTTGCATCGTGTATTACTCTTTACCAATTAAAAAGCCTTAATAGATTCAGGCCTTTAAAGAGGCAGAAAATCATTATGCAAGTTTCTTGGCAGTGAAAATGCATATTGTGCTGCCCCGCACAACTCCACTTCTACTGACAAAATACAGAAGACCTTTTGTTCAGCTATTTTCCCGGCACCGTGTCCCAAGCTCTTTAAAAGTCTGTCTCTTATTGGCAAGTGCTGGGATACAATAGGAGTCATTATTGTTTTTCGTGTCATCAAACATGGCAAAGATGTCGCATGAATTGCGGGATGAATTATGTAGCTCGGGAAACACTTTTCCAGGAACTGGGAAAGGAGTGGAACAGACACACAGCTGACAGGCTGAGTCAGTGCAGTGGCAAAGAGCATGGGTCCTGGGACCAACTGCTGAGATTTCACTCATGGTTCTTACTCCTCAGGTGACCTTAGCCAAGTTACTTTAAACTCTCTGGGCCTCAGTTTCCTCATCTGTAGAATGAGGAATAATATTTGCTAGTATAGAATGGGCACAGTGGCTCACCCCTGTAATCCTAGCACTTTGGGAGGCCAAGGCCAGTGGATCACCTGAAGTTAGGAGTTCAAGACCAGCCTAACGAATATGGTGAAAGCCCGTCTCTACTAAAAATACAAAAAATTAGCCAGGCGTGGTGGTGCACGCCTATAATCCCAGCTACTCGGGAGGCTGAGGCAGGAGAATCACTTGAACCTAGGAGGCGGAGGTTGCAGTGAGCCGAGATGGTGCCACTGCACTCCAGCCTGGGCGACAAGAGTGAAACTCTGTCTCAAAAAAAAAAAAAAAAAATATGTGTGTGTGTGTATGTATGTATACACACACATATATACACACACATATATTTTTCTCTAGCACATATATATGTATATATGTATGTGTATATATACACACAAATACATATATACATATATGTGTATATGTATATATGTACATGTGTATATGTATATATGTACATATATGTGTATATGTATATATGTACATATATGTGTATATGTATATATGTGTGTATGTATATACACATATACATATATGTACACATATACACACACACACACAGACACACACACACATATATATGCTAGTATAGCAGTCCCCCTTATCCTCAGGGGTAAGTTGCAAGCTCCCCAGTGGGTGCCTGAAGCCAAGGATAGTACGGAGCCCTATGTCTACTGTGTTTTTTCATCTAATTACCAAGAGGGCTACTGAGTGACCAATGGGTGGGTGGTGTACACAGCCAGGGTACACTGGACAAAGAGAGGATTCACATTCTGGGCAGGATGGCGAGAGATTTAATCATGCTACTCTGAATGGTGCAAAATTTAAAACGTATTGTTTACTTCTGGAATTTTCCATTTAACATTTTCAGCCCGTAGTTTACCGTGGGTTTCTGAAACTATGGAAAGTGCTACTGCAGATAAGAGAGGACTGCTGTGTTTTCTTCAAAATGGGGGTGGTGATAAGAATAATACCGATTTCAGCCAGGTGCGGTGGCTCACGCCTGTAATCCCAGCACTTTGGGAGGCCGCGGCAGGCAGATCACGAGGTCAGGAGATCGAGACCATCTGGCTAATACAGTGAAACTCCGTCTCTACTAAAAATACAAAAAACAAAATTAGCAGGGCCAATGGTGGCGGGCGCCTGTAGTCCCAGCCACTCGGGAGGCTGAGGCAGGAGAATGGCCTGAACCTGGGAGGTGGAGCTTGCAGTGAGCAGAGAGCGCACCACTGCACTCTAGCCTGGGCAACAGAGCGAGACTCCGTCTCAAAAAAAAAAAAAAAAAAAAGGATAATACCGATTTCACAGAGTGCATTTAATCCAAGAAGATTACATGAGAAAACAAACACAAAGTACTCAGCTCTACTGCTCAGCAGCACATGACACGGATGGCAGCCAGGTCACTGAGTCTGAGAAGCCTTAGAAGTCCTTTACGTCACAATTTGCCACTTGCTCTTTTTTTTTTTTTTTTTTGAGACGGAGTCTTGCTCTGTCACCCAGGCTGGAGTGCAGTGGTGCAATCTTGGCTCACTGCGACCTCCGCCTCCCGGATTCAAGCGATTCTCCTGCCTCAGCCTTCCGAGTAGCTGGGACTACAGGCGTGCGCCACCATGCCTTGCTAATTTTTTGTATTTTTAGTAGAGACGGGGTTTCACCGTGTTAGCCAGGATGGTGTCGATCTCCTGACCTCCGCCTCCCAAAGTGCTGGGATTACAGGCGTGAGCCACCTCGCCCGGCCCCTACTTTTTTAAATTAAAATTGTTACTGAATTAAAACATACACTCAGAAAAGTACACAAACCATAAATGCATGGCTTCACTGTTACAAAGCGAGAGCAGTTGTGAAACCACCAGGCAGATGAAGAAATAGACGGTGTCCAGCACCCCAGATACCTTCTCTCCTGGGCCCTCGCCGTCATTACTCCCCAGCAAGAGCAACCACTATCCTGACTCCTAACACCAGATTGGTTTTATCTGCTTTTGAACTTTTTTTGAATAAAATCTTACTTATAAATGAATCGCGAAGAGTCATGATCTTATGTGTTTAGCATCTTTCACTCCACATCATATCTACGGGATTCATATATGTTGTTGCATGAAGCAGAAGTGTATTCATTTCTTGTGAATATTCATATTCAATTGTATAATTATAGCACAATGAATTTATTTATTCTATAGTTGAGGGACATTTGGATTATTTGCAGTGTTTGTTTGTTCTTTGAGACAGCTTTGTTGTTGTTGCCCAGGCTGGAGTGCAATGGTGTGATCTCAGTTCACCGCAACCTCCATCACCTGGGTTCAAGTGATCCTCCTGCCTCAGTCTTCTGAGTAGCTGGGATTATAGGCATGTGCCACCACGCCCAGCTAATTTTGTATTTTTAGTAGAGACAGGGTTTCACCATGTTGGCCAGGCTGGTCTCGAACTCCCGACCTCAGGTGATCCACTCCCCCTTGGCCTCCCAAAGTGCTGGGATTACAGGCGTGAGCCACCACGCCCAGCCAATTGTTTGCAATTTTTAGGCTATTTAGAGTAGTGCTGCTATGAATATTCTTGAGTCCTCCAATCCATGAATGTGATATATCCCTTTCGCCCTTTATTTAGGTCTTCTTTAATTTCTCTCAGTGATGTAGTATGTAGTTTTATACATCTTTTATTAGATTTATTTCTAGATATGTCTTGCTTTGATGTTATTGTAAATGGTCTCATTTTTAGAATTTCACTTTCTAATTGTTTGTAGCTATTAGTAGAAATACTACTGTTTTTGGCTGGACGCGGTGGCTCACGCCTATAATCCCAGCATTTTGGAAGGTCGAGGTGGGCAGATCACCTGAGGTCAGGAGTTTGAGACGAGCCTGACCAACATGGCAAAACCCTGTCTCTACTAAAAATACAAAAATTAGCTGGGTGTGGTGGTGGGTGTCTATAATCCCAGCTACTCAGGAGGCTGAGGCAGGAGAATCTCTTGAATCCAGGAGGAGGACGTTCTAGTGAGCTGAGATTGTGCCATTGCACTCCAGCCTGGGTGACAGAGCAAGACTCTGTCTCAAAAAAAAAAAAAAAAAAAAAGAAGAAATCTACTGTTTTTTGTATATAGAGAGGATATCCAGCAACCTTGCTAAATTTTATTGATTTTAAGGGTTTGTATGTAGATTTAAAAAAAGTTTTTTTAGAGATGGAGTCTCACTATTTGCCCAGGCTGGAGGACACTATTCACAGGCATGATTGTAGTGCACTGCAACCTTGAGCTCCTGGGCTCAAGCAATCCTCCTGCCTCAGCCTCTCAAGCATTGGTACTACAAGCACATGCCACTGTGCCAGGCTTTATCTGTAGATTAAAAAAAAAAATCCTATGTACATAATCATGTTGCCTATACATAATAGCAACTTTATTTCTTTTTTTCCAATACATAAGACATAAGATTTTTATTTTTTTTCCTGTTCTATTGCACTGGTAAACTTCAAACACAATGTTGAATGGAAGTAGTGATAGCATGTCTTCTTGATTTATTTCTAATATCAGAAGAAAACATTCAATATTTCACCACTCAATGTGATGTTTGCTATAGGGCTTTTACAATGCCTTTATAAGATTATTTTTAAGAATTACTTGTTTGCTAAGAAGTTTTTTATTTTTAAACCATGAATGAGTATTGAATTCTATCAAATACTTTTTCTGCATTCCAGCCTGGGCTACAGAGTGAGACTCGGTCAAAAAAAAAAATCCCTCCTTGCAGGGATATAGACACGTTCAACAGCATCTCAGCTGAACTGCCTACTAAAGCAAAAATTCTTCTGTAGAAAGACCACCTGACTTTAATGAATGGCCCTGTAACCTGAGGGGAGAAGGGAGAGAAAAGAAAGGCACTTTGGGGTCCCTTAAAAGAGGAGGTGACCGGCCAAGCATGTTGGCTCACACCTGTAATCCCAACACCTTGAGGCCAAGGTGGGCTGATCACTTGAGGTCAGGAGTTCAAGACCAGCCTGGCCAACATGGTGAAACCCTGTCTCTACTAAAAATACAAAAAAAAAAAAAAAAAATTCTCTGGGCATGGTGATGGGTGCCTGTAATCCTAGCTACTTGGGAGGCTGAGGCAGGAGAATCGCTTGAACCTGTGACACAGAGGTTCCAATGAGCTAAGATTGTGCCACTGTACTCCAGCCTGGGCAACAGAGCAAGACTCCATCTTGAAAAAGAAAAAGAAATGTGGAAGAAGGAGGAAAGAGTAGATGGGAAGTGTTACTCCAAGAGGGAGGCGCAGGGAGCCCTAATGGCCAAGGTGGGGCACAAATCCACTGAGCACTGGGGATCAAGTAGAGGCAGGGGAGTGAAGGGCACTGCCTAGGGGCCAGGGAAGCCTGAAGTTTGGGTTGGAGACAGAGGCAGGGGATAGGGATCCCTTCCCCACATCACCAATTGCCAGTGATTGTACCAGGATCTAGGAATCCAGATAGGGCTACTCGAGATGCTGTGTGTCCAACCAGAGCCCAGGGAGAGAGCTGAACTGTGCCTCCCCTGTGGCCCCGGATGGGCCGAGGGAAAGGGAAGCTGCCTGTCCTGGGCCCACATTCCTGGGTGCTGCCCAGATAGAGGCCATGGGTGAGGGAGGACCCTCGGGAGCAGGGAACAGAGGTGGGCCCAGCAGTACTGGGGACAGGGAGAGACGGGGGAGGTGCAAGGGAGGTTTCGACAATGTTTATGTTTTCACAGCTGCCAACTCAGGGTGGGGGAGGAATTGCTGGGTGAGAGAAAAATAAGCTGAGCAACCTGAGCTGGTTGAGAAACTCATTTCTGAACTTCACAGGAAGAGTGGGGGGAAGCTGAGGAGTTGCCTAGGCCAGCAGGCCTTGTAGAAGATAACAGTGATGGGCTTTTATCCCTGCCATGACCAAGCCCTAGGCCAGGCGCCTCCTGACTCCTGCAGACACCAGTTGAAGCTTCCTCTACTCAGTTCTCCCCACCAGCAGACAGACCAGAAGCAGCTCTAGATACTGCTGCACTTTTGTCTTACATGAAGTCTCTGGGGCTCATCTCACCCTTTAGGGGGTCAGCTGGCTTCCAATGAATTGACCTTTTGGCTCAAGGGTTCCCAGAGAGACAGTCTCCTGCTTTGGGCTCCCACTTTGCTTACGTAGGGTTTATACAATGTAGGATCTTCTCTTTCTCCAGAGTTTCAACCCCAAGGCGGGGTAAGCCCCCTCGCAGCTGCTCTTCACCCTTGTCTGAGCACAGGCCCACACTCCTCTCACTTCTGTATGTCTCTCTTTCATCTCCCAGCTCCTGGAGAGCATCCACTCCCTCCCTCCCACATGTGACTTACAGTAGACTAGACTGCACACCTCCAAGCATTGCCGTGGAGAGGAAAAGAAGACTTTTGGAATTTTGGAAATACTGAAATTCCCAACAAAATTTCTCTTCAGCCTATGGTATCTCTATTGCCAGGAGCCCAGGACATAATAATTTCAGTGGAATTTAAAATGCATCATTTCAGAGCCAGGCATGGTAGCTCACACCTCTAATTCCCAGCACTTTGGGAGGCCCAGGCGAGAGGATTGCTTGAGGGCAGAAGTTCAAGACCCTACCCTAGCTCTACAAAACAAAACAAAAATACATCATTTCATGATAATGGAAAGGTCTCTAGGATTGCTAAGTGAAAAAATGCAAGGCACAATGAATGCTTCTTTTTCAAGGAACACAAATAAATGCTCCCTTTGGGCAAGAAGGGTAGAGTAAGAAAATATATTGGGGCCGGGCACGGTGGCTCACACCTATAATCCCACCACTTTGGGAGGCTGAGGCAGGAGGATCACTTGAGGTCAGGAATTCAAGACCAGCCTGGCCAACATGGTGAAACCCTGTCTCTACTAAAAATACAAAAATTAGCCGGGCATGGTGGCGTGTGCCTGTAATCCCAGCCACTCCAGAGGCTGAGGCAGGAGAATCACTTGAACCTGGGAGGTGGAGGTGGCAGTGAGCTGAGATCGTGCCACTGCACTCCAGCCTGGGTGACAGTGCAAGACTCTGTCTCAAAAAAAAAAAAAAAAAGAGAGAGAGAGAGAAAATATATTGGTATTTGCTTATATCTGCATCAAGAAATGCTGGAAAAGACTGACCAGAAATGAATAAAAGTGGTTACCCACGGGTGACTAAAGAATAGGATGTCTGGGAACTGGAGTGAGAATGAGACTTCCTAAGGTATTCTTTTCATTTGGCTTTGATTCGTGAACCATATAAATATTAGCCATCATTTTAAAATAAAAATAAATTAATTCTATAACGTCTAAATTGAAGGGCACAAAAACCCTCTCATGGGACTCCGTGGGGGAGTGTGTTAACGCACAGACACAGTGACTGCTAAGGCTCATGGGATTGGGAAACTTACAGGGCGGCGGCGGCTGTCTCTGGGGGCCTCCTCGCTCCGGTGGGTGGGTCGGTGCCTCTGCGCCTCTGCCAGCCGGCTCCGCATTTGCATCCGTCCCGGCTTCTCTCGGATCACTCAGGCTTGCCACCTACTCAGTCGGCTTTGCTCAGACTGGATTGGCTCTCCTGGATCTGGTGTGACCCAATCAGCTGTGGCCATGGGGACGTGGTTACTCTGGGCTCTCAGGGCTGCCTGGCACCCGTCTCCCTCTTCCTGGGCTGTGGGTGGAGACAGTTTCAGAGTAGAGGAGTCTACTCTGACAGGAAGACAATCACAGGATTGCTTGGTCCAGGCTGTTGCTGGATGGGTCACTCAAAGGTCGGGGTAAAGGTCCGGCCTGCAATGGGGACCCCTAGACATGAGGGAACAGATGGAAGGTTCTCGGGTGCCTGAAGGAGAGAGGCAAACCAGACGGCTGAGTAAGGCATCCGTCCCAACTTGCTGTATGACCTGGCTTCTCCTCTTGGCCTCGGTTTCTCATTTGTGAAAAGGGGATTGGGCTGGATGATACTCCGAGGTCCCGTCCATCTCTAAAGGGGGAGAAGCAAAGTTCAGCAAAAAAGCATTGAATTAGGAGTCCAGAGACCTGACTTCAGGTGCCTCTTCTCCGACCCCTAATCAGACCCCGTGACCTCCATGAGCCTCAGTTTCCTCCACCAGAGTATGGGGATAACACTCCCTGCACACTGCCATGAGAGTTAAATAAATTCCTGTGTGCCAAATGTCCTGTCGACTGTCCTGTGGGTGTAGATGGGTGAACATAAAGGCCATCACCTCTATGAAATGGGGATGTGACCCCTTCCCTGCCTCCTGTCAGGATGACTATGGGCTCAGATGAAGCAGTAGGACCCTGGTGGAGGGATTGAGCACTGGACTGGGACACCAGAGAGCTGGGCTCTGTTATTTGCCAGCTGTGTGACCCTGGCCTAGGGTTCTTCCTCTCTGGGCCTGCGCTTTTTCTCCGTGGAGTGGGAATGACAAGGCCTGCCTGACAGGGTTGTAGCAAGAAAATGAGAAGGTGAGTGTGAGGGCTGTTGTGTGAACTGTGGAGAGCTTTGTGGTGACAGGAATGATGAATGTGACTGTTCCCTGGTTCCCAAGTTCCCACTCTGGCAGCCCAAGCCAAAGGAGGATAAAGTGTGATGTTAATTAAGCTCAATGAAATCCCCCTCCAAAGCCCTGGGAGGGGTACTAGCAATGTATTTACATGGTCCTAAGGTTTCTGTAAAACCTATAGGAGTAAAACGTTTTGACTACAATCAGTGAAGATCACTGTCTCCTCCACTCCAACTTCTGTATCATCTTTCCACACATGTTGGATGGTTTGGAATGGCCATGGGCATTTTGGGGATCAGGCTAAAGGGAAGTTGAGTTAAAGACATATTTGTTTGGCTTAGTGGGATCTATTTATGTGGCTTACAGTGTAAAGCCATTCTGGTTTAGGAATGGTTTCCAGGAATACTCCTCCTATCCACCAATACTCACCATGCTGACTCACCCATCATTGTGACATGATGGTGCAGGGCCAGACGCCACATTGAAATGTGAATGTCAGCTCCCACCACTGGCAGTTTGTGGAAGAGAAACAAAGTTTGAAATGTACAAATCCAGAAGTTAGTCTGTAGAAAATTCTTACACTATCAGAACATGGGACTCATTTCTCATGCCCAGTCAAAATGAAAGTTCTCTCTTGTCAAGAATATATGCAATAATGTAGCATACACCATGACACGTGTGCCACACACTAGTTTCTCTTTAATGAGATTCATGCAAAATAAAATTGATCAGAATTCCATTGTGAGGCCAGGCACAGTGGCTCATGCCTGTAATCTCAGCACTTTGGGAGGCCAAGGTGGGAGGATCACTTGAGCCCAGGAGTTTGAGACCAGCTTGGGCAACATGGTGAAACCCTCTCTCTACAAAAAATACAAAAATTAGCCAGATGTGGCGGTGCGTGCCTGTGGTCCCAGCTATCTGGGAAGCTGAGGTAGGAGGATCACTTGAGCCTGAAAGTCAAGCCTGTGGTGA
The DNA here is from genome assembly GCF_028878055.3 of Symphalangus syndactylus. Classification (NCBI taxonomy): domain Eukaryota; kingdom Metazoa; phylum Chordata; class Mammalia; order Primates; family Hylobatidae; genus Symphalangus; species Symphalangus syndactylus. Next base: position 28,771,704 of record NC_072427.2, on the reverse strand, counting down.
GCCGTGATAGTGCCACTGCACTCCAGTCTGGACAACAGAGAGAGAGCCTGTCTCAAAAAAAAAAAAAAAGAAAAAGAAAAAAGAAATCACTGCTTATAGTGAGTGCTTGAGTGTTACAGCAGTTCTACAAGCAGCAAGTACTTTTGTGTGTGAAGTTAGATGTTTTATGCACTCCAATATATGGAATCACATCTTGGTGTAACTGATGCATCTTGTCCTGATAAGGCCTGGCAGTTCCGGATGAAATGGCACATGAAATTGCCACCAACACAGCAAGACAGCCCGAAGAAACAAGTGTTCCTGCGACAAAACTCATACATGTGCTCATCAATAAGTACAGTGTATGTGACATAAGAGTAATTTTATTACACAATTATGTAGCTCAAAGCAATGTAGTAGCAATTTAAGAATGCATCTGAATTGCTCTCCTTAACGAGCACCATCAACTCGGAGTATTTAAGATTGGTCCTCAACACAAGAAAACTTGAAAACCCTGAAATCTTACAGCTCATTTATAAAAGAAATTTGATAAAGGTTTCCCTCAACTTGACAACAATCCTAAAAATGTACATGACTTTACCAGTAAGTCATGAAGCCAAAATAGATTTTTGTAAACTATCACTAATAAAATAACAAATTAGTCAACCATACCACGGCAAGCAGTGAATTATCTTTCTATTCTCTTTATAGAAAATGGCAGCACAAAAGTACTGTCATATGAAAAAGCAGCCAAAAGATACATAGCAAAAATGAAGGGAAAAAAGATATTATAAATGTTTATTAAGCACTGAATAAAAAATATATTGCTATTGGGGGGGATTTTGTAGCATTTGTAGTGTCAACTTTTCTGATTTGTAGGTTGTTTTATTTTCTCATTCCAAGTGACTTTTCATGTTTGTACCTAATAGTGTCTTTATTTTTTATTTTTTTATTTTTTTAGACGGGATCTCACTCTGTCACCCAGGCTGGAGTGCAGTGATGTGACCTCAGCTCACTGCAACCTCGGTCTCCCAGGGTTCAAGAGCGATTCTTGTGCCTCAGGCTCCCAAGTAGCTGGGATTACAGGCATGCACCACCACGCCCAGCTAATTTTTGTATTTTTAGTAGAGACAGGGTTTTATCATGTTGACCAGGTTGGTCTCAAACTCCTGGCCTCAAGTGATGCACCTGCCTCGACCTCCCAAAGTGCTGGGATTAGAGGCGTGAGCCACCGTGCCCAGCTGTTAATTTTGTCTTTACGATTTTTATTATTTTCCTTAAGGAAGGCCTCCAAATTGTACAAAGTTAGGGACCACAAAACTTGCATCTGCTGTGGCCTAAGGGGCTGCAGTGATTGACACTCCACAAGAGACCCTTCTAATACCCAGGCCCACCTGCTCTCTCCTTTGGCTCCTGTGGGTGAGACACCCCCATCTCTCACCAGAGTGCACTGCAGCTGGCACTGCCATGGATCTGAGCCATGCCCAGCCCCAGCCCCCTGCACAGGGGACAGCAGCAGGCACCTCCCTAGAGGAATGAGCCTGGCCTTGGGAGGTCCCATCCTCCCACACACTCCTGCAACCAGGCTTCCTAACAGTGGCCTCGCTGCTCTCACACCTTCTCTGGCTGCTCAGCTCCTCCAAGACAAAACGGTTGGGCATTTAAGGCTCTTCTGGGTCTGGTTTTATTTTACATTGAAAATAGTTTGTTTTTGTTTTTTGAGACACAGTTTTGCTCTTGTTACCCAGGCTGGAGTGCAACGGTGTGATCTCAGCTCACTGCAACCTCTGCCTCCCGGGTTCCAACGATTCTCTTGCCTCAGCCTTTCAAGTAGCTGGGATTACAGGAGCATGCCACCATGCCTGGCTAATGTTTGTATTTTTAGTAGCAATGGGGTTTCGTCATGTTGGCCAGGCTGGTCTCAAACTCCTGACCTCAGGTGATCCACCCACCTCAGCCTCCCAAAGTGCTGGGATTACAGGTGTGAGCTACCACGCCTGGCCCAAAATAGGTTTTAAAAATTAGATTTTCTTTCCAAATAAATCTGATAAACAAGAAAGCAATCTTGTATCTGGCCACCACAGTAAATTCTTGACTTTTAAAAATATTGACACATAGTAATTGTACATATTTTTGGGGTACAGCGTGGTGTTTCCATACACACACACATTGTCTGATGACCAAAGCAGGGTAGTCAGCACATCCATCACCTCCAACATTTATTATTATTTTTTGCACCACAGTAAATTCCTTAATGATTTCTATTTTTTTTTCCTGTTGATTGGGAAGACAAACATGTTATCTGCAAATAGCCACGTGGTCTATCCGTTACCAACATTTAGACTTCTGGATCAGTCAGAGATTTGGTTCGCAAACAGCAGAAATCAACTCTACTTAAACTAACATGGGAAGGCTACTGGGAGAATCAAACTCTGGGCAGGCAAAATAACCAAGATTTTATTACAGTTCTGCCTTCTTTCTGTGACTTAGCACTCCTCCCTCAGAAGGTGCAGCCTAACATCTGAAAATATTTTCACTCATTTTCTCAGTTGCTGATTCAGCTTGCATTGCATGTTCCCTTCAAATCTCATGTCGAATGTATTTCCCAGTGCTGGAGGTGGGGCCTGGTGGGAGGTGTTTGGATCAGGGGGCAGATCCCACTTGGCTTGGTGCTGACCTTGAGACAGTGAGTTCTCGGGAGATCTGGTTGTTGGTTCTTGCCACGTGAGATACTTGTTCCCCCTTTGCCTTCCACCATGAGCAAAAGCTCCCTGAGGCCTCCCCAGAAGCAGATGTCAGTGTTATGCTTCTTGTACAGCCTGCAGAACCACGAGCCAATTAAACCTCTTTTCTTTATAAATTTCCCACTCTCAGATATTTCTTTGTAGCAGTGCAAGAACAGCATAATACGGTTACTCTGTACAACTCCAAGTCCAGTATTTCTGGGTGAGATCCATTCCTTCTCTAATTCTGTCCCACTCCTGTCTCAATATTCTGCAAACAATGTATACAATAGTGGATTAAAGGGAAAGACAAAATAAATTTATTAAAATATATAAATATACCCATGGCACTGCAAGGAAGAAAATATAGGCTCTGTATGGTTGTGGTTAGGATGTGTGACCTCCCTCCTCATTTATTCCATGTTTCCTTTGCCCTCCATCCACACCTTGGGTGGCAGGCATTCTTTACTGGTAGGGTGACCTAGATCATTATTCCTGAGGGGGCTAAGCCCTGGTGCCCTTGCCTGTATAGGTTTGTTGTACCTTCTTCCATGTTGACCACTGTATACAGCAGGATGAGCAGACAGGACAGAGGGTTCCTGGAGGTCAACCTCACTTCTTCATGCTCCCATTGCAGTGACCTCCCCATTACCTTTGATAGTCTAAATCAGTGCTGTCCAATAGAACTTTCTGCAGGGATGGAAATGTTCCATAGCTGCTCTGGCTAATATGGTAGCCAGGAGCCACATGCGGATACAGATCACTTGAAAGGTGGCTAGTGTGTCTAAGGAACTGAACTTCTAATTTTGTTTAATTCAAGCTAATTTAAATATAATAGCCACGTGTGGCTAGTGGCCACAGTATTGGGCAGCACGGGTCTAAATCAGTCATTGAAGCCAAAGCCTTGACCTCTCTTTGGGCCTGTTCGTCCAGTACCATGGAGAGCCCGTAGTGGTGGGCTGTCAGTATTAACTTCCTGTTTAGGCAGCCATTATGTTTTACTCACATTGAAGCTTTACTCCTTTGGATATCAAAACCTGTAAACCAGCAAGCGCAGAGCTGTGGGAACAAGAAGCGCATTTATTGAAAAGGTGTTATTAGTGAAGAGCACCATTCCCACATCCATGCTTTGGTGCCAAGATTGCTGTGATCACTATAAATTGGTTGCTGGTTGTGCTCACATACCAAACGCTGGAGGGCAGTGTCCCAAACTCACAAAATGTTATCTACCAGGGTGCTGGGACCGATCCTTTTTTTTTTTTTTTTTTTGAGACAGAGTCTCGCTCTGTCGCCCAGGCTGGAGTGCAGTGGTGCGATCTCAGCTCACTGCAACCTCTGCCTCCTGGGTTCAAGTGATTCTCCTGCCTCAGCCTCCTGAGTGGCTGGGCGTACAGGTGTGCACCACCATGCCTGGCTAATTGTTTGTATTTTTAGTAGAGATGGGGTTTCTCCACGTTGCCCAGGTTGGTCTCAAACTCCTGAGCTCAGGCAATCTGTCCACCTCGGCCTCCCAAAGTGTTAGCATTACAGGTGCGAGCCACCACACCCGGCTGGGACTGATCCCTTAACAGTCCATTCTACTCTTCTATAGGGCCAGCTGCTCCTACATGTATGAAAAGACTAGTGAATCCCATGACTATCAACCCCCTGCTCCACTTCTTTGACTGTACACCTGATCCTCGGGCAGAAACAGTGTTGTATGGGTTGCTATGATGGAGTGGAGGACATTATTCAGGCCACTGATGGTGGTGTTGATGGAAATACAATAAAGACAGGATGCATATTCAATTCCAGTATAAGTAGTTATTCCAGTGACGTCAAGTTCCTGCCCCTCCATGATGGAAGAAGCCCCAGTAAAACTAACTTTCCATCAAGTAGCTAACTGGTCCTCCTCACTGTGGTATAATATCAGATTTGCAGAACTGGTCTCTACTGCTGGAAGTTAGACCCTCATCGGTGCCAGTGGCTGCTTCAGCTTTGGAGAGGCCATTTGGTCCTTACTTGGATAGGTGGCTGCTGCCTCCAAAACTACTTTATTCCTGAGTGGGTACAAGGGTGACTGAGGAAAGAGACTTACAGACATTTACTCATCCACTGGGTGGGTCTTCTTGTCCACCTGATTATTGAGAACTTGCTCCACAGTGAGGACATTTTGGAGAGAATCCACATGGCACACAAATACTCATTGCCTCTGGGTCAGTTCTGAGCGATCCATGCACATTCCCTTTCCCAAACCACCCTGTCTCCAATCTCGCATCTTGTTCTGGAGTCCTTGTTTGTCCAGCAAAACCATGACCTACTGCCCATGAGCCAGTGTAGATCTATATCTTAGGCCATCTGGCCTTTGGGGAAAGTGTTCAAGATGTAACGCTCTAAATTCCACTCCTGAGAGGATTTGTTCTCCACACTGTCTTTTGGGGCCACTCCTGAGTGGGAGAGTAACACTGCAGCTGTGCACTTTTACTGAACCAGTTGGGGTAAACTCTACTCAATTATTATCTTCCTCTGTCAACTGGCCACAAGGAACACTCCTGAAGCCATAGATGTGGAGCATAGTTTGAGTGACAGGAGGACAGGACCACAGTAGGTGAAATATCCCCACAGCTGTGTTTGGGTGACAGGCCACCCATGTGTCCAAGTGAACACTGCTTGGCGCTTCCAGCTGCAACGATGGCAGTGTGTGCTCCAGCCTTCCTGCTTGGAACTGTAATTCCCATGTGTGTTCTGTGTATCAGATTTTGGTATGCCAGACTTGCAAAGAGTGTATTTCCATCTTTATGTTCTATATAGTTTAGTAAGATTATCAGTGTGTTGAAAGTTTGTCAGATTTTGCCTTCAGTCATCTAGGTATTTATGTGTTTTGGTTGGTGGACCCTGAACGATCTTTTCAATTTCTTCTCTAGTAACTGGGCCACTCAGATTTTGTTGTTGTTGTTATTGTTGTTTTTTGAGACGGAGTCTTGCTCTGTCGCCCAGGCTGGAGTGCAGTGGCACAGTCTCGGCTCACTGCAACGTCCGTCTCCCGTGTTCAAGTGATTCTCCTGCCTCAGCCTTCCAAGTAGCTGGGATTACAGGTGCACACCATTACACCTGGCTAATTTTTGTATTTTTAGTAGAGACGGGGTTTTACCATGTTGTTCAGGCTGGTTGTGAACTCCTGACCTCAGGTGATCCACCCGTCTTGGCCTCCCAAAGTGTTGGGATTACAGGTGTGAGACACTACGCCCTTCCACCACTCAAGTTTTTTATCTCTTATTGAGCCTATTTGGTAATTTACATATTTCTAGAAATATATCCATTTTTATGCATAATATCTGCTTTATCTAAGTTTTCAAATTTTAGCATCATTTTACACATATTATTTGCTTATAATCTATACAATTGCCTCTGTATTTGCAGTTGTGTAATCCCTCTTGCCTTTACTAATGATAAATATTTGTGTTTTCTCTTTTTTCTTAGATGCAATAGAGTCTAATCAAAGCTCAATTTTATCAATTCTACTTTATTTTTCTAAATCATTAATTTATATATTTTCATTTTTTGTTTTGTTTTGAGATGGAGTCTCGCTCTGTCACCCAGGCTGGAGTGCAGTGGGGTGATCTGGGCTCACTGCAACCTCCACCTCCTGGGTTCAAGCAATTCTCCTGTCTCAGCCTCCCAAGTAGCTGGGATTACAGGCGCCCACCACCACCGCCAACTAATTTTTGTATTTTTAGTAGAGATGGGGTTTCACCATCTTGGCCAGGCTGGTCTTGAACTCCTGATCTCGTGATCCACCCGCCTCGGCCTCCCAAAGTGCTGGGATTACAGGCATGAGCCACCGTGCCTGGCCTAATTTATATATTTTCTTTTGAAATTACCTTTGCTTTTCTGAGAGTATTTTATTGTACCTTTCCAGCTTCTTGAATTGAATGTTCGGGGCATTCCACCCCTCCCCCTGTCCCCAAATTCTTACCATTATCAATTTGAATGTAAGCTCTACAAAAAGAATCTCTCTTTCTTTTTGTTCAATCCCCAGCACCTAGAGCAGTGCTGGCCTATAATAGGCACTCAGAAAACATTTGTGGAGTGAATGAGTTACTGACTTTACATATAAGAGTTTTAGACTATGACCACTGCTCTGAGAAAATCTTAAGTCTTATTATCTAGGTTTTAATATTTCAGTTACTAACAATGATATTCTCATTGTTAATAATAATTTCCGACAATTTGTGATTTTTTATTGTTTTCGTTTTTTATTTTTGTAGAGATGGGGTGTCACCATATTGCCCACGCTGGTGTTGAACTCCTAGCCTCAAGTGATCCTCCAGCCTTGGCCTCCTGAAGTGCTGGGATTACAAGTGTGAGCCACCATGCCTGGCCTCAATTTTTATCTTTCAATTTAACTTGAGCTGTGGAGAAATGTTTGAAAATTTATAAGTGGTTAGACCTGGGGTGAAGGTATTATCTGTTTGTTGTTAATTTCTAGATGGATTACATTGTGATCAGGAAATGTGGTTCATATGATTTCTACTTTTTGGTTACTGAGTTTTTTGTGGACTGGTATATGGTCAGTTTTTGTCATTGTTCCATGAGAATTTGAAAAGAAAACAGGTAGTCTGTTTTGAGAGTACACACAAAGCTTATTTAATTTGATATTCAAACCTTCTCTTTACTCAATTTGAGTCTGAGAAAGTTATGATAAATCCTCCCACTGAGACGATTGCTGGGTAAAAGGCCTCTTCATTTCACATCTTCTTGGCACACTGTACTTTTATTTGAAAAAAAAAAAAAGTTCTTTATCTTGTTTAGTGCATCTTGCCTTGAATTCTACTTTGTCTGATATAAACATATCCTATCTTGCTTTCTTTATGTCAGCATTTGCCTGAGATATCTTAGCCAGGCCTTCCATGTGACTCTTGTTGTTTTGAGTATTTTGTAACTGGTGTGTAGCTGGAGTTGTGTAAGTCTGTGTATGAGTGCATACAAGAATATGTGGGTGCCTGCCCAGCATTAGGATCTTTCTCATTAAATAGAGGTACTTAGCTAAGTCACAGCTATCCTGCAACAAGGACATGTTTGACCTTCCTGCCATTTTATACGTTGTTATCATTCATTTTTGACTGGCTTTTTCTAGTCTTTTTGGACGAGTTTTCTGTAGGAAGATTGTATGGAGGGCCAGGTGTGATGGCTCACACCTATAATCCCAGCACTTTGGGAGGCCGAGGTGGGAGGATCACTGGAGCCCAGGAGTTTGAGACCAGTCTGGCCAACATGGGGAAACCCCATGTCTACCGAAAACACAAAAATTAGCTGGGCGTGTGCGCCTGTAATCCCAGCTATTTGGGAGGCTGAGGCAAAAGAATTTCTTGAACTCTGGAGGTGGAGGCTGTGGTGAGCCAAGATTGTGCCACTGCACTCCAGCCTGGGCCACAGAGTGAGGCTCCATCTCAAAAAAAAAAAAAAAAAGAAAAGAAAAAAGAAAAGAAAATGAAAGATTGTATGGAGGAGGAGCCAGAGGCCAAAGCAGTGAGTTGAGCTAGCGTGCAGCTTACGTTTGAGCTTCGTCTTGTGATACTTTCTGTGGTAGACTGAATAATGGCCCCAAAGATATCAAGCCCTAATCCCTGGAACCTGTGAATGTTACCTTAAATGGCAAAGATTTTTGCATATGTGGTTAAATTAAGGATCTTGAGATGGAGAAATTATTCTGGATTATCTGGCTGAGCCCTAAATGCAATCATGAGTGTTTTAATGAGAAAGAGGCAGGAGCAGATTTGACACACACACAGGAGAGATTTGACCTCAGAGGTCAATATGACCACTGAGGCAGAGACTGGAGTGGTGGGGACACAGGCTAAGGAGTGCTGGCAGCCCCCAGAAACTGCAAGAGGGAAGGAACAGATTCTCCCCTAAGCCTCCGGAGGGCGCCCCACTGTCAACACCTTGATTTTGACCCAGTAACACAGATTTGGGACTTCTGCTCTCTAGAACTGTGAGAGAATAAATCGCTGGTGTTTGTGGTAATTTGCTTCAGCAGTCATAGGAACTAATATACTTTCTAATCCACAATTTCCCCAGGGTGTGACTTCACCCCAGACTAGCAGGGCACCCACGGTCAAGCCCCCACAGTGTCCCAGGTTTGTGTGTGGTGGTTCAGCCTTTGCTTCTCTTCAGCCATCAAGACCAGCAGTGGCAGGGCTGCCAGTCACCCACCAGATGGTCATCCAGCTTCCTACAAGGATGGCAACTTCTGCCTTCCCGTTTTCAGCGCTCCCTCCACAGCCATGCCACACGGCCAAGCAGCATTCAGGAAAGTTCAGAAGCCCATCCAAACACTCTGACCTTTGCTTTTCCAACAGAGGGGTCTTTGGTTTTATCCTTCCTGGTCTCTAGGAGTATCTGGTCTCTCAGAATCCTCTCCAGATACTATACTCTCTGGAGAGACCAGGATAGTAACCAATTGTTACAGTATTCATACATTATGTTTTGGTGTTATGAGTGTCCAAGTTTTGTGCAGAAGAGCATTTCTCTCCTATTTCTCATTCTTCTTAAGGTTTTACTTGGTTTCAGAGAGGAGAAAGGGGTGGAGACGCCTTTACTCCACTGTCTCTAACCGCAAGTATCACTAGCTTGGGGCAGAGCTTATTGTGTAGTTCATTAATTCTCGTTTTTCATTTTGGCAGCCATGTTGGTCATTTCCAAATTCTCTTTCTCTTTCATTGCAGCCTGCTCCATCTAGTTTTATCTGTGTGACATCCTCTTGAACCTCACAGTTAGTCTGATTGATTGTACTCATTCCTTTTCATGGGAGGCCATTTCTTCAGCTTTTTCAGCCTTGCCCTCTCTTTTGAGCCTCTCCTTCTCATTGATCTGGTGACTTATTGTTATAGCTAATGTTTTTGTTTCTCCTACTTATAAATAAAGATCTAGATCTTCATTCTCCAAAACACTTGTTCCATTATATGTTAAAGGGATTATTTTCTTAAAGTACAGCTGGGCGTGGTGGTGTGCACCTGTAGTCCCAGCTACTCTGGAGGCACAGTGTCATAAGCCCAAGAGTTTGAGGCCAGCCTGGGCAACATAGTGAGGCTCCATCTCTAAATAAATAAGGAAATACTAAACAAAAAATTTTAGAAGTTCAATGGCTCAATTAGTGTGGGAAATGCTAAGTTAAACCAATGTTTTTTAAAAGTTCCTAAAGAAGCAATATGAAATAATGGTGAGGACGTGGAGCAACAGTAACTCCCATACATTGCTTTGGAAAACAGTTTAGCAGTGTGCGCACACTTGCAAATTCCATTTCTAGGTACATCTGCCGAGGAAAAATATGAAACATCTGTTTACAACAAGACTAGCACACAGTGTTCATGGCAGCTTTGCTCACAGTAAAAACTGGAAAAAACTAAATATTTACCAGCAGGAAAATAGATATACAAATTGCAATAAGTATATTCTTACAAGAAAATACGCTCAACAATGAAAAGTAACGAATTACTGACACATAGCAACATGGATGCATTGCACAGATATTATGGTGAGTGAAAGAAGCCAGACCGGAAGGGGTACATGTTTTGTGAGAATCCATTTCTGTGAAGCTTCAGAACAGGCAACATGAATCTATCATTATAGATGTCATAACGTGGTTGCCTGTGGGGTGGACCTGGGGAATTTCTGGAGTGATGAGATGTTCTGCACATTGATGTGGGTGTGGGTTATATGGGTGTAATCTTTTGTCAAAATTCATTCTACTGAATGCTTAAGATTTGTTAACTGCATGGAATGTAAATTATACAATAAAAGATGCTGCAAGACTTCTCAGAGCCCTTAACAAGCTAAGACAGATTATGAATGTCAAGAAGGGGGCTGCAGCATGCAGGTTTTCCTGATGTAACTGGACCCTTCTTGAAGGGGTGTGGGCAGGAAGTGTTCACTTTCCAAGTGCATGAACTGGAGGCGAATGGCCAGGGTGAGGACAGGAGCCCTAGGATTCCTTGTGCCTCAAGTCTGAGGTGTCAGGGAGTGCGGTTGGTGCTGAGGCTGGGGCTGAGGGGTGGGGTGCGGGAGTGGCAGTTCTCCATGCATTGCTTCAGCAGAGTCCAGGCCATGCCACCTGCTTCCCTCCACCCACCACTGCTAATGGGACCTCAAGGTGTCTTCGTAGGGACCAGGCTGTGACAGCAGTAGCAGCAGACTATGGTAAAAGCTGCCACTGCTGGGCCAAGACCCTCCCCTGCTTTCCCTCTATGGGGATTGTGGAGTCCTGTACCCTTTGTCCCATGCAGGCTGACCAAACCCCTTGTGGACTCAGCACGCGGTTCTAATCCAGTAAAGCCTGGGACAAAGGCCGGGATGGAGACAGCTCCTGAGGCCTCGTGCGGCCCCTTTGCTCAGCTCTGCTGCCCGGAGTTGGGGAGCTCCCTGGGCTCTGGTAGGGAAAGCAGGCCCCTGACTTGTCTAGCTGTGCAGCATCAATGGGCCTCTCGTTTTGCTTGTTCTCATCTGCTTCTCTGCTTCTAGGAATCCCTCAAAATGACTGCTTTAGCAATGATACCCTTTTCTGTTTTCCAACACTGCTAAAGAGATGTTCTTATTTTTCTCTTTTGTCTGTCAATGCAATTGGGGCACAGCAGGCAATTTATGGATGAATCAGAATGATTGTGTATGGATGAGAGGATGTGAGTGTGTGGGGTGTGAGCATTTGTGAATGCCTGTGCAGCCTGAGTCCAGGAAAGGGGAAGCAGCTTTGGGGAGCTTCAGAGGGGCGGGTGGGCAGCCAGGCAGGCAGTTGACAGTCTGCCCCATGAAAGGTCCTTGCTGCACGCAGGAATGACATTGCTGTGTAGTGGGGCTGACAGATGCTCCACGGGAGATTAGGAAATAAGTCTGCATCTCCCCTGGGCCCTGATACCATCAGCGGTTAAGAGGCCTGTCTGATTTCATTACAAATCTCCCATTCCCGGTGCTTAGAGCTCAGCCTCCTGGCTCACAGGTGTGGGAGGAGAGTGGGCCACAGCAAGGGCATTTTGCTTTTAATTGTGGTCATTAATCTGGCCCCAACAGCTGGTCTATCCTGCAGGAGAAGGAGGGGGAAGGGTGACAGGAAACCTATCAATTGGGAACCAGTTAACCCCCCTGCTGCTTTGCCCTCTAGCAGGCGGGGAGAAGAGGGAAAAGCTTCTTAATCCTGCTTTTCAGGGCCTACTTTCTGGCTCCTTGAGAAGGATCTCGGTTTGCTTCCTCCATGTTTTTTTTGTGGGAGTCTCCTGGAGCCAGTAGATGACAAGTTCCCAAGCCATGTTCCATTTATTTTCCCAGAGACAGGGCCACTGTGGTGTGTAGTGACAGCTTGCCTAGCGCCAGACCCTGCCCCAAAGTCAGGGCATGTTCCAGTGAGAAGGGTGGGGTGAGAATGTCCCAGGGGCTGGATAAGCATCTGGAACAGCCTGATGAAGGATAGGGCAGAGTGGGGAGAGGTCCCAGAGCCAGACAGGGCAGAGCTAGAGAGAGGGCCGGCTATGGCCACAAAATGGGAGCGGGACCATATGTGTGTGTGTGTGGGGGGGGGGGTGCGTGCACGCGCACACACACGCACATGCGGTGGGGACGGTGAATTTCTTCCCTTCTCTAGCCATCCACAGTCTTCAGCTGGAGCTACCCAGGGGAGGGCTCTGGCAGGCTCTGGGAGAGTCAGAGGTATAAGCCTGCCTTGGGAGCGCTCCAGCATCAGAAAAGTGCCCAGTGGCACAGAAGGGCAGAATGGGGCCAGATACCCACAGTAAGCACCCAAAAGGCAGGGGGTGGGGAGAAGTGTGATGGGGTTGGGGAGGAGGTGGGCTAGACTCGGGCCTTGAAGGGTGAATATAGTCCTGCCAGGCAGAGATAGTAGGGGCATGTGGACAGGAAAGAATGTGCCTCTGGGGTTCCTAGCAAACTAGGGATTTGCAGAGAAAGGGTTCCTATTGAAGAAAGAAGCTCTATAAGCAGTGAGCTTGATTCTTGGTGGCAGAGCCTGGGGGCCAATTTCTGGGGTTAGTGGCTGCCCCTGTGAAGACACGTTTCTGTGTCCTGTGTCCCCAAACCCCCTTGGCCTCGAGAGAACCAGGAGCAAGGCCCAGGCAGCCTTAATCACAGCAGCCATCAACTACCATGTGCCCTGAAGTCCTACACATGTGGCCTCCCAGAGACTCCATGGCAGCCCTGGCAGGGGCTGATGCAGACCTGGTCAGTTCCTGAGGCCTGGAGAGGGAAGGGACTTGCCCAGGATCAGACAGGGAGTCAGTGAGTTGGAACCAGGCCCTTCTTGCTATACTGTGGGGTCTGCAAAAAAGCAGCCCATTGTGGACCCTCGCCTCCTCCCACCAGAGAGCAGGGGCCCTGGGCACGGATGAGAAAGGGACAAGCTGCCGAGGTCCAAGGCCCCCGTGCTTCTGGGGAATGATGTTTGGTGCTGGAAGGCCTTTTGATTTTTCAAAGGAAAACCTAGACTCTTGTTGCCTGTTACAATGGATAATTTAGGGTAAAGAGTCAAGCAAGCCCTATTTGAATGTGGAGCACACATCAATTTGGGGTAGATCAGAGAGGCCCTAGCTAGCCTGGGAGAGCGACCGCTCTGCTACTTCCTCGGCGTAGTGACCTTGGGCAGGTCATTGTCCATCTCCATGCCCACGTTTCCTCCCTGGTGAAATGGAGTAGGAAAAGAAGCCCCCTTGCAGGATTGTCCTGAAGATAAAGTTCATCACGCATCACATGTAACGGTATGTGGCCTAAGGAAGTCGCTCAGTGTGAGCTGTCACTGCTACTGCAAGTCTTGTCACCTCACAGCACCATTCAGAGGAACACAAGCCATTTAGTTGCCAAAGAACTTGTCTAAGAGAGAGGGCATCACCCTTCCTTCATCCTCACCTGCTCCCTCTTGGGGCCTCCTCGGGAGGCCTGACCCTCTGGGAAGCTGGGAACTGTTGACTCTACCTCCTAAATATTTCTAGAATCTGTCCCTGCTCTTCCATCTCCACAGCAGTGAGCTTGGCTGGGGGTGCCCAGCCTCTCTCCCCTGGTTCTTTCTACCCCTCATTTCCCACTCTGGTCTCTCCTCCACTTCTATAGCCTGAGACATTGTTCCTACAGTGCAAATCTGAGCATGTCCTGCCTCTGCTGAGGGCTTCCTGTGGCTCTTACATGTTTGCCAGCATGTGACAGAATGAACTTGGCTTTGCATATACTGTTGCCTCTGTCTGGAATAACGTTCTCCACACTTTGTCCTCCTGGGGAACTCCTATTCACCCTTCAAAACTCAGTGCAGACTCATCCCCTCTCAGAAGGCTTCCCACACTGCCCTTCCTATCCACAAGTCAAGGTGGCATGCCTGGCCCCTCACACTGTCTTCTACGTTGTATGGATCCCTCTGGTTGTTTCAGTTTACACATCATGGCTGTCACTATTTTGCAACCTCCTTGAGGACCTTGGACCTACCTCTGCCCTCTCACATAGCCAAGGGTCTGGCTCATGTCAGTACTGGCTGACCCAAACTGAATTTGATACTAGTCAGAGATGCTGGGGGATGTAGGTGTTACTGTCCCAGGGCCACACTGTGTGGCCTTGGGCATGCCCTCTCCCTCTCTGGGCTGCAGCTACAGCATCTCTACAGTGAGGAAGCTGCCAGGGTCTGTTGGCTGTTCTGAGTTTCGGTACCTACCCAAGTCCTTCCTGCCTGCCTGCTCCAGGGATGGACGAAAGCTCGGGAGTCTTGGCTGCCTTGCAGACTACCTGCCTCTCAGGTCAGCCACACCTGTGGGAACCAACAGCATCACTCCCCAAGGTGACTAGTATCCTTGAGATAAAGGCATGTTTGTAGAACTTAAAACTTCTTTCTTTTCCCAAGAGAAATGGAGAAACCTCATTAAGCCAAGATGGAGAATTGGGTCATGCCCCAATGATGCCAAGCAGAGGCTGCCACTTGGCTCTGTGAGCGAAGCAGACTATTAAATTTCAGATATAAGAAATAATCTGCTCCCTGCATTCGCCTGATCACTTTATTAGCTGAAAAGATAAATTTAAACCACAGACTCATAGCAAAAAGAAGTAAGTCCACATTCACCTCCTAATTAAACTGAGAGAAGCCAGCTACATCCAAGGACACTCAGCCCACTCAATTAACATTTATTACAATCAGAAAACAATCTAATTCAATTAAAATGTTTCCACAAAAGGAGTTTAGTGACTTTCCCCAAAATAAAGTACATTCGACTGAAGCACTTATTATGCAAGGCAGTGTCATGATGGGAGCTGAAATAAGGGCTCTGAAGTGGGCAGCAGGCTCCGAGGAAAGGTAAGGGCCTGGGCCAGCCACTTGCTGAGGGAGGGAGGTGGTGCTTCGGGACACAGACACCCTCTAAAGAGCACATCAGCCCAGAGCTAGAGGGGCACCCGACAGCTGCTTTCATCCTCACCCCCCACTTCCCATCGCAGCCCTGTCCCTTGTCAGTTTACCACTGTGCCTGACTCTCCCCCAGTAAAGGGTCCAGGTTGTATAGGGAGGAAGGCAGGCTTGGATTCAGAGGCGTGGACCCATTTCTACCTCTGATGTGCTATGTCACCTTGGGCAGGTAGGAGGTGTTCAGAGAAATGACTGTTAACCAGGCTTTCTGAAATTCAGCCAGGAGATATTTGGAAAGCTGGAGAAATTGCCACTCAAAAGCTGCAAGCAGTTTTCTGATTCTTACGAGGCTGAGATGCGAATTCACAGTACCTTTGTTCAGCAAAAATCCCCTGATGAGTCCTTGGTTATAAAAACAGAAAGTAAATACCCACTCGGAGTTTGCCTTTTTCATCAACAATATTTGAGCACTTACTATTGCCTGGCAGTGGACTAAACACACTTGTTAGACTGTGTCCTTTCATCCTGACAATGACCCTGTGAGGTAGGAATCCCCATCAAAACCAAGGCTCAGAGAGTGGCTGAGGACATAGTTTGTCAGAGGTGGAACCTGAAGCTAAATCCAGATTCAGGCAGAGAGGCCACTTACAAGCTCAGAATAGCTGAAGGACCCTGGGGAGGAGGGGGTCTTGGAGTCACTGGACTTGGGTGGTCTTTCCTTTTGAAAAGCTCCCTGGTGACTCTGTCACTTTGACCTTGGAGATCTGAAATCTCTATTACCCACCACCACGCTGACTACTGGGGTCAGCCCTTGCCCGACACCCCAGGACAGGATGAATCAAGCCCCTTTCCATCCAATTCAATTGCACCAATATTGACTGAACTGTGTACCCTGTCACCAGCATGGAGTATAAGCTTTAAAAAAAAGCTTTGTTAATTTGATAGGTGGAAAATGAGATGCCAACAATATGATCTTAATTTAAAAAGAAAAAGGCAGAATAAACAACAGTTGCAGGATATACAGTAAATGTTAATGGTGGTCATTTCTAGATGGTGACCTAGTGGGTCAATTTTACCTTTCACATTTTCTACTGTAAACAGGCATTATTTTTATAATCAATCAGAAAAAGCTGTTAAAATTTTTTTTAGATATGCCACTTTAGTTTATTTCTCGTTTCTAGAAAGGTTAAACATTTGCGTTCTTCTGTGACTTCTCTGTTCTCATCTATTAGTGTTTTATGTTCCTAATGAGTTGTATCAGCTCTTTATAACTCAGAATTTTAACCTTATGTCTGTTATATGTGTTGAAATCTTTTTTCTGGGTTATTTACTTTTCGATTTTGTTTCTGCTGTTTTCCGTGGACAAAGGTTTATCACCTTTAGTCAAACCTATTGATCTTTCCCTTTCAGATGCTTTCCACTGTCTCTTAGCTTAGAAAGTCCTTTCTCAACAAAAGATAAAACATGCATTGACTTGGCATTCTTTCTAGTTCTTGGGATTTTTCTTTTCTTTCCTTTGTGGCATGTAACTCTTTGTTTGATCTGTTTAGATTTGTATTAGTTTATAGTATGCAGATTAATATTTTCCAAATAGCTAACCAATTGTACCAGCACAGTTTATTGGATAAACTTCCTTCCCTTCTCATATAGTGATGTCTTACTTATCCTATATTACATATACTAGTTTCATACTGATACTATTTTTAGGTTACCTATTCTATTACATTGATCTGTTTTTTCTTGTACCTGTATCACACTATTTTATTGATCATAGCTTTTTCATATGCTCAATTATGCCCTCAATTTCAAAAATTTCTGAGTTTCTTTCATATATTCATTCCTCCAAGTGACTCTGAAAACCATTTTGTAAAGTTTTTCACTCCAGAAAAAAAAACCCATTGAGATTTAAAATTCAAATTTCAGTAAATTTGAGACAACCTGATAGTTCATCTCTGTATCTGTGCATCTCCTTTTATACTTCTCAGTAGTTTCTCATATTTTGTTGTTTAGTCATCCCTATGTGACTGAATGCCTGAAGAAGTGGAAATAATAATAATAAGATTTGTATATATATATGTTATGTAATGCTATTATTTTTAGTGCGAGAAGCTACCTTTTAAGAAATAGTATGTCCATATTTTTTTGTTTTTGTTTTTGTTTTGAGACAGGATCTCACTTTGTTCCCCAGGCTGGAGTGCAGTTCATGGCTCACTGCAGCCTCAACCTCCCAGGCTCAAGCGATCCTCCCTCCTCAGCCTCCTGAATAGCTGGGACCACAGGCGTATGCTACCACACCTGGCTAATTTTTGTATTTTTTTGTAGAGATGGAGTTTCAACATGTTGCCCAGGCTGGTCTAACTTCTGAGCTCAAGCAATCCTCCCAGAGTGCTGGGATTATATGCGTGAGCCACCACACCTGGCCAATTATATATTGTTAAGTGAGAAAAGCAATTTTCACAGTGGCTCAGGCTTGTAATCCCAGCACTTTGGGAGGCCGAGGCAGGCGGATCACGAGGTCAGGAGATTGAGACCATGGTGAAACCCCGTCTCTACTAAAAATACAAAAAATTAGCCGGGCGTGGTGGCACGTGCCTGTAGTCCCAGCTACTTGGAGAGGCTGAGGCAGGAGAATGGCGTCAACCCGGGAGGCGGAGCTTGCAGTGAGCCGAGATTGCACCACTGCACTCCAGCCTGGGTGACAGAGCAAGACTCTGTCTCAAAAAAAAAGAAAAGCAATTTTCAGAGTATTGTACACAATAAGATCTAATTTTTGTAAGAGAGTGGAACCCTACAGTTATATGCGTATGTCTTGTATATATTTGCTCAAGCGTGGAGCTCTTAGGGGTTGAGGACTTTACAACCCTGATTACCATGACAGGGTGGGAGTGGAGGGGGTAGGTGAATGGAGAGCAGATTATTAACCAAAAAGAAAGAAAAAGACAAAAAGGAAAAGAAGGTTGTCAGTTGCTCTGTGGCAGCTGTTGGCCACTTAGTTGCCTTTGTGGTTCCAGAAGCAGTCCTGGGAGGCCCCTCTGTAGGGAAGATGGAGAGCAAACAGGCAAGTCTGCTCAGGGGCCTTGAGAGCAAACGTCTCAAAGACGGCCAGTGCCAATGCCTTGTGTTGGCCTGGCGATCCTATAGGAGCTCAGTGAAGGTCTGACAGGGAAAGGTGCTGGCCCTACAGGTAAGCTACAGATCTGACTGCTCAGCCTAGCCAGCCCTTTGTTCTTACTCATACTCTCTGCCCACATCAGGAAGCACTCCTTGGCTACCCCAGTCTGTCACAGTTGGAGCAAACACCCATAGGCCTGGGCCTATCCGCTGGCACAAAAACAAGCCAATAGACAAAGACTCGTATGGCGGTGGGGAGAACTGGCTTCAAGCCTAGGTTTGAATCTCAGCTCTACTACTTACCAGCTATGCAGCTTTAGGCAAGTTTCTTACCCGCTCTGAGTTTCCTCATCTGTAAAATGGCTGTAGTGGAGATCAAATGAGGTTAATGTGTGGGAAAGCCTGGACCAGGGCCTGGCCCAGTGGAGCAGCCAGGGGCGGTTCTCTTCCTCCTCTCTTCCTGTTAGTTGAGTCAGACACCAAGGACAGCAGGCAGAGCAGCTGAAGACATGGCCTCCCTGGAGGAGCTCATGAGAAGGGAGGTGCACACACACAGACACACACACACACACCAGGCCAGGAGCTGAAGCTGGGGAGTGAGTTGGTGATTTCAGATGGATGTCATCCCAAAAGCTTCTTGGCTGAATGGGGCCCTGAAGAACAGGGAGAAAAAGAACAGGAATGATGCGGGCACAGAGAATTTCAATGCATGTCTCCCAGGCCAGCCTGGAGAGTGGGGCGGCTGCAACGTCTGGTCAGCAATAAGCATGAGAGGTGGAGGACACAGACTCAGCAATTGGATTTTCTTCTCTGGACACCAAGAAGCCACTGATGATGCTGGGGTGACAGCTAGAGAGTGAGGGAGGAGGACTGTCCCTCACTTCAGGAAGCTGGGAGGTGGAGTACGGCTGCTGGAGGACAAATCGTAGTTCCCTTACTAAGGATCTGGGGGCAAACAAACCCTCTCTGGCTTGTTTTCACATGGGTAAAATGGGGATAATTCTAGAAACCACCTCACCAGATTGTGAAGATAAAATTAAGCTGTTAAGCTAGTTCATGGGCAAGCACCCCCAGGGCTGGCTTTCTAGTGACAGACTCCTTTACCCTGGAAGAGGAGCATCTCAGCTCTTCAAGGCATTCAACTTTGCCCCTCCCTGGGCGGCCTGGTGACTTTATCCCTCCACATTCTCTTTACCTGAGGTACAATTTGCCTCCCATCCCCCGTCCCAGGGCAAAGATGAACCACAGGCTTGGAGTTTTTTGCTCTGCCTTTGACTCCAGCTCAAGTGTGGGCTGGTGAGCAATGGGTGATCCTGGTGGGGAAAACCCAAATCCCTATACCCCCCACTTCCTGCATGAGAGTTACTTCTCCAGAGGACCCTGGTCCTTATAATCGCAGATTCCTCAGAAGCCCTCACAGCATTATCACTCAGCTTTCTGGTTGCTTCCATACACCTCCCAGAGGGCAAGGGAGCCATTAGTTGGTGTGTGTGTGTGCGCACATACCTGTACGGAGGTTTATCTGGGATCTCAAGGAAGTCGGTTTGTGTCCAAAAAGCCTATTTCCTTTTAGAGGTTTGCAAATTTGAGAGAACTGGATCTTGGCAACAAATTCCCTCCTACCCCCCAACCCAGTGTGAAATCCAATTTTTAAGTTTCAGCTGTAATTGCCTTGAGCTGCTCTTAACAACAACTTGTGATCTGCCAACTACAGTTCTTGGCTCCTATGGCACTAATGAAGTTCCTTCCCTTGTAGAAGAGAGTGTGAACTCACTTAAAAGGAAGCATAATTTGCTAGGCCTTGGAGAGGAGGCAAAGAGTTCCTGGAGCAGAAGGTATACACTTACAACCCCAGGCAATGGAGAGCTCGCCACACCAATTCACTCCCAGCAGGAAAGAAATCAAGATTCTCAGTGGCTTAGGTTGAAAGACAACACTCTGCAGGCATGGAGCTGCCAAAGGCCCCATCCAAATGTCAGTGGCCCATCGCCTCTGGACAACCCAGAGTCAGACAGGATGGTGTCACTGAGGACCACTAATGGAATTCTCAGGAATGAATCCCACGCTGGGTGACGTGATGGGGAAGGGGAATAGGATAATTTATCTCCAGGCCCTCCAGTTACACCAAAGGACAAAGTGATCCCACTGAAGAATAGAAACCCGGTGTTTTATCTGGCCTTGTTCCACCTCACCTGGAGTCTGGCTTGGGCAATCCCGAACTGGTCGCACCATCCACTGGCCTGTATCCTTTCAGGGCTCCAGGTGTTCCTGGACCAAACTGGGGGTCAGGCTGCTTATTCTTGTGGCCTAATAACAAGATGTAGATGAACTGGGAGAGAAGGGAGTTTTTATTTCTGTAACCAGTTACAGGGAGAAGGCCTCGAAGTTATCGCCAGATCAACTCAAAATTACGGTTTCCCACATCTTACATACCTTCTAAGCTATATGTCTACGTGTAAGTGTGCATTCATCTAAAGACATAAGTGACTATTTATTTATTTTGAGATGGAGTCTCGCTGTCATCCAGGCTGGAGTGCAGTGGCGCAATCTCGGCTCACTGCAAACTCCGCCTCCCTGGTTCACGCCATTCTCCTGCCCCAGCCTCCTGAGTGGCTGGGACTACAGGTGCCCGCCACCAAGCCCAGCTAATTTTTTTGTATTTTTAGTAAAGACGGGGTCTCACCGTGTTAGCCAGAATGGTCTCGATCTCCTGACCTCGTGATCCGCCCGCCTCGGCCTCCCAAAGTGCTGGGATTACAGGTGTGAGCCACCACGCCCGGCCAACTTCTTTTAATCTATAACTAAGATCTCAGTCTTGAAGACCTTCCTCTGGAGCCTTAGTAAGTTTACTTAATCTAAATGGGTCCAAGTGCTGGGGTGATTACCCTTAATCTTGTCTCCTGCTAAATCATGGAGGTGTGGGGAGTTCCTTCAGACCCCCGATAAACTTGTTTAATCCTAAACAGCTCCTGTTAAGAATGCCTTCGTTATTTTGTCATGCTTCAAGGCCCACGAAAAGTCTAGGCAAAACTCCCAGTGGAGCTTTTGTTACATTTCAGCCTTCGTATAAGGGCACTGGCCCCTTCAGCTTTTAATATTTAATTTAATCAGTCAGTACTGAAACAGTTGTTATGGAGTCCAGTGTTAGTGAGACCCGGCCTAGCACACAGGGTGACCACTTAGGCCAGCGGAGCTTCACACAGCAGCCTGGTCGTGGTGGGCTCCGTTTCTGTGACCTCCCAACCCCAACTGCCTACTTTTTCTTTGCTTCCTTTCCCCCAGAAGCCAGTGTGTTGTGCTGACAACTAGAAGGGAAGTTCCCTAGGCCCTTCTCCAGCAAGCAGGCTACACAGCTGCAGCAGGCAGGGCCTGTGTCCCTGGGGATTGTCTAGTCAGTCTTGCTGTTGACCCTTCCTCCTGGGCTCAGGCAACACAAAGAGAGCTTTTGGGTCCACACCAACATGGGTTCTGTTACGTTGCTCCTCAGCAACATAAACCTCAAGTCTGGCAGCCACTCTTCTGGGGTATGCCTTAAAAACAGCATCTGCAAATTCCAGAGTGCTTGCTAGTGGAGAAGAGCAGAGACACTGGGTTGGAGACAGTGTCCACTGTAAAGGGTTTGGTGTTCTAAAATCTGCTCTAAATTTAGAATCTACATGTTTGCTTTTTCATCTATTCTCCTCATAATGCGGCAGTTGTTGCTACCACTGCTGACTCTTCCTGCTTAAGCCAGGCAGCCTCCTCTGTGCTGCTGAAGTGTCCACACATTAGCTTGTCTGCCTTTGTGAGGCCTCTGTGTATCACTGTGCGTCAAAGCATGTGAATCTTGCAGATGATGCAGTACCAGGCCCTGTCCCCGCTCATATTACCTGAATAGCTCTGATTTCCACGGAGAGGGTCAGCCAGAGCCAGCTAACCAAGCCTCTCAACATGCAGTACAAACCCAGGAAGCCTGCAGGTGACTGCTATCAGGGGGCGATCTCACACAGCAAACCTGCAGCCTTCTGAGGTCTGGGAAAAGCAGAATGCCTTCGCTTTCTCTTTGGGGCCTGATTTAGATTACACAGGGAATAAAGAGAAATATAATCCACGTCAGCGGGGGATGAGGACCCAGAGTGCAGAAGGCACACAGGCTGAAAGCCATCATTTCCTGTGTTATAGACAGGGCACCTACCCTGGGGGGACAAGACATAACCATGTCTGCAACCAAACCCTCCCCAGCATGTCAGTGTGGAAGAGTCGCCAAAAGGACAAGCATTTGTCTGTTTTTTAGTGTGTATTAAAATGAATTTATTTACACAGTAACATGATGCCACAGAGTACACAGCAAAGTACCACAGCAAACCAAAGGGGGGCGCCACTGGTGGCAGAGGGGACCTTTCAATGATAGATTTATACAACTTTACAATATGTAAGTAGAGGGGTGAAGCTCCGGAAAGAGCAAAAACAAGATTTTCAAATATAGAGTGTGGGCAGGGCCAGAGAGACTTAAAGAGAGATTGGAATGAGGACTGTCATGATTCAAATCACCAAGTAGAATGAAATCTTGCTTCTGTATTTGCCTCATGCCAAAATGCCCTGCATATCCTCAACAGAAAATCCCAACCCAGTGTGTTCATACATCACACTCTTTAGTTCTAACTGGTAAAGGAAGGGATAACCAAGTAGTATTTGGAGGAAGTTCCTGAAGCAGTGTGGTTTAACCTTTCAAAAATGAACCCTATGTCTGGTCCAACATTCAAGTTATCGTGAGTGCGGACACACACATACTATCCACACACTAACGGGCAAAGTGGGTTTTCTGTACTACAACAACATTCGTAGCAAAATATATGACTCTGTAATTCTGCTAGGTTAAAAAATTTCCGACCTCTTTTGATTCCCTGAAACTTTCTTGATTTAAAAAACAAAACAAAACAAAACCATGGGGGTGGATGGGACACGTCAAGATAAAAAGCTGGAATAAACCCGGAGACTTTCTGGAGTGGGAAACATGTAATGGGATGTTGGGAATGCAGGCCCTTGCAGCCCACCTAGGTGGGGGAAGCTTCTAGCAGTGGGTGATGCAAAAATCTATTCTAATTTTAAACAGTTGCAGGGAGGGGGTGTTTAACAGCTGTATAGCACCTTGTACATTCTGGGCACTTATAGATATTAAATGATGGTGATGATGAATAGTAAACAACTCTGTAGGAAGGTTTATAAAAACGATTACAATTTATTAGGAAATTTCCCAAGAGTTCTTTAAACAAACCTATTAAAACTACCATATCTCTTTAAAAAAATCTTCCGCTCTCAGTATTATATGGATATGATGTTCTCAAGCTGAGGTTTGGGCAATAGCCACAGTCATGTCAAGAGGACATGGAAGAGTTCCTTCTCCTTAAATACTGAGGAACTTTTTATTTGCCAGGGCTTTCTTCATCTTCATCATCATCATCTTCTAATACACAAAATGGACTTCTTTTTAAAAAGGTGCTTTTCTGAGGATGGATTTATCAGCTAAATGCCTACACATGGAATGTATGTGAACTCCCCTCCCATGGCATCTCGCACAGCTCACCCTCATCATCTTAGAAGCATCAGGATAAAAAGGCTTGATTTCTTTGGTATAATCTCTCCCAGGATCTTGCACCGTAACTCTTCTGGCTTCCCTTATGGCACCGTTTTTGGTCCATGGAATCCCCACTTTCGGCACTGCTGTAAGCACGGACAGCTGGACTTCAGTGCGCACTTCAGCAAGAGCAGCACTTGGATTTGTCTCGGCACAGCACTTTCGGCCTTTGAGAATATGAGCTTCAATGAGGTAAAACTAATAACCTGGTTTTGTGGGCAGCCATCCTGTTCACTCATTAGGCTGGAGCAGAATTTTCAATCCTTATCAACTAGTGAGGCGAATGAAAAACATGCCAGGGTTGGCCCAGCAAGTCCAGTTTGTCTCACTCCTCTCCAAGAATGTTCATACTACATTTACACATCTAGAATCATTTGAAATATAGTGTAGTATCCTAAATCCATCTCTATTTCTGGGACTAGCCTGTACTTTTTCAGATCACTGCTGGTAAAATCTAGAAGAAAATCCTAATTGCAGTGAAATCTAGTGAAAATCCTAATTCCAGCAAAACCAAATGTCAGGTTACTTCCCAGAACCAAAGTATTCATAACTCAAAATTGAGATGCTTAGTAGGACCCAAAGATCTTTCCTGGAAACTTTTTTTTGAGACGAAGTCTCACTCTTATCTCCCAGGCTGGAGTGTGATGGCGTGATCTTGGCTCACTGCAACCTCTGTCTCCTGGGTTCAAGCGATTCTCTTGCCTCAGCCTCCCGAGTAGCTGAGATTACAGGTGCCTGCCACCATGCCTGGCTAATTTTTGTATTTTTAGTAGAGACAGGGTTTCACCATGTTGGCCAGGCTGGTCTCAAACTCCTGACCTCAGGTGATCTGCCCACCTTGGCCTCCTAAAGTGTTGGGATTACAGGCGTGAGCCACCGCGCCCGGCCTGGGAACTTTATACTACTAGAAACTTTTAAGATATAATTTTTGGTAGTTTTACTCCCAGAAATGTCATTAATATTTCTAGAGCTTTAGATCTCTTGGCTTAGACTTTCCCATGTTTACAAACTTATTCTGAGTTTGGAAGCAAAACTGACCCCCACTTAATCTGACAATGGGATGCTACTCCAACTGTTAAAATCCTAACGAGTATGTTTTACTTCTAGCTCCTCAACAGCAGCAGGGTAGGTAGGATGAGTGCCTGTGCCCTCATCCCAACCCATACCTCACCCAGTTCATCTTCTGAGGGCAAATCTTGAAACTCATTGCCATATTCCTGGCTTCCAGTTCTAGCTCAGCCTAGGGGTTGGTGATTCTTATGTTGTCATTCCACAGGTTACAGTGACTTTTTCTCATCCTGCTGTTATTCTTCACGAATTGGCTTCTAGGCAACCCAGTAGTGTACATATACCAAAAGGGCTCACCTCAGCCAGCACAGGAGGCTTCTTGAAGTTCTAGTCCTCTTTATGAAACATCCACTGAATTGCTTCCAAGACTAGGTTACCACTCTAACAAGGCACTCTGCTATACATTCAGTCTTGCTCTTGGCTACTTTAGCCACTGTTGTGTTTCTCTAGCACCCAAGTGTCACAGAGATTGTTCATGCTCATGTGGCTTAAGGAAAAGTTCCAATAGGAGCTTAATTGTTCAAACTCTCAATATAAATGGAAAACTCTATAGTATAGACTTCAATAGAAAACAATTTCCAATCAATATTGAAGGCAATAACTTCCTGTTACTTGAGAAAACGTAAAGTGCTATACTAGTCACAATTCAAACATATATATATATATATATATATAAAATGTGTGTGTATGTGTCTACAGAGGGTAGGATTTCTTTCCAGTTGATGAACAAATTCAAAGTTCCTACCACAATTAAAATGAAAAATATTTGTGATAATGTTAAACTGACTGAATTTCATTTTTTTTTGGAAAAATATTCTGAAGACCAACTCATGTAGTACTTTTTGCCTAGAAATATAGTTTCTTTCTCTATTCTGCTCTAACCTGTAACACCCTCTTCCCTCTCTATCTCACATTCTTTGGCCATCACCCAGAGAAAAATTAATCTAGCCACCTGTCTCTGGTAAGCCTGAGGCTTTTCTCTGGCTAGTTCGCATTCATCTTTTGCCCTTAACAAATCTGAATATAAAAACAGTACTAAAAACATCTGATGTGAAGAGGTGCTTGGTTTACCAGTGCTGTAAGATAATGGTAGTGGAGGTGTCCATGCTTATTATACCATAGAGTTAAAGAGAAGACTGGATCCAAATCATAACAGACAAAGAGAAAGAAAAAAAAGATATGTAGAGACATAACAAATAGAGGGACCAGGAAACATTCTGCATTAAATATGTAACCTCATTAAATAGTCAACATTCAAATTTACATGGGCAAGGCACCACGAACGTGACATTGAGAAGGTATATCTCAATATGCAAGCCATTGCAAGATGGGAGATGGGG
Source organism: Symphalangus syndactylus (assembly GCF_028878055.3). Taxonomy (NCBI): domain Eukaryota; kingdom Metazoa; phylum Chordata; class Mammalia; order Primates; family Hylobatidae; genus Symphalangus; species Symphalangus syndactylus. Next base: position 28,745,514 of record NC_072427.2, on the reverse strand, counting down.
GAGGTTAAGGGAATGTGCTGGCTGACATGGTCAGTGGTCTGTGTGCTGCCACTTCAGTGCATAATCAGGCAAGGAATTATGTGCACATGGTCTATGCTAAGATGAACCAAACACCAACCTTCAAGGCAAGGCGCGGCCATGCCACAGGACACCAAGAGCGGACTGCTGGCCTGCAGCAGCATGCCCACTCCATGGCCATTCCTAGGAGCAGAGCCCTGCACTCTGGCTAGACGAGGCAAGACTCTTTGTGGGCTAACCAGCCTTCTTTCCTGTGAGTCCTATATTGCTGGCCAGGGGATAAGGACATTCTCCAAATAGAGCCTCACATAGTCCAATCACTTAAAAAAATAATAAGAGCACAATAAAATACATTATTTTCCTTTCCTGATCCTCTTTGATATACATGAATCACATGAAAGGCTGTTAAAAATGTTAAAAGTTTAGAAATTTCCAAGGCCACTAATGTGCTATGTAAGTAATACTGCACAATCAGTCTTGGCTTTAAGGAAACTCTGCACTGGTAGATGAGGGGCCTCAGGGCTCACTCACTCACTAGGCACAGAGAACATGTCTGTCAACCCTGCCACAGGTTGCTTCTCTAGAGGCCTGGCCTCCGCTTCCAGCATGCGTGTGCACGCACACATGGGCACACAAGTGTACACACACATTGTTCGAGTGACTCTTGGGATTTCAAGGTCCAAGTAAACACATACTCACAGTTTTGAATAAAACAAGCACAGGTGCACACGTGTATACACACACACACACATACACACACACACACACCCCAGTGGAAGGAACGCTCATCTCTTAGCGCAAATATGTGCCCAGGGAAGAAGGGGGAAGGTTTCTGTAGACTCGCTTCAGGTGAAGTTGCAACATAAACACTGTAATATACAGCTAAAACAAATACATACAAAAATTGCACATATATCCATAGAAGGGGAGCACAGGCTGCACACACAGTGAACAGCTCTCAATCATCCACCTCAGCAATCAGAATTCCTGTGAGCTGTCCTCCAGAGCCATTTTAGAGAGAGTAAGAAGGAGCAATGAGCCACTTACACTGGGAGGCAGTCTCTCTAGAAGAGGTCAACATTCTAAGGAGGTCAGCAGTCTCATCGGTGGCCTTCTTCCTCTCCCCTGCCTACGGCTATCCCAACAGCCCACCTCACTGTGCCCTCTAAAGGAGATCTTAGAGCTCCACTGACAGCTATTTCATTCAGGGCAATTGTTTACAGCATTTGGTAAACTAGTTAACACTGGCTACTGATAGAAGGGAGCTGGCCAATTACTGCTCGGGGAAAACTGCAAATGCTGACAGTTCTGACAGTAATCAAAGGGTACTTTAAACTCTGTTCCCTGATGGCCCCTAGAGAATTGCACATGCAAGAAAATCATCTCCTCATGCCTTGCCAGCTATTTATAAGCTCTGAACTGCACTCCACCCTGCTGAGGCACTGGTGACACCACCTTGGGTCAGCTCTCTAATGGGACACAAGTGGCTGATAAATCCAAACTTCACTGGCAAGTGGGGACAGAGTGGAGAATCAGGCAGTGGCAGCAGAGGGGAGACTATTAGGGCTGTCCTCCATGCAGTGCACATACTTACAGATAATGGCAATGAAAATGGGTCTATGACCCAAGGATGGGATCTCTCCTTTTCTTTCTACTCTCTCCTGGAACAAAGGATATAGTCCCTGGTAACCAAAACTGGGCCGATGCTAAGGATGGCAGTTCTGCCTAGTAAGTCAGTTGTTGACACCTTAAAGGAAGAGTCTGTTGCCAGAGTCTACTGGGTCATGGTAGAGACTGGTTAAGTCTGTCTACTGCTAGTGAGAATACTTGGTGCTAAAAAGATAGGTGATATCCAGAATTATGGAGGAAATGGACACAGCTCACTGGCTCACTGAGTTCATACCAAAGAAGCTGTCCCTTCAAGAATATGGATTTTCATTTTTACCTGCATTTATGGGACTATTAGGATAGAACGTGTTTCAAGGGAAGGCAACCGCAAGTTACTGCATCTGAATTTCTGTAAAGTTAAGACAGACTCAGCTTCTCATTCAATCTGGGGCAGTGGATAACCTTTCTGAATGCACCCACTTGTTCATGGACAGGGATAGAGGTTTGTCTTTCTTCTTTCCTTGAATTTGGAGTGAGCACTAGGAAGGGGAAGTGCATGGGTGACACGAAGAAGGTGAAGATGTGGTAAAAGCATCATCCAGGTACACATTAACGGTGCTGCAGAATTTTCACAATACAACTGAGGGAGTCTGTAGTGGCAAAAGCCAAATACTGAGCGCAAAGCCAGTCCTCAAGGCTGATCCCACCTTCCCTGTCCAGGGACTTCTCAGCAAACTTGATCATGAGCAGTGTTCGCTTGATGTCTAGCCAGTTTTGGAGCAGGGTGTTCCTCTGTACTAGGCTAGGGCAGGCAGTGAAAGTCTGGAGGAGATCTTCGCGGGGGCCCCAGAGCAGACACTGGAGGATGCCTTTGGCGTCTGAAATGAGGATCCGCTCAGAAGGGTTGGGATTCAGGAGGCAGCTGGCCAGCTGCTGCAGACCCCGGGAGTAGGGGGAGCGGAATGGGATGCGAGGCAGGTCTGCTCGTGTGTATTCCCTCTCCTTCAGCTCTGGGTTCTCATCAAAGGGGTTGGGTAGGTGCAGCATCTCATAGATGAGGATGCCTGTCTGGAACTCATCACACTTTTTATATTGGGTAGCTGTTATGATCTCTGGGGCAAGGCGAGACTGGTCCCGGAGGATCTCGGGGTCCAGCAGATGGCTCTTCTGCTTGGCCTGAGAGAAGTTGCTCACGATAAGCCTAGTGGGATAAGATGAGGTGGGGCTGAGCTCTGCAGGCCAAGAGCCTTGGGCAGTCCCCCCAGGCTGGTAGTGGACAAGTAGCAGGTTCTCCAGGCGTAGATCGCAGTGAGTGACATGGTAGGGTTTGAGGTGCTCAAGACCAGAGCATAGCTGTAAAAGCAGCAGACACACCTGCCTCTCATACAAATCAGGGCTTTTCCCATGCTGGGCCAGAGAGTCTCGCACAAAATCAGCCACAGTAAGACATGGAACCTCCCTGGTGATGACCACAACATGGCTCCTCTGCTTCTTGCTCATGACTCCCTGATTCTCTTTCTGGGATGATGCTGCTTCAGAACAGGGCTTTGGGTTTTTCCCATCCGTTTCTCCTTTGGATTCTTCTTCAGTCTCTTCCATGCCATCCTCATCCTTTTCAGGGTCATCTGGATCCTCCCAGGGAAGCAGACGGTTAGGGACTTCAGCAAGGAAATGACCACAGTCCTGCTGAATGTTAAAATGGACAGCCAGACTCTGCCGGACAGCCAAGCTGTGATAATACTGCTGAGATTCTTTAGCTTTGCTCTTACAGATCTGAAAGATAATAAAACAATTTAAAACTCACACTCTCATAACCAGGTTTACGATATATCAGGGAGGATTAACTGGAAGGTGACTGGTTAGGGACAAATAATCATATAGTAAAGTTGTTAGCAAGGCTTGCCCCATGTTAAGTGACAATAATAATGGTGGTAACCATTTCTCATGGTTGTCTACACGCCAGGCTGTGGTGAGCACTTTATGTGTACCATTTTTAGTACTCACATTAACCTTTCAAAGTAGATTGAGAATCTAAGAATTTAAAAAAGAAAAAAAGCCCAGGGTTATGTGTGCAAACCTAAGTTTGTTTAATGCCAAAGCCTGCTCTTTCCACTATAACCTTGCACCTCATCAGAACAACAATGACAAAATAATTTTTTACTTACTTCTGTAGAGGTTTGTAGCTCAGACTGATACAGCAGGCCAATGGACTCATAATGGAGACCAAAATACCTTATTTAATCACCCATCACCCTTTGTGTCAACATCTCACAGGTCAGGAGAGTGATATAACATTGGCCAGGTAAACTGTGGGTTTTCCTAACTTTTCAATGAATGTCATTGTGATGGTCACAACACTGGCACTCATAGTTCACTGGTAGGGTTGAGAGAGTCACTGGTCTGATCTAATCAGAACAAAACCAACATTTCAATGGTGGTTTTCTGAGTTTTATGCTTTCTCTTAACAGGCCTCATTTAATACCCACTATTGAGGCAATAAGACCTTTCATAAAGAACTTTATTAAGTGGTTATGGATCAAGGAAGAATTTTTTGATCAAAAAAAGTTAGCCAAGAGTTCTACATACTGTGACGATTGTATTTCTACTCTTAAGGGGTTATCGAAGCAAAAAGTAAGTAAAACCACCCCCAAATGGGTTATCCTCATGCTATAGAGAGGCTGACGTGGAAGACTCAGTTTCTAATACTAGTTCATGGATCATAATAGTCTGGTCTGGAGTCTGCTCCACAGCCCTGTTAACTGAGGGTCATTCTCTGCTCTCCCTCCTCAGCAGAGGCACACTGCCACATGTTACAAATATCAAAGGCTCCCAGCAACATGCACTCTCTGTAGTGTTTACACTGCTTGTTTATTACAATAATACAGAAAAGCAAAATTTAAAAAAGCAATTTCTAGTCATTTTTATTTAAAAAGAAAAATGTATACATTCTTAGGAAGATTCAGATAGGACCCAGTTCTGAGAAGCAGCACATTCTGATTTCCACTCAAATAGATTAAAAAAAAAAAACATCAAAGGCAAGGGAGTCTCAACGGAGAAAAGCATCTCTCTCTCTCTCTCTCTCTCTCTCTCTTATTCTCTAGTTTATCATATTTATTACAGTTAAAGAGGCTTGATATCAGTGACCAGTGCCATGGAAATCAATCAATCTATCTATCTATCTATCTATCTATCTATCTATCTATCTATCTATCTATCTATCTATACCTGAGCACGAGCTCCTTCAAGTCTTCTACTACCTATCTAATTCAGTTTGAGGATATACTAAGTATTTCTTTTTTAAGCAAACTTCTGGTCTTGAACAGATGTCCCCAGCCTGAGTTCAAGTTCAAACATATATCTTTCAGAAAATATTATCTCTGGAAAGCTCTCGAAGTCTTAGTATATGCAGTATAATATATAATCCTATATATTCATCAATCATAACATTTGTTATTTTTATAACTGCACTGTTGGCAATATTTCACATTTAAGTGTTACCAGGTATTTAAAAATTCTATACTAGTCATTGTTTAGTTGTATAGGAGTTGGATCCAGCACATGGCACCATTAACCCCATTGCCAGTTAAATTTGCTCAATATTACCTTGTCTTCTGGAATGAAAGCTCAAGGGTCTCAATTCTTCATACCACTAAATTTAGCTGAATCAGATTGGATGGTTAAACTCTAGCTATTACATTATAAAAAAGGACACTCTCCAAGGGCTTGGGAGGCCTGGGATTTAGCTTTGCTACTAGCTGTATAACCTTGGGCATTTCACTAATTTCTCTGGGTCTCAGTCTCCCTATTAAAGGAGACAATATGAAGAACACTGAAATCTACTTCACAGGGCAGTTGTGAGGATTAATTGGGATCAAGTATATAGAGTACATCTGTAAACTACAAAGTTGTACAAATGCAACACTGATAATGACTAAAGCAGTTAACAACTTGCAAATGTCAAACTAATGCAATCTTAGAGAATCCTAATTTTTTGAAACAATGAGCAAAACAGAAAAATAGATCTTTATTTTGAGTCCCGCCAGCCACCTGCCACAGCAGTGAGGCTCTCTGACCACAAGTTTGATAGAGGACAGACAAAAAGAAACTGCTAACATTCAATACCTCCAAGCCAGGGTCAGCCCTGACAAACAAGTTAACACCAGCAGTATGTTAGAATCCAAGAGAGGGCAACCTAAAGCTATGAGAGACAATTGTTTGGCCAAGTCTAGTTTTAACTATGTCAAGTCAGGCTGAAAAAAAAAATTGTGACCTTGTAGTTTAACATTAGAAGCAGAGAAGGTATTCTAATTGTGACTAGTATTTTAATTGTGATATTCTAATTATATCTAGACATTCACACAGACACACACATTTTTATAAGGTCCTCCAGAGCTTTGTGAGTAGACAAGAGTGTGGATACTACAATAAGAGTTTATGTTTAGCTTCACAGATCTACTTGAGATAAAGGATCAAAGTGATTTATGAAGAAGAAATGATAAATTGTTCCACGATTTTGGATGCTCTAAAGGAAAATGGTCTCCCTAGATAGCCAACCTGAGTGGGCAGCACTTTCTTATCTCTTCATTTTATAATACATAGACAGGTTGAAGAATAGTGAGACACTCTAGCTTTAAGAGCAAAGGCAAAAGGGAGAAGACTAGAGTGTAAAAGAGGAGGGAAAAAGAGTGATTTTACTTGGTTCATAACCCTGAAAACAGTTATAACCCAAACACAGACCAATGGAGATTTCCATAATAGGATTTTGCTTGATGGGTATCTCATAAATCTTTATTATGGAGCCTGCAATGATGTTAATTTAGGTAGGAGTATTATATTATTCTAGGTACCACATTGTAGCCATTTTTCAAATATTAATAACTCCTTTAGTTAAAAAAAAAACTTCAAAATGACCTCACTTCAGATAATAAATTTCTAGTTCAAAAGTTATTTCAGAAAACAAACCAATTTTTCAGAACAAATGGATAGGGTTCTTCCTGTCAAATTTTTTCCTTCTGCCCTTACCCAGTATTTTCTCTACCAGGGATTAATGTAACTTCTTCTTGGCTCTCATTATCTTTCTTGAAAAGAATTCACATTCCTTCTTTATAAAGAGTAGCTGGCATCTCAAGAGTAGCAGGAGGAATCTCAAGAAAGATTCTACTTGTTCATGCCAGCTATTCTTTAATCTATAAATGATTACTTCAGGACTCCTCCTAGGACCCCCAAAATTTAAAAATAGGAATAAAAATAAACTAGAACTGGAATGGTCCCACATCTTCATTAAACATTCCCTTTTCTAATAGAGGAAAAATCACCTCATATTTGCCTTGGCTATGTTTGGGAAAATCTACTTAAAATGCTGTGAATTTGGCAGATTCTGTGCTGTCTATATTTTCTGAAAGGCAAGAAAAAATGCTATGAGAGCCTGAGCCACAGTGACACTAGAGGGAGCTGCAATATCAACATCCAGGAGTCATTTACTTATAAACTGTGCAGCAGGAGAACAAAACCAGGCTGCTGAAGGCTGAATATTCTTGTAAAATACACCACAGGGCCTCTTTCTGGATAAGTTTTTGTTTCTATGATGGTGGCAATACCAAATGCGTGCCAAGGGAACTCCTCGTGTGAAGAGCACAGACAGGAAGAGAAGCCCATCCTGGGCACAGGAACCCTCGCCCACTTGCCAGCTCACAGGAAATGCCCGCTTGAGCTATTCTCCAAAGGATTCAGAGGAACATCAAAAGGGCCAGCCAGCCAGCTGGTATATACATATGCACCAACATGAATAACCTACAGTTGCAAAAACAGAGGCTTGAAGGGAAACTGGGTGCTTGTCTGGGTTAATAAAGATCAGTGAGGACAGAGAAGGGAAAAATATTAATTCATTATCAATTGATCATTCGAACAAGTATCTCATGGCTCCTGAGCACTTCCCATCTGTAAAACACAGCATCCTGAAGCATTCTGACCAGATTCCTAAATACAGGGAGTGGAGACCCTTTAACCACTGATAAATTATCTGTTGGAAAACTGGGGGAGAGGGGAAACAACATATTGTCTTCTAGAATCATAGCCAAATTACCCTCTCCTGAGACCTTCTCAGACTCGGGTCAAAGAACTCAACATTTACAATCTTAGCAGGGAAACAGAGCTTGAAAATGGTTCCTCATGCACAACCTGAAAAGTTTAATTCCAAACATACATTTCGGTTCAGGGGCTCATTTTCCATGTTGCTCATGACAACTGCCCTGCATACCTTTGAGGCAAATTTGTCATTAAAAAGCATTTATGTTTGTAATAACTTCAACCTAGACAGCTAACTTCTAAAAACTAGACCGCAGGGGCTTTGACTGTAAAGTCCCATTAAAAATAGCTGGGGAGAAGATAGTGCTGTTTAACACTACTGAACCTTTCAGAATGATCACAAAGCCTGGGACCTGTGAGAGGACATACCTCCTGATGCTCTCTCAACAACATATACTCTGTTTAAGGCAACTAAGTCAGAGGGATGGGGGAAAGGTGGACCTGTGCAAAACTGGATGATATGACTATGGAATTAATCTGTCGTTGAATGGCATGGTGTTACCCATTCTTCTTCATTGATCCTTTTTCCCAAAGGTTCCCTAAAGTGCTGGTATTTGGAGTGCCTGCTCTCCATTCTAGTTTTTCATTGACAAGCTCTCTTCAGCAAGCTTGCTCATGGCTTCAACCATGTCATATACACTACTGACTTCCGTATCTACATTTGTAACACACACTTGTCTTTGGGCTTTAGGCTCATCTATACAATGACCTACTTGATTTCTTCCCATATATGTCCTAACCCATAGATTACTTAAAGTCAACATAACCAAACCTGAACTCTTCGTCCCACCAAACTCACTGCTTTCCCAGTACTCCCTCTCCTGATGAATGGCTTTGTTACCTGGATGAAAAACCAAATTTACTTTGGATTTCTCCTGCATCTTCACTCCCTATGGCTAATTAATTACCAACTCTTATTGATTTTTCTTCTAAATAACTTTCAAATTATCCTGTTTTCTCCATCTCTATTGCTACCTTCATCACTTGCCTGGACAACCACAAAAGCTTTCCAACTGATCTGCCTGCCTCTAATGTGATCCCCTCAAATACATCTTCCACATGGCTACAGAGCCATTAAAAAACAACAGCTGGTATTTCCTCCTTATTTAAATTTCCTAGCGGCTCGGCTTTATCCTCATAGGAGAAAGTCCTGGCCTTGCCTCCCTTTCCAGTCCTACTTCCCACCTGTGTTCCATTTGCTCTTACTATATTGAGCTATCTGCAGCCAGCCACCCACTCTACCCTCCAGGTGCTCCCTCAGTTTGGGGCTCCTTGTCACCCCTCATCTGTCTGAGGGATTCCTACTTCTTTTAAAGCCCTTCTCAGGCATTATTTTTATCAGAGAGAGGAAGTGCTAAATACCCTAAACCCCCTTTCTGTGTTACTTCTATATCTTGTACATATCTCTATTATTGCAGTTATCACATTTTTTATCTTTAAAAAATTTTTTTTATAATTTTTTTTCAATTTTATTTTAGATTCAGGGGGTACATGTGCAGGTTTATTACCTGGGTATATCTCATGATGCTGTGGTTTGAGGTACAACTGATCCCATCACCCAGGTACTGAACACAGTACCCAACAGTTTTTCAACCCTTGCCCCCTTTCTTCCCTCCTCTGACATTTGTTTGTCTATCTTACAAGCAGATACTTGTATCTTTAGGGCCTAGCACAGAGCAAGGCACGTAGTACTTGCTCCACATGTCTGTAAAAGATTCTGAGAAAAGGCAATATCTGATCCAGTGCTGCCATAGGGCTTATTTACTCGGAACAGGTAGAATATATGAACAGCTTTTATGAAACAGATAAAAGTTGGCAAGGTGACGGGGTGGGGGCAATGGCAGAAAAATCTGAATAATAAACACTCATGAATGACCTGACTACACAAATGAGTGAAATCTGATCAGTGAGGGCTGTCTGTTGAGTCCAGGCTGCCCTGGGGGCTTGCTGATTTTGTACTGCACAAAACTATACAAAACAACATGGCTTTTTGTCATTCGATTCAATTTTCTCTCCTTTGCCCCAAAGTAAGCAATAATAACAAAATATAAGACTCTTCAAAAATATTCTACATTAGCTCTGATTTTTCCATTATGGGCCCAGTATGCCTTCAGCCTACCTCCAGTTTATCAGCAGGGAATCTCATTTCCATCTCACTCTATGCATTTTATAGTGCCTCAGTGAACCTTAAGTGAGATGGATGCTATAGGGAATGAATTGTGGAGGGACAAAAATGAGAAACATTAAAGATCACACACATTACACCATCTGTGCCATTTTGTCACATCACACAAAAGTACAACTGCAAATGGGAGTGAGCATAGAATGAAACCCTGCAACTTCTAAATTGATATCCAGTATTTGGTATAACCCCACTCTAAGAATACAGGCTGATCAGTGATTGACCTCAATTCCTTGATCTGCCTAGGAGGAGTATTGCTATACTTGCTGCTACAGAGCTAAGACCCACACACACTCAATGCTGTTACAACTATATTCAAAATAGATTAAGTGTTTAATATATAAAATGCTGTATGGGCCCAAAGTACTCAGGACTCCATGTTGTAGGAATCTGCTATGAGAACTGTTGGGTAGGCCAGGTAATTTACAGCTTGAATTGCTGCAAAAATGTTCACATGCCCAAGAAAGTGATTTTGGATCCTAGAAGAGAAATTCAAGAAGGCAACTATGTAAGATTTCATCATTTTATTTGTGACTTGTACTCATCAAAGCTTTTCACTCTCCCACTCAGCATGTGTGTCCAATGAAAATAACTCGTGTTCCTGAGCCAGTAATTTAGGCTGACAGAAGGATGCCCAGGATATTCACACTAGAGAAACTGAGGCAGAGAGTAGTCCAATAACCAGCGCAGGGCCCACATTAGGAATTCAATTAACTTGAATTCCAACTTGTGATTCTCAACTATATCCTCTCACCTCATTAATTAAAGCCATGCTCCCTTTTCCTACCAGACAACTCATTTTGATTCCAGGTTTACACAAACATCCAAAACCTCTCCTTCCTAAATCAATTCCCAGTTGAGACTCAGGCGCTTCTGTATGCACTGAGCCTGAAACAAAATGGACACCAAACTAGGATGGCCATGAGTATGTGTAGTTGGCTGCTGATCAACCACTTTCTGTAAAGTTTCACTGTTAAAAATATTTATTTTGAATTATGAAAGTGGAAGTGGTTTCCCCTCTAGTTTTTTCCTCACCACTAAGCCAGTAATTAATTGCCTGTATATATAGTCGTACTAGTTGTAAATTTCTACCAATCATCGTTGTTCCTGTAATGCTTTTTCGTTTAGTATCTTGTTTTGTCAGCATTCACCCAAATGAGATAAACGGAGACTCTGGAGTCAAAAATGCGGTAAAAGATGCTGGTCTCCACAGTTCACCTCTACATTATTACAAGCTTTTAACAAGATTCTGGCATAGCTGGAAGAAAGGAAGCAGCCCCACTTTTGTAACAGGGAAGTGTACATCTTTACTGAGTTTTGGGTGCTCTATCCTTGAGAACAAAGACTGGGACTACTTTAAAGATACCTACTATCCCAATTATGGAACTGTTGGAAAAGAACTCAAAAATTTGTACTTTTTGCTTATGTGAAATTTTTAGCACCCTCTTCAAAGTAACTGCATCCAAATTTCCTCTGTGGTCTCACATGGTAGTACTTTTTATAAAATGATCTCATAAGTGCAATGAAAAAACAGTATCTCAGTGATACTGAGCCATAATTTTGCCAACTGTCCATCCTGATTCTAAGCAAAAGGCTGTCATTTTTCCATTAAGAAGCAACACTGAGACACAGCAAGTTCAGTTTACTGCCTCAGGCATGCAATAATAGGAGAGGTTCTACCTAGGAGTCAGGAGGTAGCCTGCCACAAAGCTGGTGTGCCCATGGAGAAGTGATTGTTCCTCTCTGGCCTTAGTTTCCCACTGTGTAGAATGGCGAAGGCCCTTCTAAAATTGGCTTTAGTCTACTATGAGGATATGAGGGATTAGTCTACTACGGATTTAGATATGAGGATTTAGTCTACTATGAGGATATGAGGATTATGTGCTTGGTTATTGCCTACCCAGATTCTTTGAAAGGGAAAAAGCAAGGTAGATTTTTATTTAGAGAACAGGGAAGTTAAGTTCAGACTTAAGTTTATGTTAAGTTTTACTTTGAGAGCAGGAATATTTAAGTTAACGGCTGGAGGCCAGCTAATATATAGCCCACAGAGACAGACAACGCAATCTGCTGGGTGGTGGCTCACCAAATGGGGAAGAGAGGGTAAAAGAAGGTATGGACGAGATGGAAAATGGGAGTTGAAAATTGAATATTGTTTGGAAATCAATTTGGCTCTTCTTTCACCAAAACATTTATTTAAAAAGTAGGCTGTGCTCACTGCCTCCACAGCTTCCTCTTCCTATTCGCTCTTTAACCACTGTGTCTGGCATTCACCCCAATTATTACCAACATTGCATTTTCTTGAGGCTTACAAGACATTAAATTCTTGCCTTCTTCTGAGTCTTCATTCTGCACAAGCCCTCTGCAACCTTGGACTCTCTGGCCTGTAGGGCCCTGCCTTTTGCTACAGATTTTCCAATTGCTCCTGCTTTGGGTCACTTAGATGTATGGGCCTTTTCCCGCTTTGCACTCTTCCGTTACAATCTCATGTAGTCCCACAGTTTCAACTAAATCAAGTCTATGACCACATTTCTAGGCTTGAGCTCTCTTCTGAGTACCAAACCCGTATTTTTACCTGGATCCTGGGGTTCTCTCAACTTGGCTGCCCTATGGGCATATCCCATTGAGATCTCATCTTTCTGGCTTTTCTGATTCATATTTCAACCAATGGCATCACCATTCTCTTGGAGGTTGTTCTACCTTGAAATTTTAGCATCACTGCCCTAATCCCATACTCACCAGACATGGTCTACTGCCTTCCTCAGCTCTGCCCCTTCTTTTCCTTTGCCTTACATCAGGTCTCATTTTACCTGGACTACTGCAATAGCATAATGACTGGCTTCCTTGCTTCCAGTCCTTCTGACCTCTCTTACCATGGTTGTCATCCAAAATTTTATGTTATTTCTGTTTAAAAATACTTAGTGGCTTCCCACAAAACACAAAATAAAGTCTAACCTCTTAAGCACATCACTCAAATCTCTAAATATGTTCTCTAATCCCTCCGTAGCCTAATTTTCCACTATTCTCTCAATGTACTGCATTTACCACAAAGAATAGCAAAGTGGATACAAACGGCCCTTTCTTATTGGCCCCAAGATAAGTGTTAATAACTTATTTCATTCATTAATCTTCATTTATCTTTACATCTCTGCATACCACTCTGAAATTTCATTATAATCTGTTTTAAGAGCTATTATTTATGCCTTTGTCTTTCTCACTGGAATATAAGCTTCTTGAGGGCAAGGCTTTTGTTTCATTCATATGTATTTCTGTAAACTACAACAAATATCACAATGTTTTATACAGTAAACATTTTTTGAAGGGTAAAGAAATACTTACTGAGTGCCAACTATGTACGTGATATTATAATAGATGCTAAGGATATAAGAATTAATAAGCCATGGTCCCCGCCATGGAAAAGGTCAGGTATAATAGTGGGGAGAGGGGAGAGGAAGCATGTTTTTGTTTAATTATACAACTGTCTCATGATAATGCAATGATTAAGAAATCCAGTAGGTATAGCGTGCAACATGTGCTTAGAAAATTAAAGAAGAAAATTCAGAGCTGGATTCTTTAAGAACACATAGGAGCTTTCTAAGTATGTGAAAAGGAAGGAATAACCAACTTTTACTAAATGCTTAACTTTGTGCCAAATGATGCTCTCAGCACTGTGTGTGTGTATGTGTGTGTGTGTATGTGTGTGTGTGTATATATATCACTATATACATATTAACTTCTGTGATTTTTTACAATGGTTTTAAGAAGACCTGAAGTATTTTTTCCATTTTACAGATAAAGACACTGGAAATAGAAAAGGCAAGTAATAGCCAAGGTAACAGCTAATATGTAGCTAAAGCACAGATTTAAACCCAGGTATGTCTGACTTAAAAGCCTAAATTCTTAGCCACTTTGTTAACAGTCCTCACATTTTGTACATAGGAACGAACCACTTGGGGTACTTGCTACAAATGCAGTTTCCAAGGCCTTACTGCCAGCCATTCTCATTCTGTAGGAAATGAGATTTTTAATGAGGATCCCTCAGGTGATTCTGAAATAGGTCACAGCAGAGCACAACGCAGAAGTTCTTTATTGTATTATACTGCCTCCCAGGAGACGAGCAGTCCAGATAGAGGAACGAGAGTGTGCAAAAGCTGAGTAGCATTAAACAGGTGCTGTTTATAATTGGTACTAGAGGATGGGACTACAGAGATGAATAACTAAGGATACCTGTTTTCAATAAACTTAGTGTTAAATGGTCCAAAATCTCTGATTCTTGTTTTTTTAATTGAAAAGACATTAGGACATCGTTTTTTAAGTAATCAAAAAGGATAACTGTTACCACCTTAACATAGGAATTATTTGAGTATTACCATTTTGTAGGTCAATTTTCTTAAAGTTATGATCATGTTATTGGTATTCTGCTACTTTCATGTGACATTTAAAAAATGTTTTTCATAATTTTACATAGTCTTCATAATTACTGCTTTTAGTAGCTACAAACATTCCATTGGACTTATGTGCCATAATTTATTATATTGGTTCCTTAATATAAGGTACCTAGTTTGTTTCCAATTTTTGGAAGTATTTAAATTCTTGAAGCTGTCTGTAGCTTTCTCTCAAAATTTTAAGGAAAAACAAAGATGTTTACATCTCTGAAGTAACGAGAAAGAATATCTAAGTGCAGAACCTATCTAAATATGCTCAAGCCAAAGCCTAACATTAAGAAAGAATAACAGTGAGTGATCTATAAAATGTTGAGCAGCAATTTTCCATTATTGTTAATAACAATAATGCATTATTTTATATGTACTTTACAGTTTATAAAAGCAGTTTCCCTACATAAACACATGTACTATAACAATCATCTGAGGTAAGTAGGGCAGTTAATATACACTGATGTGAAAACCAAGAGAGGCGCATGACTTGCACAAAAATATACAGTGATATCTTCAGAACTTGGACCCAGGTCAGCTGACTCCAAAGCTCTTTATTCAGTGCTGTGATGCCTCTTCATTTAAGACCAATACAAATAATAAAGCTAATCATGTTGAATGAAGATTAGAATAAATATGAAAGAGGAAAACCTTCAAATCCAGGAAAAGTCCTGAGTTAAAACCACTTACTTTATAACAAAGACAAACATGACACCTGCTATGGACAGAATTGTCTCTCTTCCCAACCTCTTCATATGTTGAAGCCCTAGCCTACAATGTTACTGTATTTTGGAGACAGGGCTAACAAGGAGGTAATTAATTAAAAGAGATCATAAGAGTGGGGCCATGATGTGACAGGATTAGTGTCCTTCTAAGAATAGACACCCGGGCGTGCTTGCACATGCTTCTTGTGTTCTCTCTCGCTCTCTCTCTCTCTCTCCCTGTCATGTAAGGGCACAGTGAGAAGGAGGCTATCTGTAAGCCAGGAAGGGAGCCCTCACTAGAAGCCAAATCAGCTAGAACCTTGATCTTGGGTCTTCCAGCCTCCATAACTGTGAGAAAATAAATTTATCCTTTTCAGTCTATGGTATTTTGTTATGGCAGCCTGAGTAGAATGAGATTTTGATACTGAGAAATGGGGTGCTGTTGTAAAAATACTTTAAAAGGTAGAAGCAGCTTTGGAATTGGGTAGAGGCTAGAAGAGTTTTGAGATGCATGTGAGAAAAAGTCCAGATAACCATGAACAGACAGTTGCTAGAAATACGGATGCTAGGGGCGATTCTGATGAGGTTTCTGATAGTAACAAGGAACGTTATTGGAAACTGGAGGAAAGGGAATCCTTGTCATAAAGTGGCAAAGAACTTAGAAGGACTGTGTTTTGTAGAAGACAAAACTTGCAAGACATGAAATTGAGATTTCTAAGCAAAGTGAAGGAGTGGCTTGGTTCCTCCTGACTGCTTATAGTAAAATGTGAAAGGAGAGAGATGAGTTGAAAAAGGAATTGTTGAGCAAAAAGAAACCAGAACGTGAAGACTTGGAAAATTTGCAGTCTATCCATACTGTGAAAACGGTGAGGCCGGGCGTGGTGGCTCATGCCTGTAATCCCAGTACTTTGGGAGGCTGAGGCGGGTGGATCACTTGAGGTCAGGAGATCGAGACCGGCCTGGCTAACATGGTGAAATGCTGTCTCTACTAAAAATACAAAAATCAGCGGGTGTGGTGGCGGATGCCTGTAATACTAGCTACTTGGGAGGCTGAGGCAGGAGAATCACTTGAACCCGGGAGGTGGAGGCTGCAGTGAACCGAGATCGTGTCACGGCACTCCAGCCAGGGTGACAGAGTGAGACTCCATCTCAAAAAAAAAAAAAAAAAAAAAAAAATGTGAAAGCTTGTTCTAAGAGAATACCAAGGGTGTGGCTAAACAACTATTTGATAAAGAGAAGATAGATATGACTTATGGACTTAACCAGCCATCTCAGCACAAGTCAGGGATAATAATGGCATTATACCAGCAAAGACACTGCCAGTTTGAATTAAAAGGGACAAAGTGGGACAAAATAAAGGAAGGCTACTGAACTTGGATTCTACAGGACTAGCCCAGAGAGCTATTTGGCTGCAAACATGTACTATTCTTCAAGGAAAGGGAAGAATGATCCTGAAAGTGATACAGAAACATCAGGGCTGCTTTTCCCACCAAAGGACCAGCAAGCAAGGCTGTTCCATCCTCAGTTTCAAAGGGTGAAGCTGCCTTTTGAGATCTGGTAGGCTAGGATAACCATGACCAGTGCCTCAGTATTGGGCCACTATGCGGAGCCATGGTGGTGATGCTGCCACCCCAGTGGGTTTGCAGGGGAGAGTATCAAACCAAAGAGGATGATTCTTGGGCCGAAGATTTAATAGAACTTGACTTGCCAGGTTTTGGAATTGCTCGGGATTTATCACTCCTTCCTTCCTTCTGATTTCTTTCTCTTGGAATGGGAATGTCTATCCTATGCCTGTTCACAGTTGTATTTTGTAAGCATGTAACTTGTGGTTTCACAGGTTCACAACTGGAGAGCCTCAGGACAAATCATACCTTGAATCTCACCCATATCCGATTTAGATGATATTTAGATGAGACTTTGGACTTTAGACTTTAGAGTTGATGCTGTCATAAATAAGACTTTTGGAGCTGTTTGGATGTGTTCTGCATGCTATAAGGACAGATATTCTGAGGCAGGATGGGTTAGAGGTAGAGTGCTATGGGCTAAATTATGTGTTCCCCACCACCAATTCGTATGCTGAATCCTGAACCCCCAATGTGAGACAGTACCTACAAAGAGGTAATTAAGGCTAAATGAGGTCATAAGCATAGGGCCCTGATACAATAGAACTGGTGTCCTTATAAGAGATACCAGTGCATAGCCTCTCCCTTGCACTCTCTTCCTTCCTCTTTCCCTCACTCCTTGCCATGTGAGGACACAGAGAGAAGGTGGCTGTCTGTAAACCAGGAAGAAAGCCCTCCCCAGAAAGCAAATAAGCTGGAACCATGATCTTGAATTTTTTAGCCTCCAGAAATAGGGAAAATAAATTTCTGTTGTTTAAGTGATATAGAATATGGTGTGTTGTCATGCAACTTGAGCAAACTAAAATAACATACAGTTAGTACTCTATGACTGCAGTGGATTTGGTATTGAAGGAGGAGGGGTGGTATCCTTTGGCTTTCAAATTGCTAAATTCTACCATTGATTTTTTTTTTTTTTTTTTTTTTTTGAGACGTTGTTCCACTCTGCTGCCCAGGCTGGAGTGCAGTGCCTCAGCTTACTGCAACCTCCACCTCCTGGGTTCAAGCAATTCTCATGCCTCAGCCTCCCGAGTAACTGGGATTACAGTTGCCTGCCACAATGACTGGCTATTTTTTTTTTTTTTTTGTATTTTTAGCAGAGATGGGGTTTTGCCATGTTGGCCAGGCTGGTCTCCATCTCCTGATCTCAGGTGATCCGCCTGCCTCAGCCTCCCAAACTGTTGAGATTACAGGCGTGAGCCACCACGCCCAGTCTACCATTGACTTTTTGTTTGCAACATTTTAAAGAACTTTTAGTCTCTTCAAGAGACAGTTACACCCATTAGACTCTTCTAAATTCCCTTAGTATGGGAAGGGAATTTAAGAAGATAAACAGAAAAAGTTGTTTGTGTGGGCCAACTGTTAGTGTCTTTTGCTTATCTCTGCAAAGGCAGGGTTCACAGAGCCCTAATAGTACAATCAATTGGGCACTTCTGGAAATACCACAGGGTCTTAAAAGAGACATTTATATTTAGCATTTAGTGTAAAATATCCTTTTCCAAACCTGCCAACAACTCCTAGTATATAACCACTTGCCAACTGTTCTTTAGAGATTGGTTTTACATCATTATAAACAAAGAAATCAACACCAGACCACTGATTTGGGAAAGAGACAAGATTGCACGGCAATAACACATAAAGTTAGTCAAGCCCTACTTCTCAATTGTTTTGAAAGAACAGATAGTTCAATGTCCCTTTCTGAAACAGGTACTCATCCTGCATTGGTGATTTTGCAGCAATAAGGGCCCAAGATAGATAAGGCACCATAACCTCAATTTATATAACAGCTCTTAAGTGCTATAATCTCAAAATGCCTTTTTAAACTCAATAGTAATGTATTAACTTGAATCCAGATCCCCCTCCTTACAGTTTACCCCTCAGTTTAATTTAAAAAATGTGGGCTGGAGCACAGGGTTACTCTGCCAGTGACATCAGACAGTCAACTGGTGTAGATACTGTAACTGCAGAGGGTAGCTAGTTGTAGGTCTGTTTCAAACATACATTCTGTCTTGATAGACAGGTAAGGCCAATAGTTTACCTTATCCATTAATTTGCTAAGATACCATCTGGTCTTTCTAAGCCAAATTAACATGTAAAAGTCATTTAGATGTGTTAATTGGTTTTGAACCAGTGAATAGAATCAGTAAAAACAGACTATGGGAATGGAGAACACTACCTTAAGTTTACATATAGGGCTTTGTGTTTTTCAAAAGCCTTTCACATGCATTATCTCACTTGATCCTACACTCACTGTAAACATCTGAAAGAGGAGGAAATTGAGGCTCAAAGATTGTTACTCTCTTAAAGTAACCTAGGGAAGAAGCTAGTGGGTAGTGAATGAAATGAACACTTATTAGGGACATTTTGTTTTCTTTTAACCAAACAACAGCTCCATAAGATGGGTGCCAATATTGACAAAGCTACTAAGAGGCAGAACCAGGATCTGAACCCAAACCTTTTGGACTTCAAAGTCCACACTGTATTTATTACATTGACGAAATCTATGGTTTTCTGTTACAGTGAATGTAAATGGGCAAGAATTCTTGATGTCAAGAGTTTAGCTGTCTTGAAGAAGTGAGTTATCTGAAATAAGCAATCTATATGTAAGAAATTGATAAGTGGCACAATGGACAAAATGCAGCTATGGAGTCAGAAATATTTGTGATTAAAACTCAGCTCTGGCCAGGCATGGTGGCTCACGCCTGTAATCGCAGCACTTTGGGAGGCCGAGGTGGGCGGATCACGAGGTCAAGAGATTGAGACCATCTGGCCAAAATGGTGAAACCCCGTCTCTACTAAAAATACAAAAATTAGCTGGGCATGGTGGTGCACACCTATAGTCCCAGCTACTCGGGAGGCTGAGGCAAAAGAATCGCTTGAACCTGGGAGGCAGAGGTTGCAGTGAGCCAAGATCGTGCCACTGCACTCCAGCCCGCCAACAGAGCGAGACTCTGTCTCAAAACAAAACGAAACAAAACAAAACAAAAACAACAACAAAAAACTCAGCTCTACTACTTGCTAGCTGTGTGATCCTAACCAAGTCAGCTTACTTCTTGGAGCTTCATTTTCCTCATATGTCAAATGGAGAAAAAGATCTTAATCTCATAAAGTTGATGTGAAGATTAAATTACATAACAAAAATAAAGTTCCAGGAACATCAATAAACATTAGTTATCCTCCTCTATAAAAATGTTTCTCTAGGGAGCAAAGGAGTTACAGAGCAGAGGTAGACAAGCATTTCTTAGCTGGTAAAGGGTGAAGTCAGAAACATAAACCAGGTATGGTGGCTCATGCCTGTAATCCCAGCACTTTGGGAGGCCAAGGTGGGAGGATCACTGGAAGCCAGGAGTTTGAGACTAGCCTGGGCAACATAGTGAGACCACCATCTCTACCAAAACCAAAAAAATCAGTCATGTGGTGGCACACACCTGAGGCTGCAATGAGCTATGATCATGCCACTGCACTCCAGCCTAAAAAACAGACAGAAACATGCAGTGAACGGTACACAACAGACCTCGTATTTATAGGTAGCCCTTGCAAAAAGCAAAGCTCAAGGGTTACCTACTTTTTTTTTGAGACAGGGTCTCATTTTGTTGCCCAGGCTGGAGCGCAGTGACCCGATCATAGTTCACTTCAGCCCGGACCTCCTGGGCTCAGGTGATCCTCCCACCTCAGCCTCCTGGGTGGCTGGGACTACAGGCATGAGCCACCACATTTGGCTAATTTTTTCTATTTTTTTTGTAGAGACAGGGTTTCACCACATTGCCTAGGCTGGTCTCGAACTCCTGGGCTCAAGCTATCCACCTGCTTCAGGTTCCCAAAGTGCTGCGATTATAGCCATGAACCACCATGCCTGGCCAGGTTACCTACTTTAAAAGGACTTCTTTGGCTGGGCATGGTGGCTCATGCCTGTAATCCCAGCACTTTGGGAGGCCAAGGCGGGAGGATCACCTGAGATCAGGAGTTCGAGACCAGCCTGGCCAACATGGTGAAACCCCATCTCCACTTAAAATGCAAAAATTAGCTGGGCATGGTGGCAGGTACCTGTAATCCCAGCTACCCTCGGGAGGCTAAGGCATGATAATTGCTTGAACCTGGGAAGCGGAGGTTGCAGTGAGCCGAGATTGCACCATTGCATTCCACAATGGGCAACAAGAGCGAAACTCCATCTCAAAAAAAAAAAAAAAAAAAAAAAAAAAAAAGACTT
This sequence comes from Symphalangus syndactylus, assembly GCF_028878055.3. Classification (NCBI taxonomy): domain Eukaryota; kingdom Metazoa; phylum Chordata; class Mammalia; order Primates; family Hylobatidae; genus Symphalangus; species Symphalangus syndactylus. Next base: position 28,724,662 of record NC_072427.2, on the reverse strand, counting down.
CTTTGACTTCTAGAGTTTGGGTTAAGGTACCTCCAAGATCCCACAGAATTCTTGTTTACCTCTATCTTTGCATGCAGTATACTGTTATAATTCTGTTAAGTTACCTGTTTTCTCTAAATAATAAATAAGTCCCCTGCTTAATCTAGTATCTGGTAAGGGGTAGATGCTTAATAATTTGCTGAATGGAGGAATGAAGGAAAGAAAGGAGAAAAGCAGAATGAATCCATCCCAGTAACAATGTACTGGTTAAGACTTAACATGAGATTTATAATATTTTCTTACCTTGACTGCATAGTTATTAAGTGGATCTTTTGCATATGAAGCAGTATAGTAAACCGCATCACCTGCCTCACAACATGGTTTGTCACTGGTTAGCCTGAAGTCTGACCAGCTGTCCACTCCAAAACGGAGCTGGTCTTTCTGCCCAGCCATGAAAAGGTCTTCGCATTTAACAGCCAGTTTCTTCAAGGTATCTGTATGAAGGCTTCGGATTTTACCCACTACTTCCTCCCGATTCTCAAGTCCTCGATAAAGTGCTTGTCTCTGTGGCTTCTGGATGCCTCTGCCCTGTCTGCAAGAGGGCCCACGCCGGCTGGAGAGGGATTCCATGCTGTTGGAAAATCTATCCTTAATACTGAGAGTGGTTAAGCTGGAAATGCTGTTTGCTGCTGAGGGGACAGGTCTCTCCTTGCGCAAAGGCCTTTCCAAGGAGTCGTAAGACTCAATGTCCAGTCCTTTGAGTTCATAGCTGATGGAAGAACCAGCACTGCTGGCATCCCAGTTGGGGTCGATATCATAGGTGGGATTAGCCATGACACAAAGACTACTTTCCATGGATTTCTGGAGGTCCTTGGAGATTGGCTCTGTATTGGCTCTTATGATCATCTTCTTTGGCAGTGGGGGTGGTGTAGGTTGGGAAGCATTGGTTGCTTCTTGGTCTGTTTTCCCTCCAAAGGCGATGGCATCGTCCACAGCTCCCTTGGGCTGTCGTGGCTGCTTGGGAGGTATCATGGCTGCTCTAGATTGCCCTGTATTGTTTTTAAAGCAATAAAAAGAAAAGAGTAAGTAAAGTTTTCAATCTAATTTTATAACTGAAACTTGAGCAGAAATGAGTGAGGTAGCCATGAGAATGTAAGAATAAGTCAACTCTTTAGTTCAAAATGGGAAAAGAGAACAACCAAAGAACAAATACCTAAACATTGAAGTATTGAAGCCTTGGTGGGAACGACAAATATGCATAATGTCTTGGCCCTGTCTAGGAACAAGACACTGGTTTGGGTGATGAGTTTTGTTTTCAAAAAGGAAACCAGATTCTCCAGTCCTACCCTTCAGAGTGCTATATTCACCACACCAGAATATTAAGGGATGACAGACACTCGAATATACTTGGATTGTGACAGAGTAGAGATGATAGCATTGTGGATAAAGAAAATACTTGGGAGCATTATTACAAACAGAATTGAAACTAGCAATGTGACCATTAGACAGGGGCTCAGAAGATACTATTCTGTTCTTTTTATTCCAGTTACATTGTATTATATATAGCACTTGTCATGCATATAACATTTTCCAACACATGAATACAATTTCAAAAGCCATGCTATTTATTTTACTATAGAGATGGATTCTGACATTGCTTAAACGGTCTATGTAAAAGATTCCTGTGATTGTGGTAAGGGGAACAGTGTATATGAACAGTCAACTTCTGTTCTGAACACTAATTCCTAAACTCTTATGTGATTCTCTTTTATTTTGGTGGGCATATACATTGTGATTTGAGAGATACTATCTTTCAACATCTTTTATAAGCCCTAGTTAGAGAACCATTCATCTCTGCTTAGTTTCCAGCATTTATGATTAGAAAAAGATAAAACACATGTGTGTTTGAATATACCTTCAGGGCTTATTGTATAACAGAGAGAACACATTATTTTTTAAAGACAGAAAAATATACATGAAACTTCTATAAAGGCTATTAAAAATTAGTCTTGTTATTAAAATGAGGCCTCTACTCAAGATCTCAGAGTTATAAGGCTCTGTTACGGGTTAATTATATTCCCCAAAAAGGTATGTTGAAGTGCTAACCCCTGGTACCTATGAATGTGACCTGTTGGAAGTCTTTGTAGATTTAATAGTTAAGATGAGGTAATTAGGACGGGCCCTAATCCAATATGGCTGATGTCCTTATAAGAAGAGAAAATGCCATGTAAAGACAGGGACAGAGAGAGAAAACACTACATGACATTGGAAGCAGAGTCTAGAGTGACACAGGTGCAGACTAAGGAATACCAAGCATTGATGGCCACTACCAGATGCCAGACAAAGGCAAGAAAGCAATCTACTCACTGTCTCAGAGGGAACACAGCCCTGCTGACACCTTGATTTCAGACTCCTAGCCTCCATAACTGTGAGAGAATATATTTGTGTTGTTTTAAGCCACCCATTTGTGGTACTTTTTTACAGCAGTCCTAGGAAACTCGTACATTCTTCTACTTCATATAGAGTAGAAGGCGCTGGATGGTGCTGAGGATGACAATGAATAGGGGTGGTGGTTTGTTTTGTTAAAATCATGTTCTTGAAGCATGTCAATGGTAAACACCAATATAATCTGGGATTGTAATAGTAAGTGTTGCATATGATAGGGATACGCTACACTACTGTAGACTTTATATATACTGTATACTTAAGCTATACTAAATTTATTTAAAAAATTTTCTCCAATAATAAATTAACCTTAGCTTACTTAACTTTTTAACTTTATAAACTTAAATTTTGTTTAACTTTATAAATTTTGTTTAACTTTATAAATTTTGTTTAACTTTTATAATAACACTTAGCTTAAGATACATTGTACACTGTTTCAAAATATATTTTCTTTGGGCCAGGCATGGTGGCTTATGCCTATAATCCCAGCACTTTGGAAGGCCAAGGCGAGTGGATCACTTGAGGCCAGGAGTTTCAGACCAGCCTGGCCAACATGGAAACCCTGTCTCTACTAAAAATACAAAAATTAGCCAGGCATGGTGGCGCATGCCTATAGTCCCAGCTACTCAGGAGGCTGAAGCAGGAGAATCGTTTGAACCTGGGAGGTGGAGGTTGCAGTGAGCCGAGATCATACCACTGCACTCCAGCCTGGGTGACAGAGCGAGACTCTGTCTCAAAAAAAAAAAAAAAAAAATTGTTTTTTCTTTGTGTCTTTATGCTACAAATCTTTCCCTATTTAAACAAAACTTTTTTTTATAAACCTTTTTGTTAAAAACGAAGACACAAACACACATATTACTAGTCCTAACCCCTTACATGTGAATGTGACCTTATTTGGAAATAAAGTCTTTGTAGATGTAATCAAGTTAAGATGAGGTCATTAGAGTGGGCCCTAATCCAGTATGACTGGTGTCCTTATAAGAAAAAAACACCACGTGAAGACAGTGACAATGATGACAAAGGCCTACACAGGGTCAAGAATATCAATATCACGGTCCTCCACCTCCACATCCTGTCCCAGTGGCAGGTCTTCAGGGGCAGTAACACACATGGAGCTGTCATCTCCTAAGATAACAATGCCTTTTTCTGGTATACCTCCTGAAGGACACGCCTGAGGCTGTTTTACTGTTTTTTTAAAAATAAGTAGGAGTACACTTTAAAATTATGGTAATAGTACAGAAAATGCATAAACCAGTAACACAGTAGTTTATCACCAAGTATTATGTACTATACATAATTGTATGTGCTATACTTTATATGACTGGCAGCGCAGTAGGTTTGTTTACAACAGCATCACCACAAACAGGTGAGTAATGCCTTGCACTATGATGTCACAATGGCTATGTCACTAGGTGACAGCAGTTTTTCAGCTCCATCATAATCCTATGAGACCAGTGTTGTTTGTGCACTCCATTGTTGACCAAAACATCATTATATGGCACATGACTATATCCATTTCCCAAGCACACCACTTTCTTCAAGAATATCTAAGAATTTATATAAGCTACAGCAATATATATTGCAAACTCAAGGACCTCTTTTCTCCACCCATGTCATGTAGTAATATTTTTATAAGGAATAGAATGATATTAAATATAAACAAACAACAACACACATATATATACATATTATATATATATAAATTGTGTCTATATATATATATTTAGAGGGAGGGAGGGGGAGAGAGAGAGCAAGAAAGTAAGAGAAGAGAAAAAACATGAGAATGCTAAGCTTCAAGACGGTCAGAGCTTTTGTTTTATTCACTGCTGTAATCTCTGTGCCAAAAACAAGGTCTAGATAGAATCAACAATAACAACTTCTTGAATGAAGGAACAAATATTTACTACTGAAAGAGAGAAGGTAGTAAAATTGTACAGATACCTATAATAAGGAAAGAAATTGAATTAGTATTTTAAAAAATTCCCACAAAGAAAAACCCAGGACCAGATGGCTTCACTAATGAATTCTACCAAATGTTTAAAGAAGTATTAATACCAATCCTTTGAAAACTTTTCCAAAAAAAGAACAGGAGGAGGGAATGCTTCCCAACTTAAATTCAATGGAGCCAATATTACCTAAATACTAAAACTAGACAACGACATAAAAAGAAAACTAGAGACTAATGTCTTTTATGAATACAGATGTGAAAATCTACACAATATGCTAGCAAACCAAATCCAGCAACATATAAAAAAGGATTATACACCACAACAAGGTGGGATTTATTCCAGGAATGCAAGGTTGGTTTAACATCTGAAAATCAATCAATGTACTATACCATGCCAACGGAATAAAGGGGAAAAAAAGCTCACATAATCACCTTAATAGATGCACAAAAAACATTTGATAAAACCAAACACCTTTCCATAATAATAACACTCAATGAACTAGAAACAGAAGAGAACATCCTCAACCTGATAAAGAAAAGGGCATCTTTGTAAAAGAGCTAACATCATACTTAATGATAAAAGACTGGAAATTTCCCCTGTAATATCAGGAACAAGATAAGGATTTGTGTTCTTGCCATTTCTTTTTTTCTCTTTTTCTTTGTGTCTTTTTTTTTTTTTTTTTCAGACAGGGTCTCATTTTGTCACCCAGGCTGGAGTGCAGTGGCACAATCTCGGCTCACTGCAGCCTCGACCTCCCAGGCTCAAGTGATCCTTCCACCTCAGTCCCCCAAGTAGCCAGGACTACTATTTTTCATAGAGACAGGGTTTTGCCATGTTGCCCAGGCTGGTCTCAAACTCCTGAGCTCAAGTGACCTGCCTGCCTTGGCCTCCCAAAGTGATGGGACTACAGGTGTGAGCCACTGAACCTCACCCATTTCTATTCTATGTTGTACAGGAGGTTCTAGTCAGGGATATTAGGAAAGAAAAGGAGATAAAGACATCCAGATTGTAAAGAGGAAAGTAAAACTATCTCATCATTCACAGATAATATAATCGTGTATATTGAGAAGTGTAGGGAATCCACACACAAAAAAACTATTAGAATGAATATACCAGTTCAGCAAGGTTACAGGATACAAGATCAACATACAAAAACCAATTCATTTCTATACATTATAAATGAATGATCTAAAATTAAGAAGACAATTCTATTTACAACACCATCAAAAAGGATAAAGTAACCAGAAATAAACCTAACAAAACTAGTGTAAGACTTGTACTTTGAAAACTATAAAACATTGCTGAAAGAAACTAAAAAGCAAATGGAAAGACATCTTATGCTCATGGATCAGAGACTTTATATTGTTAAAAGGGACATATTCCCAAAATTGATCTACAGATTTAATGTAATCCCTATCAAAATTCCAGTTAGACTTGCAGAAACTGGCAGGCTCATCCTAAAATTCATATGGAAATACAAGAAACCTAGAGTGGTCAAAGTCTTTAAAAAGAATAAAGTTGGAAAAGTTACACTTTCCAATTCCAACTTACTACAAAATTATAGTAATCAAGCGTATGTGGTACTGGCCTAAGAACAGAAACATAGATGAATGAAATATATTTGAGAGTGCAGAAGTGAACCCTTATCTTTAAGACCAATTGATTTTTGACAAGATTGCCAAAACAATTCAACAGGGAAAGAACAGTTTCAGGCAAAATAATGATATTGAATCCCTACCTCACACTGTACACAAAAATTAACTAAAAATGTATGAAAAATTTAAATATAAGAGCTAAAACTAAAAAACTTAGAAAAAAAGTAGGAATAAATCTTTGCAACCTTGGGTTAGGTAATGGTTTCTTAGATATGATACCTAAAGTATAAGTAACAAAACAAAAAGTAGATTGGAAGTCAATAAAAATTATAAACTTTTATGCTTCAAAGGACATCTTTAAGAAAGTAAAGCCGGGTGCGGTGGCTCACGCTTGTAATCCCAGCACTTTGGGAGGCCAAGGTGGGCGGATCACGAGGTCAGGAGATCGAGACCATGGTGAAACCCCATCTCTACTAAAAATACAAAAAATTAGCTGGGCGTGGTAGCGGGTGCCTGTAGTCCCAGCTACTCGGAGAGGCTGAGGCAGGAGAATGGCGTGAACCTGGGAGGCGGAGCTTGCAGTGAGCTGAGATTGCACCACTGCACTCCAGCCTGGGTGACAGAGCAAGACTCCATCTCAAAAAAAAAAAAGAAAGTAAAAAAGACAACTCACAGAATGGGAGAAAATATGTTCAAATTACTCTATATCTGATAAGAGGCTTATATTCAGAATATATAAGGAACTCTTTTGAAAAAGATAAATAACCCAAGTAAAAATGGGTAAAAGATTTGCATAGCTATTTCTTCAAAGAAAATATATAAATGGCCAGTGCATGTGGAAAGATGTTTGGCATCATCACTCATGAGGTAAATGCAAACTGAGACATCATTTCACATCTACTAGGTTAGCTGTAATAAAACATACAGGCAAGTGTTGGTGAGGATGTGGAGAAATTCAAATGCTTATACATTGCTAGTAGGAATCTAAAATGGTGCCACCACCTTGGAAAATATTTTGGTAGTTCCTCAAAAAGTTAAACATACAGTTACTATTTGACCCAGCATTTCGACTCCTGGGTATATACTCAAGACAACTGAAAACATGTCCACCAAAACTTTATATACAAATGTTCATAAGCAGCAGCATTTATAATAGCCAAAAAGAAGAAACAAACCAGATGTCCATCACCTGATGAATGGATAAATTAAATGTGGTATACTCATACAATTGACTATTATTGGCATAAGAGGAGTGAAGTACTGATGTATGTATGTTACAACATGGAAAAACCTTGAAAACATTATGCTAAGTGAGAGAAGTCAGTCAAAAATGACCACATATTATATGATTCCACTTATATGAAATTTCCAGAAATATATAAAGGCATAGAGACAGAAAGTAGATTAGCTGTTTTAAGGGGCTGGGGGAAGGGGAGAATGGACAGTGACCGCTAATGGGTTTCTGTTTGGGATGATGAAAATGCTCTGAAATTAGACATTAGTGATGCTAGCAAAATTCTGTGAATATACTAAAACTAACTAAATTGCACACTTTAGTAGGGTGAATTTTATGGAATATAAATTATATCTCAATAAAGAAAATCAACAATCCATTCTTAGAAACAACCATCAATTCAGTTTTCAGTCTTATCTTCTCATTCCTCTGTGCCCTTAACTAAGGATGTAGGGGCTTGGCATTTACTGAATGTTTCCTGTGATGGTGGGGTCTCCTTCCCAAAGCTGCCCCAGCCCTATTTTCTCTTGGCTAATGTGAGACGTCAGACCATGGTTTATTTACAAGACGACAGAAGTATGCTTTGTAATAAGTCCTAATTTTTCAGTTGCTTACCTAGACCTTTCAGAGATGAAGCACCACAGAGAAGGTTAGAAGCAGTGAATTGCACCAGCTGAGGCCCTATCATCCTTGCCCGACAACTGTGATAGTCTCCTATTATTGCTGTCTCCAGTTTTACCTCCCTCACCACACAAACCACTAGAGAGATGTTTTTCAAACGCCAAAGCTGATCATGACACTTCTCTGCTTTAAAAAATTCTGTCCTAAAGATCAAGTTCAAATCTTCAAGCACAGAAAGTGAGCCTTTCATGATCTGGCCCTGGTATACCTGTTTCTTGTCACATTTACTCTTATATCCTAAGTCAGAGCCACCAAACTACTTGCGGTTCCTCCAGCACTCTTGGTCAATTCTATGCTTCCTTTGTGCTTTGTGTCTTTGCTCATGCTGATCCTCTTCCAGGAATAGTTTCCCACTCCTCTCATCTTTAAATATTCTGCTTCTAGGGAATATTTCTTACTCCACTCCCCAGAACTGACCTTTCTTGGGCCCTCAGATAGACCCTGTGAATATTTCTCTATAAGCACTTACAACCCTTGACTTGTGTTCTGTTTTGAATTCCCTACTGGTTTGCTCATTGAAGGAATGGACTGTGTCTCATTTGTGTACTCAAGACCAAGCAAAGAATCTAGGCTGAGAGCAGAATGGAATAAATAAGAAAACTAGAACATGAACCTATTCTTACCTATTCCAGTGTGGGCCCTATAAGAAGCTTTATGGGCAGCCATGTTCTACCCATTTCTCCAAATTAGAAGAAACAAAAATAATCACGGACATGAAAGAAATGGAGAATTCCAAAAGTACCTTTTTTTCTTTTATAACCTCAGAACTAACAAGGGAGAGAAGGTCTATCATCATCAGCAGCTCTTTAATGCTTATCAGAAGAGGTGAAGAATGGCTGATCGTGTGACTTTCTGCCAGCCAGAGAATAAAGTTCAAACTCCTCAGCAAGTTAGTCAAGGCTCTCTGTCTTATCTACCACTATTTCTCATCAACCCTTCCTATGAATCACTCATTTCCTGTTAATATGTTCCATGTTTTTATTTTTACATTTTTGCCTTAGCAAGGGTGTCTGTCCTTGGCCTAGCTCAAATGGCACTTATCAACTGAAGCCTTCCCTACTCTCTACTCCTCCACCTCAAACTGGAAGCCACAGCTTCTTCCTCTGTGTTCTCTTAGCATTTTTTGCTTTACTAGAGCATTTTTAGCCTTTTATAAAGTGTGTGTTTTTACATCCCCTCAGAACCTGATGTGATGTAAGGTGCACAGCAGGTGTGCAGTAAGTGGCTGCCAGACTGAGACAGAGTCAACAGAGTTGGTCATCAATTCAAAATGGAAATGGACAGCCAAGGTAGCAAGGAAATAAAGATAAGTAACGTGGCTTCTCTTCCCAAGTAGCAGGATACAATCTCCTGGGAGCTAAGGAGATTTCCACATGAGAATCAGAAACTTATGCGTTCCAAATGAAACCACAAACATTCCACAGCCCATGCAAGTAGGTCAAGCCATTCTCCTAAGTCTAAAACTGGTTTGCGCTTTTAGTTTTTTTCCTCCAAGACAGACAAGTTCTCCTAACTGAATTCCAATCATTTGGGTCAATGTTTTAAAAGCTTGGTATCTTAGCTGTTTTTATTTTAAACTTTTAATCCCGTACATTCCTCTCAAGCCCCTGGGACCAGACACCAAGCTCAGCTTTCAGCAGGCCTAATATAACATCACATACTCTACATTTTTGTGGCATACCAGTGCTCTAAACAGAAAAAAATAGATTGTGTTCTAAATCTTGCCTTGCTATATGCTAAAAAAATTCTTTTGGACAAATATGTTTGACTAAACCACACTCAAAACTTACTTTTCTCTTTTTCTGAGCTTCCATAATCTACCTCTTTACTTTCTCCCCACTTAAAAATGTCTTCAGGCCGGGCGCGGTGGCTCATGCCTGTAATCCCAGCACTTTGGGAGGCCGAGGTGGGCAGATCGCCTGAGCTCAGAAGTTCGAGACCACCCTGGGCAACATGGTGAAACCTTGTCTCTACTAAAATACAAAAAATTAGCCGGGTGTGGTGGCATGTGCCTGTAGTCCCAGATACTTGGGAGGCTGAGGCATGAGAATAGCTTGAATCTGGGAGGTGGAGGTTGCAGTGAGCCACGATCATGCCACTGCACTGCAGCTTGGGCTACAGAGTGAGACTCCATCTCAAATAAAAAAAAAAAAAAATAGTCTTCAGACTGATGGGCCCTATATCATGTTCTGGAAAGCAAACAAATGTTTGCTTATGACCTGGTAGGTAATCATTATAGTCTTAGGGTGCCAGGGATAAAGAACACTAACAATGACCCACTTGTGCAGGAGTAGCATGATTTCCTGGTTGATCTCTCTGCCTCCTGTCATTTCATAGGTAGCTCACAGAATCTTTAAAAAAATCCTGATTGTGCCTCTATTCAAAATTCTTCAGTGGCTCTCCATTTGCTACAAGTAAAAGATATGCCTTTTGTGACCCTCTTCCAGACTCCTCCAGGCAGAGGCTTTCATTAAATCTTTAAATATCTGCATCACAGCAACTATCATGGTCCTAAGAGTCCAGCCCCTTCTATCTCTCCCAAAGATCAGAAGTCCTTGAAAAATACATTAGTATTCCCAGCATTTAGCCTGGTACCAGGGAGATAGTTGGTGTTCAACAAATGTTTGCTGAATAAAAGCATTAAAGTCAAAATAAATAGAACTTATCTTCCTATTTAAACTGTAATTTCAATCTTCATCCCTAATTTTCTCCCCAGGGCTCAAAACAAGTAATACAGATGAGAAAGAGAAGTGAGAACAAAATAAAAGACTATCGCCTCCACTAGTGCATAGCAGGGAATATGTAGAGTTTATAAACCACACACCATCACTGTGCAATAGCCTTGTCAAATGAATAGGGTCTCTCATTGGCTGAACCTAGCGCTCAGTGCATCATCCCCCTCCAGCAGGCATCAGCAGCTTAGGAGGAAGGGGCCTAATCTACCTAGGCATTATTATTGTGCTGAGGCCTACCACAGTCAAATATAAGCAACAACTGGCAAATCACAGGGGATATCAACTTCATGCCAAACAATAAAACAAACCTGATTTCCAAAGACCACTTTGGGTTTAGCCTCAAATAAACAGATATAAAGACCACTTTAAAGAATGTCAGTGGTATAGCAGCTGGCTGACTTAATTTTTGTAAGTCCTCATTAGTGGAAACCTCTCCAAAAACAGAGATTATTTATTTGGGGGTAATTTATCTATGTAATTTAAATACTGCACTCTCTCAACTAATTCTAGTATATGGAAAACTATTTTTAAATGGAAATGCAGCTAACTTTGGGACAGTGTCTGATTTCTTTTTAAATAGAAATAATTATAATTTTAGGAAGTACAACTGCTCAAACAAATGTTCAAAGCTCTCAACCTCAGTTTTTTTTTTTTTTTTAAGCACCTAAATGATCTAAAACTGTCCAATTCTTTAGCCTTTGGTTCAAATCATTAGCTATGCAGTGTGTGGAATAATGTCTGCTCAATAATTATTTGTTGAGTAAATGAGTGAATGATAATATAATCCTCAGAATAATTTTTTTAAAAAGCTGGCATTTATAACAACATTATTCTATAATTACAACATCAAGGCCAGCAAGGTAATGATGCTCTTTTAAGTATATCTACCCCTTAAAATTTAACACTAACAATCAATACTAATGCCAAAGGAAGTTCTGGAGACAGAAGACATGTGTTTTCTTTCAGTGTTTGAAGGATAAAGCCTAAAGGAGATGCTCGAAGTAAGTAAAATGAGAAAATGTGCAGTTTCTTGTGAGGCATGGTTTATATAACTCCTTAATTAGAAAACCTATGGACAAAGCCTCATATTAGAAAAAGAAAAGCCAGCTGATTAATGGAGCACATAGACTTGAAATTTTCCTAGATGAACTTTTCTGAGCAGAGCCAGATTTTCCTAATCTGGTAATCTTCTAAAGTCAAATCCAAAAGTCATTTTTAGCTTGTTCACTCAAACACATTCTTAGTACCTACTGTGTGTTTTAGATAATGCTCTACGATGTTGGGATGCAGAAAGAGGAACAAGCCAAAAATCGGTCGAATAAAGGGAGATATTATAGATCTTTCTAAAAAGGAATGTAGAAGATATGCGTACTTGGTTACAAAATGATTGAAGGAGAGCTATCTCATTACATGCTCCTGATTTTAGCAGTCTGATAAAGCAGTCAGATATGCCACATAAAAAAAAAACAGTGATTTCTGTCTATTTTGAGATAAACACAGAAACACAGGGAAAATGTTCGAGGTCTGATTCAAACAAATTTTATTACTTCTTTGGGGAATCATTTTGGGTGACAGACACCCTATAAAATTCAGCTTGGGGTCAGTTAAGGTGTTACAGATCAGAGTTCATTAAGTGATCTTATATGATCACCACCCAGAGTAAATCATCATTCTGTGAGGGGCAACCTTCTTAAGTTGTCAAGTTGCAAAAAGAGTAATGTGATTTTTGTGCAACACAGAAGACAATATAAATCCCCCAAATAACACATTCTTTAAAGCAGTGCTGTTCAATAGAACTCTGTGTAACAATGGAAATGTTCTATATCTGCATTGTCTAATGCAATAGCTACTATCTACATGTGGCTACTAGGCATTTGAAATGTTGTTAGTGAGACTCAGGAAGTGAATTTTTATTTTTATAAATTTATATTTAAGAAGTCATATATGGCTAGTGGTGACTGTATTGAATAATAATTAATTCAGTTATGAACAAAATAAAGTTTGCATTATTTACATTAAGGACAAGAAGAATGACATCTGAATTAATCCTGGAGGTAGATGCCTAAGGTAAAAAAGAAAAATATACGGGTTGCCTAAGTCAGGAGCTCTTTGTGGGAATGGTTCAATCACAACTCCTATTGCACCACAGTGGAAGTAATAAGATGGCTAAGAGGGTAGAGGACTCACGGGAGATTCTGAAGGAGGGTAATCAAGGCCTATTCCAGTTGAGTTTTTTTTTAAATGGAGTTTTTTAAAACTATATAAGAAATGTGAAAATTACACAACAAATTGTCCATGTCCCTTTGTTTTGTTATAATTGGCAGATCTTAAGGAACTGGATCTGCACGGCTATGTTGCTATTTGTCACCTCTCCTCTGTTCCCTGTTAGCTACCTTGGGGATCCTGTAGTCTGTTTTTCATTTCACATCTTTGGTCATGAGTTGTGCAGGAAGCCCACAACATTTTAGATTTACATTTTGTTGTTCTGCTTATTTAAGCCATTTAATAAGCATTTTAAATCCTTTCCACTTTACATTTTCTGGCTATCATATCTAACATATTTAAAGGGGAAGGAAGCCAGGTATGGTGGCTCACCCTTGTAATCCCAGTGCTTTGGGAGGCCAAGGTTGGAGGACTGCTTGAGGCCAGGAGTTTGAGACCAGCCTGGGCAACATAGGGAGACTCTATCTCTACAAAAAAAAATTAAAAAATTAGCTGATCATGTGGTGCATGCCTGTAGACCCAGCTACTCGGGAGGCTGGGAAGGGAGGACCGCTTGAGCCCAGGAGTTTGAGGCTGCAGTGAGCTATGATAGCGCCACTGCACTCCAGCCTGGGCGACGGAGCAAGACCCTGTCTCTAAAAAAATTTAAAATTTAAAGTATTTTTTTAAAAGGAGAAAGAAGAGTATATTTTTGGGGAGAAATAAAGGAATTCACAACTAGTAAGGACTTCTATGTACCAAGTACTTCTCTGCCACTAGCCCTGTAAAGCAGATGTCACTATTCCTTCATTTTAGATGAGGAAATTGAAGCTCAGGGATGTTAAATAGCCAGCCCACAATCATGCAAGTGGGCAATGACACAGCTGTTATAGAAACCTAAATCCCACGGATCCCTCAAATCTGTCTTTTTTCCTGCTATAGTACACTGCTTCCTAAACCTGCTTCACAATGTAATTTTCAGAAACAAATTCCACAGTAAAAATGATGGTAAGCCTTGAATTTTTCTCCCTTAGTTTCTTCCACATCTGTCAATTCATCCACTGCCATATTAAAGAAACAAAGAAAAGAAAAAAGAGAAAGTGGTCTTTACGGACTGGTTCTGGAATATTTAAAAGGATCTAAAGCCATTGCATTAGGAGGTTTTGCTGTCTTTTAGTTTTTAAACACACCATTTAAAAAAGTTATCAAGTCTTTAAATCATAAAACATTACTGAAAGGAGTAGTTTAAAACTGCATGCAAATGACTTGTTGAACATATTAAAAAAGGAAAGTTCCAAATGCCATCTAAAATACTTGTTTCATTAGGAAAAATAACAAAACAAAACCCCCTTAGCTGAGAACTATTGGAGTCAACTTTATTACCTTTCCAAAGAAGCAACCTTGTATTACAATGTATTATACCCTATAGAGTCAAGTATATAGACACTTCAGCACTTAAGGAAAACTGGACAATATCTTATTGGCATCACTTTTTTTTTTTTTTTTTAAGAGAGTGTCTCCCTTTGTCACCCAGGCTGCAAAGCAGTGGTGCAATCTCAGTTCACTGTGTCAAGGACCTCCTGGGCTCAAGGATAATCCTAACTCAGCCCCCAAGTAGCTGGGTCCACAGGTACGTGCCTCCACACTCGGCTAATTTTTGTATTTTTTGCAGAGATGGGGTTTTGCCATGTTGCCTAGGCTAATCTTGAATTCCTGAGCTCAAGTGATCTGCCCACCTTGGCTTCCCAAAGTGCTGGGATTACAGGCGTGAGCCACTGTGCCTGGCAGCATCACATACTTTTAAAAGGAAGGCAACAGATAGAGAGAAAGCTATCTTTCTGATGGGGCATCTGTAACCATTTTAAGTTTTTGAATGCAAAGTGATGATGATTTTTTTTAAGTCTTAAATTTTATGTCTGAAAGTACGTGACTTCTTTTTTAAAAAAGGAAAACAGTAGGAGCCCTTCAGTATTTTACAAGAATTTAGTGATTAAGGACATTAAAGTCTAGTGGCTAAGATTGACTGGATTCCAGCTGGTTCAACTCCTACTGGTTCTGTGACTTTGGGCAAAGCACTCTGCCTCACTTGCTTCATCTGAAAAATGGGGATAATAATTCTTAGGATGGTTGTGAGGATTAAATGAGCTAATATATGTTAGGCACTTAGAATATTCACAGAGGCAATGCTTTATTTTTTTTTCTACCAGTCTTCATAACTGAGAAGACAACGAAATAATTTTAACTAATGTCAGCTAATAAAAATTTATAGAGATACCATCAAATATGGTACAATTAGTAAAAATTAAATATTTTACTGAGGCTATCATGAAAGAAATTTTGGTTTAATAAGAATGTCTAGAAGATATTATAATTTCTGATATATTATGCTGTCTGAGGGTATACAGTAAGTAAACAGTACATTTTCATTTTATAATATGCCTCATAAAATATCAAATAATGGGAAAAGTCCAATAAGCTGTTTGATGATAAAATCTGTTCCAACTTGAAAATGGTATCCAAGACAGTAGTTTGGGTAAACTATAGTAGGTTTCCCTTACTCCCAAATCACAGAAAGCTTCTGGAACTTAGAATGGAAGTCTTCTTCTTACGAAATGTATTTTCAACTGCATGTGGGTTGTTATGATTGAGTTTCCCAAAAAGAGATATTAAAGTATTATCTCCCACAGTGTTACCATAATCTTCTGGCCTTCTTAGGGACTCCTTTATTTCCAAGTACACTAGCTAATGTTAGATTTTTCCTTACAATAACCTGACAAAGGAAAAGGACAAAGAAGAAAAGAGATGAGAAACGAGGTAAAAAATACTTCAATGATACATGCCACTGGTTTCCAAACAGTCTAAGGATTGGTCAGTGGTTCATATGAATCTTGCTCGTGCTCTGCATGTAGTAGTCCAGGCTACTCACCTCTCTCCTGACTTCATGGAAGAAGAGCACTGAGAAATCCTTATTCTGCCTCAGGCTTTGCTTTTCAGAAGGAAGGAAACTGTGTGGCACTCAAGGGAGACAGGTAAGAAGTCACTGAGCATTCAAGGAAGACGAGTGAAGATGATCAGAGAATTGCAGAATCTTTGCATTGGCAGGTGCCTCTGAAGTAATTTAGTTCAACCCTCTTTGTAGTGCAGCATCCTCCTCACAATACCTCTGAGAGATGGTCCATCAGCCTCTGCCTAAATACCTCCAATGACAGGGATCTTTACTTTCTTGAGTCTACTTGATCCAAGCCAGAAATCTGGGATACATTATAGATTCTTTACATTATCCAATCTTGTGTATTTTTCCTCTTCAATATGTCTCAAATCTGTCTACTGTCCCCCCTCCCACTATCTTAGTTGAGGCCTCCCTTTCTCATTCCTTTGTGTGGTCCTGCAATAGTATCTAACTACCAAATTTCCTGCTACCAAATAATCCACATTCACATAGTAGCCTGCAGGGTGGATGTTTTAAAAAACAAATCTAATTGTGTTATTCCTCTGCTTAAAAATCTTTGATGGCTCACTAACATAAACAGCAAAAAGTCTAAGGTTTTAGTCTGAAATGCATGACACTGGCTAACTCTCCACTTCACATTTCAGCAACACTAAATGTTTGTGGTGCCTACATGCATCTCCATGATTTTGCTCATATTGTTGCCTCTGATTGGAATATTCTTTCTCCCCTTTGTCAACTAGTTAAATCAGTTCAGGAATTATCTCCAGAAAGGTATCTTTTGACACCCTCCTCTGTGTAATATTAAAAATATACCATGTATATCTCTATCACTGTATTTATATTACACTGAAATAATTAACAAGTTCACCTCTTTCCCCTCAGGTGAGTCCCTCAAAGCAGAGTGTTAATAACCCTTAGCACTTGGCACAGGGCTCATGGGTGCCGGTGTTTAATACATGCCTAGTAAACATCAGAATGTTTTTCTGATGTGACTTAAAATTTGTAACTCCTATGGTCCAACTTCTGCTTCATGGAGCAATAAAAACCATCTCTCCAAGAAAACAGAAAATTTGGCTAGTACAGAAAAAGGCAAAGTTTAAATACTATGTATTGGACATTTGCACTTACCTAAGTTGCTGTATGTTGCACTACAAGTGTTTGGGTCCATAGGATCTGAAATGTCTTCTTTTCCATCTTCCCTTTCCAGTTCAGGAAGGGACAATGCTGTTGTGACTGAAGTGCAGCCCCCACCATCTTGCTTCCCAACAACAGTTCTTGGATCCCGAGGAGAAAAATCCTCTGTTACTTCATGGGTCATGTGACTGAAACAAATCAGATCACTTGTCACACTGGTATTGAAAGGTTCTACTAAAATTTAGATTTATGGAAGGCATATACTTCCCATAAATGTAAATAACTGGTCCTATAGTCACAGTAATGGGTCATAAGCCCCAATACACTTGTCTGAACACAAGGCAGTACTTCATTTAGGCATATACTTCTATTTATCTTGATTCACACATATTGAGAACCCAGTTTGATAGAGCAGGTATGGTAGCCTGCAAGAGAGCTTGTGAATAACAGGCAAGGAGCGAAACATTTTATTTAGGTGGGAGGTGGTGATGTTGGTGGTAGAAGGAGCTGAATCTTTAACTGGCTAAAGACAAATATACTCAAGTTTTAGTAAGGTATTTACCATACTTACTAATTATGGTATTCTAATACTATGGTAAATATCAAATACTGTACTACATAGTTTTAATTTATATATAGTATTTAGTACACACTTTAGTGTGTACTAAATCAGGATCAGGATCAGGAATAAAGTTGAGATTAAACTATCTACATAAGGAAGTTAAGCCATTGTTTTAGTAGGTACACTGAGGCCAGGAAGGTCTTGTTGCCAAGAGAATAGAAGCATTAACCTTTGCCTGTCTGCATGCAGCAGGGAAGGCAAATGGAAAAGAAAGTTCGCAGTCTAGTTAATCTCATTTATTAAAATGAATCTGAAGCATCCTCCTGGCTGCATACCAGTATATGACCAATCTTGTTTTACCATTGCCTGCTCATATGCTTTTATAGCTACTTCTTCCCATCTTCCCCACTCCCCAATCTGCCTGAACTGTGCCAATTCTGTTGCTGGTGGAGAAAACTGGCCTAGTTAGAAAATCTCAATGGACTGGTCAATTAAATGAATTCAAAATCATACATCTTTAAAGTTTGCTGGGCCCACTGAAAAGTATTCCTAGATTATCACACATTCATTAGCTATTTTTCCTGGTTTCTTTATGAAAAAAAGAAAGAAGGAAGGAAAGGAAACTTATATATGATTACAGGTTATTTGTAGATTTTCAATTGGCAGTGAGTCATGGTGAAATTTACCAGTTTCTTTAAAGAGGTACTTTGTTTGATCGTGTGCCATCATAACATATATCGCCTGTGGATTTAAGGGAGTAGATCTAAAGGCAAAGGAGTACCCTCTTATCAATTTTTCATTATGGAAATTATGCATGTGCCTGGACAGAAAAATAAGCCTTGATGTCTGCTGGATATACAACTTCAAAAATATCCTTTCAAAGTTGGCAGAGCTAGAGGTCTCTCTACACTGGGAATAAGCAATGAGCTGGAAGTTCCATTAGGGGATCTGGCTCTTGGGGACAGTGGTGAGGTTGGAAGGAATCACTTTTCTAGCAGTCAAGAGAGTAGTATATATAAAGGAGGCCTCACACAGTAAAGCATACTGCCTCTTCTCGATGGGCTGCCCTTGGTCATCAACCCAAAAGAGGGGCTCCACACAAAGTTGGTTTCTCATAATATGGAGCACCATAAAATCAACGTAACATGGGTGATCTATCTCCACACATTAGCGAAGACAAAACAAAGTGACACTTCCAAGACACTCAGGCACCACTTCGTGTCAAGAGTGTATATTACTGAGTAGTTATCAACATGCTTCAAGAAAGGGAAAATGTTTTCTGGCAAAAGTTAATAGAAACCATTTCTAGTTTCAAAGCAATAAATATAAAGTCCCTTAAAAATATCAGCCCCCTGGCCAGGTTCAGTGGCTCACACCTGTAATCCCAGCACTTTGGGAGGCTGAGGCGGGTGGATCACGAGGTCAAGAGATGGAGACCATCCTGGCCAACATGGTGAAGCCCTGTCTCTACTAAAAACACAAAAATTAGCTGGGCATGGTGGTGCACGCCTGTAGTTCCAGCTACTCGGGAGGCTGAGGCAGGAGAATCACTTGAACCTGGGAGGTGGAGGTTGCAGTGAGCCGAGATTGTGCCACTGCACTCCAGCCTAGCAACAGAGACTCTTGTCTCAAAACAAAATCAGCCCCCACACTTGAAAGAAAAAAAAAATGTTAAAGCTCCAGACATTTCTTGTTCTAAAGTCAGCTTTAGAGGTTTCCTGAATAGCTGTTTCTTGGCTCCTAATCTCTTCAGACTTACTCTTGCCTTCTTTCTTTCTCCATCTCCCGGTTATTGCTAAAAGAAAGTGTTCCTTCCCATTTGTCAAAAAGGGTTGGTGAAGGGTTCAGAAGCCACGATTCCATCCTCACTTGCCTGTTTTCATCCTAGGCAATGGGCTATTAACAACAAAGCTCATTTACAGTGAAAACCACAGAAAGAGCTGCTGCTATTAACCTGTGAGGAACTCCCTGGGCCTGCTGCACATGTGTACATATAACACAGCTCTGTACTCTGAAGGGCTTCACAAAATAAAACATGAATACTTAAAAGCAAGAAATATTAGAAAACTCACCCGCTGTGCTCACTAACACAATTCCCCATTAAAGGAAAATTTCACAGGGCCTTCTCGAGTCTGTTAATCATGCTCTGAAACTCAGATAAACCATAGATTCCACTGAGTTCTGGAGAGCTACAAGTTAGGCAAACCATGAGAAAAGGCTTGATTCTGTTCCTGAATATCACTCACTGCACCTTGACCCTTACCTTACTGGTTTGGTCTGGGAAATGTGCCAAATTACCTTTGGGGAACCAAGCAAAGTGAAAGCTAGTTTTATTAACCCGTTGCAAACTAAGGCAGCACAGCCTATATTCCAGATGAAGATTGGTTTTTATGAGCACATTTTAAATAAGTGCACTGGTATATTAAATCAATTAAAGTAATTGTCAACTCTAAAGAACTACGCAAATAGAGCTGATAAAAGTAAAATCACATGGATTTGCAAATGGATGCTAAAACGTTTAATCTGCATTTACAGTGACAGCAGTCTCTAAAAGGAGTAAGAACTTTAAAAATGCATCAGTGATATGTCATGTCTTAATGCTTGAAGGAAGAATAGCTCTTTGTATGATTAAAATGATAAAAGAGGAAATCAACATGGCACATGGATACATATGTAACAAACCTGCACATTGTGCACATGTACCCTAAAACCCTAAAGTATAATAAAAAAAAAAAAAAAAAAAATGATAAAAGAGGCCAGGCGCAGTGGCTCACGCCTGTAATCCCAGCACTTTGGGAGGCTGAGTGGATCACGAGGTCAGGAGCTCAACACCAGCCCAGCCAAGATGGTGAAACCCCATCTCTACTAAAAATACAAAAATTAGCCAGGTGTGGTGGCAGGTGCCTATAATCCCAGCTACTCGGGAGGCTGAGGCAGGAGAATTGCTTGAACTCAGGGGGCAGAGGTTGCAGTGAGCAGAGATCGTGCCACTGCACTCCAGCCTGGGTGACAGAGTGAGACTGTGTCTCAAAAAAAAAAAAAAAAAAAAAAAAAAAAAGATAAAAGAGAGACAGGGGAAAAGGGAGAGGTTCTCAGAGTTCAAGGTTAGATATGATAACATACTATGACTAAAAGATAAAAAAAAATTGAGAAAAGTATCAGAGAAGGTTGATTCAGTCACTACATATAAACAACATAAACAGACAAATCATTCAGGAAGAAAGAAAAAAAGGAAAATCTCTGATTAATTTATCATTAGGCACATTAATTTAGTAAGGGAGTTTAAGGCTGGGTGTGGTGGCTCAAGCCTGTAATCCCAGCACATTGGGAGGCCGAGGCAGGTGGATCACCTGAGGTCAGGGGTTCGAGATCAGCCTGGCCAACATGGTGAAACCCCGTCTCTACTAAAAATACAAAAATTAGGTGGGCGTGGTGGTGGGTGCCTGTAGTCCCAGGTATCAGGGAGGCTGAAGCAGAAGAATCGCTTGAACCTGGGAGGCAGAGGTTGCAGTGAGCCAAGATCTTGCCACTATACTCCAGCCTGGCGACAGAGACTCTATCTCAAAAAAAAAAAAAAGTACCATTGATTTGTTCCATATTTGGACATAAAATCAGAAAACTCAAATACTAAAGTGACACTTTACAAATATCAGCTTTATCTCCTAACAAAATGTTTTACCACCAACATTTCATTAGGAGATGTTTAATGTGATGGAGAAAACAATAAAATGGGAATTCGAACCTGGGTACTGTTTCCCTATCGCTTTGATTTTCTGAACAAACTTGATGGCATCAGGAAAGAGTTAGTGGAAAAAATAAAAATTTCCCCCATTTCATCCATGAGACAGATGGTAAAAAAATTATTTAGAATGAAAATTACAAGAAATCTGTGAGAATTTCTTATATACTATATGTTAGCACATGTCTTAAAATGGCAAATAATGACCAGTGTATCTAATTTTTTTTCAGGCTAAGTACAATTTGATATTCACTACTATAAAACAAAATTGTTAAGTGACAAATGGCCCACTAAGAGGAAGTTATGGCTTTTACATTTCTGCTATTTTAATTCATGTTGAAACACTCGTACTTCCGTAATAACTATGGTGTTTATATCTAGGTCCTTGATCTTCAGGTTGGGTCAAACTGTGACTTGGCCTACTTTTTGTCCTGAACCTTCAGCATTCCTTCTGCTTTCACAGACAGACAACACAGAAGACAACATATGTGTGACTATACTTTAAATTCTTCAACCAACTTTCCATTAATGACCAGTTTTTAATTGAGATTTGGTATGTCTGACCTAATACTTAAAAAACCATCTCATAATCTCCACAAAGACAAATCATTTTCTCAACATGCAGAATGAATATAAGGTGTTCAAAGGAAACAGTTACATTGTTACAGATTTGTCTGTTATATAAACAAATCCCTTGGAAGGTTATATCTCATCAGTCTGCCATATTCATACATAATTCAAAGCTGCAGAAGCAATCTCCTATGGGAAGCTCACTTGGTTTACCCAGATAGTAGAGATTAATCATTACACCATCAAATGAAATAATCCTTTTTTTTTCCCTGGGATATTCGTTCAAGACAGATTTTTGTAAAAATTCTGTTAAATGTCTGAATGTACTTTTTAAAAAGGCAAATCAAATTCCACATCAGAACAGGTTAAAGGCCTTTAAGTATCCAAGTATTTCCACAATTTCAGTTCAATCCTATCTTCAAATTCAACCACCTTCATTCAGCTTCAGAAGGGACAATAAGTGAAATCTGACTTCTAGAGACTACCTGCCTCTTGGGGCAAATGTTATTCTGAATTCCATTTGTTAGCTCTCTTCAGCAGGTACACGTCTCTAGTTGCCCACAACAGCCAGTAAGCAAATGTGTGACTTTTAAAACCTCCTTTTACCCCGAAAAATCAGACTAAAGCACATTAGAAACAAAATGTCATGGTTTTGTTACTGGTTTCCACAGCTGCGTATTTCTGGGGTTGCTGGGGATAACGGAACTCTGCAGATGTGGGATCTACATCAACACATGAAAAAGAGAGTTCAAAGTTATCAAATCCCATACCTTTGTAATCTATTGAAAGGGAGAAAAAAACAAAACAAAACAAAGCACTCCCATTTCTTTTTGTCTCTCTACCTCTAGGACCTCCTACGAATGTGACATTTCTTAATCTTTAGTTTCCAGGTCATCAACTTGATTTTGCCACACTTTCCAATCATTGACACTCTCAGATAGAGAAGTGTGTGTCTACTGATCACTATCTAGTGTCTCCAATTTTCTGCTAAGCCTTCTGTAGTCTTTAACTGAAAATGCCGAACTTCTTATCCTGAACTGAGATTAACCTTTATCTGATATCTGATGAGTTCTGCTAATATTTCTAACACAGTCTGGTCAAACAAAGGTAGTTCTTACTGGTGTGAATGAAGTAGCTAGGTCTCGAGATGGAGAAGACTGGAAGCCATGTGCAAGGTCTTGAATGAACTCTAATTTTCTGAAATTGTACAGATCCATTTTTTTAAAAAAAACAGACTCAAATAGCAAATTAAAAGTGTGTTTAAGGCACCAGATCGCAAGACAACAGGCATATAAAAACATAGCCCTCTGTAAATCACTGTCACTTTCACAATACTAAGAAAAATTACAGTTTCAAAATCCTATGAAATACAAAGTCAGAATGGCATCTGTGCAAATTAACAGAAAATATCAATTAATTTTGGAAAACAGCAATAAAATATGGTTGCCATTCTCAATAACAGAAGTAGCTCCTTAGCATCATAATTTTGGCCATGATTCATGCTAAAGAATGGGGTGAGATACTGATATGCATTTCCTGAAAAGGCAAGGTATTAGAAGAAAACACCCATAGCCTTCTCCAAGGGGACTAACCCAGGAAGGATGTTGAACAGGCTTTCATTCTTTTTTTTTTTTTTGAGACGGAGTCTCGCTCTTGTCGCTCAGGGTGGAGTGCAATGGCGTGACCTCTACTCACTGCAACCTCCGCCTCCCAGGTTCAAGAGATTTTCCTACCTCAGTCTCCCGAGTAGCTGGGATGACAGGTGCCCACCACGCCTGGCTAATTTTTGTATTTTTAGTAGAGACGGGGTTTCACTGTGTTGGTCAGGCTGGTCTTGATATCCTGACCTCAGATGATCCACCTTCCTTGGCCTCCCAAAGTGTTGGGATTACAGGTGTGAGCCACCACCCCTGGCCTTTTTTTTTTTTTTTTTTTTTGAGACAGTGCTCTGTGGCCCAGGCCGCAGTGCAGTAGCAAGATCTCAGCTCATTGCAACCTCTGCCTCCCGGGTTTAAGCGATTCTTCCGCCTCAGCCTCCCAAGTAGCTGGGACTACAGGCGCCTGCCACCATGCCCGGCTAATTATTTTGTATTTTTAGTAGAGACGGGGTTTCGCCATGTTGGCCAGGCTGATCTCGAACTCCTGACCTCAGGTAATCCGCCTGCCTCAGCCACCCAAAGTACTTGGATTACAGGAGTGAGCCATTGCGCCCGACCCTTGGAACAGCCTTTCTGGGGCCCCGGACTTTTTTTCCTGAATGCCCAGAAGCAATGGAGAAGCAAGTCAGTGCACCTTTTTTCACTTTCCTCTTATCTCCCTCTGCTCTTTGAGTCAGAGTAGGGAGATGCTGAGAAATGATCACATACCCTTAACTCCAAAAACGTTGCAGGCTGACTGAGGAAATGGATGTAGGGCAGGAATGGGACCTATAAGTACTCAGAACACACAGCTACTCAGCACTGCACAAACTGTGCATTTTTCCACTTAATTCATGAAAACTCTTCAGGAGGTAGATACAATAATGCTCTTTTTACAGATGAGGAAACTGAGATTGAAAGAAGTTAAATCAATTGCCAAAAATTACATGGGTACTAAGGTGGTGGTAGAGTTGGGATCTGAATAGATACCATGCAACTCTAATGTCCATGTTCCTTCCACCACACTGTTAAGGCAAGCTTGGCACACTGCAGAAACCCAGCAATAAATACTTGATTGTGAAGATGAAGAAGTAAAACTGCTTTTACTTTTAGTTGGAAGAAAAAAACAGCTATTACTGAAAGGTAGGGTATTAATGATTACAGATGTATTTTACTTTTGAAAATCCTAAACAAACAAACCAAAAAAGTTAATAATTTACATTTCCAAAAAAATTTTCCTTAAATTGAAGCTGCTCTAGCTACAGATTGACTGTGTTTCTAGATATTTGGCTTCCTAATAATAATCACTACCACCACTATCCCTACATTTACCGAATGCTAGGCACTGTGCTTAAATATCTTCAAACAATAACACTCTGAGTAAGGCTTATTATTCCCATAACAGCA
The DNA here is from genome assembly GCF_028878055.3 of Symphalangus syndactylus. Taxonomy (NCBI): domain Eukaryota; kingdom Metazoa; phylum Chordata; class Mammalia; order Primates; family Hylobatidae; genus Symphalangus; species Symphalangus syndactylus. The sequence goes on along the minus strand of NC_072427.2, from coordinate 28,699,843 downwards.
AATAATAATAGTGGCCAAAATTTACATAGTGCTTATTATGTGCCTGTTTTAAGCCATGCTTATCAAAAGTGGGGCTATTGACATTTTGGGCCAGGTGATTCTTTGTTGTGGAGGGCTATCCACATGGCAGGATTATAACAGCACTTCTTGCCTCTACCTGCTAAAGGCTGGACATTGGAACTACCCCCTGCCTCCCAGTGGTGACAACCAAAAAAGTCTCCAGACATTGTCAAATGTGCCCCGGAGGGGAATCCCATCCCCCTTTAAGTCTCACAACAACTTACGAGGCAGGCTATTTTCTGTGTTTTATAAATGAAGAAATTATAGCCCAGAGAGATTAAGTTACTTGCTTCAGGTAACACAGCTAGTAACTGGTGGAGCTGAGATTCAAACCCTGTAGCTTAGCTCTAGTGTTTGTCCTTTAAGCAGTTACATTATTTGCTTCTCAGTTTCTAGATGAGAAAACTGGTAAGCAGAGCTCAAGTAACTTATCCAAGATGACACTAATATGACAAAAGCAGGATTCAAACCCAGGCCTCGATGACTTCAAAGTCTACGTTCTAAAATATTATGCCAATGGCTACCAAACTTTCATGTACCTAAGAATTACCTGAGGAGCTTGTTAAAATTGCAGATTCTCAGCTCCCATCTCTAGGGATTGATTTAATAGCTCTGGGGCATGGCCCAGGAATCTGCATTTATCTACTCCAGGTGATGGAGTTGGTCCCAGGAACACATTCTGAGAAACTAGTTTTCACGCCTTCCTCCTCCAGAAAGAACAAAAGAATAAGTATACAAGCAGCAAGGCGTGAAAAGTGAGTAGAAAAATTTTAAGTAAAGGAGCATCATTCTTCAGAAGTGATATAAGCAGGAAAGGGGAAAAAAATAATTTAAATAGTCACAGATGAGAAATTCATAATGTACTATGAAAAAGCAAGGAGGGGGTAATAATTTGGAACCATTCCCAATCTTCTGAGGTTTATTCTTAGTCAGTTTACTTCTCTGGGATTATATTGCCTCCCAAAAGGAAAAGAAACAAAGCTGTTTGAAGACTACCCCGTTCTGGTACATATAAACATAACCATACTGTATCATTCCATGATTACGATAAAGTAAGGTATTTATCAGTTTTCTCCAAAACATGATTATTTAAAAATTTAACAGTGAGGACTTAATGAACTCATCTTAACTTTAGGAAAAATGTGTCGGCAAATGTAGATGTGATTTTTCTAAGTGCTGATAGTCCAGAAGTTTCTTTACAGCAAAATAACATGTGATCAGGAGAGAAAGCAGCTATTTTCAGCTTCTGTTTTCAATTATTTTCTCTTCATGAGAAGTAGAAGTTTGATCTTGGGGCCAGTTTCATCCTAAGCATGAAAAGACAACTTTGATAGGATTCCCTTAGTAAAAAGGAGAGGTAATGCAAAATTTTTTTTCTTTTTCATTATACTTTAAGTTCTAGGGTACACGTGCACAACGTGCAGATTTGTTACATATGCATACATGTGCCATGTCGGTTTGCTGCATCCATTAACTCATCATTTACATTAGGTATTTCTCCTAATGCTATCCCTCCCCCATCCCCCCACCCCACAACAGGCCCTGGTGTGTGATGTTCCCCACCCTGTCTCCAAGTGTTCTCATTGTTCAATTCCCACTTATGAGTGAGAACATGCGGTGTTTGGTTTTCTGTCCTTGTGACAGTTTGCTCAGAATGATGGTTTCCAGCTTCATCCGTGTCTCTACAAAGGACATGAACTTAAGGGAGAGGTAATGCAAATTAAGATATAACCGGAGCATAAGCATTAAAACAATTGAAGCTTCTAACTGAATTTTCCAGAGAGAAGGACATGACATTTTACCACAGTCTAAGAAGTGTTGGGATTTTCATTTTCCATACCATATGTACATGCACATATGCACGTGAGTGCACACACACACACACACATATATTAACAGGCCTATATTGGTTACTATACAGAGTACCAAACCTTTCCAGTATTTGGCTGGAATGGCTATATGTCACTAGCATGTCTGACAACCACAGACAAATCTGATATTATGCCTTAGTCCAGGGGTAAGCGAACTTCTGTAAAAGGCCACATGGTAAGTATTTTAGGCTTTGTGGGCCATATGGTCTCCACTGCAACTACTCAACCCTGTTGTAGCTTGAAAACAGCCATAGACAACATGTAAAAGATGAGTGTGGCTATTTTCCAGTATAACTTCTTTTACAGAAACAGGTAACAAGCTGGATTTGGCCCATCGGCCATAGTTTGCCAACTCCTTGTCTACACCCTTGAACTCTGGAGTGGATTGGAGGGCTCTCAGGATTGACTCCTGGATTATTGAGGAATACAGTTTAGTTATGTAAGGTCTTTGAGAAGATCCAAAAGGACTTGGAAGGGTAAAGGAAGGCTGATACAGATGAATAGCATTCCTAAGTGTGCAAAGAAAGGTATGTCAAATTCAGTCTGCCTATCCAAACCCGAAGTTGGGGTTTGGACAGAATCCCAGCTGTGCTAGACACAGTTGGATTCCTGAGATGATTCTAGAAGTCCTAAGGAAACGACTTACATCATATCCCAGATGTACATGCCGGGGGTCTTTGCTAATTAGGAGCATGAAATTCAGGGGTGGTAGATTTAGAAAGGTTAGCTAAAGGCCATTCAGGCAGCAAATGATATCCTTAACTTTAGCTGGAGTGTTACTTTTATTTTCTTAATGTCTAGATTAGATTTTTCTCATTAGAAAAAAACTGTTTGAATTAAATTTTAGTTTATATTTTAGAGATGATGAGAAGGGGGCCTTGCTATGTTGCCCAGGCTGAACTTGAACTCCTGGGCTCAAGTGATCCTCCTGCCTTGGCCTCCAAGTAGCTGGAACTACAGATGCACACTACCATGCCTGGCTGAACTGAAAATTTAAGCACAGATTGGCAATAGATCTTGTCAACCAAGTATGAAAACAATTATTTACATAAGAGTGAGACTAAGTGTCTAAAGTGGGCAATTTGTGTTGGGAGGTATTCTTACATTCAGGAACATAATTTGGACACAGAATTTATGCCTGAAAACTAAATTGACAGGCAAGTAACTATGGCCCATTGGCCATAGTTTTAATCAATAACCAAGGGTTATTGGTTAAATAACAACACTAAGATAACCACGATTTTAGTCACTAACCAAGTGTTTACCACCACAGCTTATTGAAAGAACCACTAAAAATGGTATTTGTCAAGAAGAAGGAAATTGAACCCAGAAGGTAGGAGTAAAATGAAGAGGGTACTTGGCTGTTCTAAAGAGATTAGGTTACCAGGGACAAGACATTAGGCAGAGAGCTCAATCAGGAAATACATTAGTAAACAGGTTAGAGATGATGGTAGCTTGGATCAAGGTAGTAGAAGCAGAGATTAGAGAGAAGTAGATAATTTGGAATATATTTTGGAGGTTGAATCATCCAACATTTTGGATGTTGGGGGTGAAGGCAACAGAAGAATCAAAGATGACCCATAATTTTGTGGCTTGAGCAACTGAATGAATAGAGGGCCATTTACCAAGAAGGGAAGAGTTGTGATGGAACAGATTTGTCGGGAAAAATTAAGAGTTCTGTTTTGGATATGTTTCATTTTAAGTGGAGATATCAAGTGGAAAATTGCACATGATTCTTGGGGGAAGAGATCAGGGATGAAGATAATAGGGTCATCCGAATATTTATAGTTTTAAAACTTTTGATACCTGATGATGTTTAGCCAGGGGTTAGCTACTAGGGTTTAAAGAACCCCTTTTTGGTATATGACTATAATGGAAAAAAAAAGTTGCTTCAAGATAATGGGAGGAAGTGAATAGAGGCAGAGACGGAACAAGACTGGTTGTAAATTGATAACTGTTGAAGTGAGGTTTTGTGGTAAATGGTGGTTTACTATACTAGTCTATCTACTTTTGTACATGTTTAAAATTTCCAATCATAAAAAGTTTAAAATAAAATGAAAAAAAAAAAGAGAGGACCAATTTTAAGATAGTCCCAATTAAAAGGTAATCCAGTAGAACTGATTGCAAAGTCAATATTATAAACAAGGCACTTAGAAGAAAAGGAAGCCAGAATAACTAGAGGTTCATGAATAAGAGGATAAGATTAAGCCCAAAATGTTAGGATTAAAAGGTAGGCAGATGCCACATATGTAGGGCCTTCTTCAGTGTGGGGGGTGTGGGGATATAACTAGATTTACATTTAAGAAAGAGTAGGCGGCTGTTCTCAGAATAGATTTCAGGGGGCAAGATATTAAGCAAGGATGATATTAAATTCTGGTTCCCTAGGCATAGTTTTGTAATGAGGTCAACTCCTATTGCTAGATATTATGCTGATGTTTTACAGATATTATATATTTAGCACTCAAAATATGTCTATAAGGTAGGTATTATTATTCTTATGGTATAGGTAGGGAAACTTTAGCTCAGAGATATTACGTCAAAAGTTACAACTACTCAGGGGTAAGTCAGAATTCAAATCTTTTGACTCCAGTGCTGGCATTCTTCCCACTATGCAGTATTATTCCCCCATGTGATGGACACCAAAGAGTTGCAGAGATGGTAGGTAGGTAGGTAGGTAGGTATCATTTTAAAAATGATAGTTGAGAAATTCCTAACTGGTCACAGACCAGATTAACCACCAAATTAGTTTCTCTGAATCCAAACTTGCCACATAGAAATGGTGCCTGGGTACACATTCTTGAACTAAAATTTGACCCACTAGTATCCCATCTTCTAACCTATTTTCAATATCAGTGCCAGAAAATATTTTATTAAAAAACATGCTACTTTCCTGCTTAAAAACTGTTTCCTCTACAAAATCTACAAGATAAAAGCCAAACATTTCAACACGTCATTTACAGCCTGTCTCAGCACTTCTCAAACTTTTTGGTCTCAGGATTGCTTTGCACTCTTAAAAGTTGAAAATCACATGGATTCCTATTTGTACAGGTTCTATCAACTGACATTTAAATGACAAATTGGAACTGAGAACATTTGAAAATAATTAATCCATTAAAAAAAAACAACTTTTTTTGTGGCAACATGGATGGAACTGGAGGACATTATGCTAGGTAAAATAATGCCAGGAACAAAAGTTAAACACCACATGTTCTCACTCATATATGGAAACTTAAAAAAAAAGTAGATCTCATAGGAGTAAAAAGTAGAAGAGAGAATACGACAGGCTGGGAAGATGGGGGAAGAAAAGGATAGGCAGAAATTTGTCAAAGGACACAAAATTACAGCTAGATGGGAGAAATAAGTTCTAGTGTTCTATGGCACCTTCTAGCTATCTGAAACTATAGTTTCAGATAGCTAGAAGGAGGATATTGAATGTTGCCAACATGAAGAAATGATAAATGTTTGAGATAATGGATATGCTAATTTCCCTGATCTGCTCACTTTACATTATATGTATTGCAACATCACTACATACACCATAATTATGTGCATTACGTATAATTTAAGTATTAAATAAAAATTTAAAAATTAAGGAAATAGACCCAGTAAATAGTAACCTAAATAATAGTTTTTTCAAATCTTTTTAATATCTGGCTTAATAGAGGACAACTGAATTCCCTTATTTGCTTCTGCATTCAATCTGCTGTGATATGTTGCTTTGATTAAAGTATAAGAAAAATATCTGGTCTCACCCAGATTCATCAGTGGAAAAAGGAGGAATATTTTAATAGCTTTTTAGATAACTGTAGATATTCTTTGGTACCATACCAGAATTTGATAAGTGGGAGTTTCTTAAAGGTTAGTTGCAATGTGAAATCTGAAACCATATCAATAAACTTTTTATACTCAGTTACATTAAAAGCCATTGATCTATCTTGCAGTTTGAATGGATTTTACTCATGTATAATTTTATAATATCATGCATTGGGTTATTTGGAAATTATTGGTTTACTGAGTTAATGCAGATCCTCTAAATGTTGACATATTTCATTATATAATACTTTTAAAAGTTTGCAAATTCAACTATCAATCTCATCAGAAGAATGTTTAAGTATTAGGAAGCTGTTGAGGTCATGGTGGCAGATGTAAGTTTTTAAAAATTCTTATTTCTGCTTGAAAACTTGGATTTTATATCACTGACAACAAATACAGTTAGTTGTTTTCCTTGAAGTAATAGGTTTATGTTCATTCTTAAGAAAATATCTGCCAAACACTCTCAGATTTGAATAACCACAGTTTGTCTGTCAGTTGTTCTTTCAAGGTAGTCCGTGAAAAAGGGGGCTAGTTCAGCTTCACAACTCGAACTATTTCACAAGTATTTTTCTTTGAGAAAACCATCATACTTTGTTACACAGCAGAAGTATTCTACGTGTACTTCCCATTTAATTACGCAGACTTTTTAAGAAGACAGGTACTCCTGGGTTGAGATTTAATTTACTACATCACCAAGGGAATTCTTACAGGGTCTCACCCTGTCACCCAGGTTGGAGTGCAGTGGCGTGATTATGGTTCACTGCAGCCTTGACCTCCTGGGCTCAAACGATCCTCCCACCTCAGCCTCCTGAGTACGTGGGATCACAGGCACACACCACCATGCCCAGCTAATTTTTAAAATTTTAGTAGAGACAAGGTCTCACTATGTTACCCAGACTGGTCTTGAACTCCTGAGCTCAGGTGATCCTCCTGCCTTGGCCTCCCAAAGTGCTGGGATTACAGGAATAAGCCACTGTGTCTGGCCCACCAAAGACATTAAGTGAAACTCACTTAAAAACAACAACAACAACAACAACAACAAACCCTCCTAGTACAATATGGTGCCATGGCTTTGATTTATGCTACGATGCAAGTAGTTTTAACCACTATCGTTTATGCACCATCAGTGCAAATGTCAACACAATGAAAAAGACAAGTGTCTTTGTGTTATTATAAAAATAGTAACATTGGCATGATCACTACTTGAGCTTACATGGACCATACTTTAAGAACCAATGGACTATTCTTAAAATTTAATTTAAAAAATCTTACATTAACAAATAATAATTGTATATATTTATGGAGTACAATGTGATGTTTTGATATACGTATATGCTATAGAAGATTAAATAAAGTTATTAACAAATCTATCACCTTATTTTTTTTTGTGGTGAGAATATTTAAAATCTACTTTTTTAGCAATTTTTAAATATGTACTATGTCATTATTAACTATGGTCACCATGCTGTACGATAGATCTTTAAAACTTACTCTTCCTGTCTAATTGGAACTCTGTACCCTTGGCAAACACCTCTCCTTTCCCCATCAACCCCACCTCACCCAAAAGCCTCTGGTTATCATCGCTCTATTCTTTCCTTCTGAGTTTGAATGTTTTACACCCACTGGATTATTCATTATCCTTTTCTAGCCACATGTCCTGCTTCTGTTTGCCACCAACCTCACCTCTGTGACTTTGCATATATTGTTCCTTTGGCCTACAATGTCTTTCCCAACAGCTGGCAAAATCCTATTTGTCTTTAAAGATCTGCTTTGGATTTTATTCCTGAGAAGTCTGCATTAAGCTGAATTAATCACTCTGAACATTGTTTTAGCATTTATCCATTGAGGGTAGAGGGCCTACTAACATTTTTAAGCACTCAATGTGTGCCAGACCCTGGGATAAGCTTTTTATATGTTTTCTAATGAAATTTTCAAATTACTTCTATGTGATAGGTACCTTTTTTTTTTTTTTTTTTTTTTGAGACAGAATCTCACTCTTTTGCCCAGGCCGGAGTGCAGTGGCGCTATCTCGGCTCACTGCAAGCTCCACCTCCCGGGTTCACGCCATTTTCCTGCCTCAGCCTCCTGAGTAGCTGGGACTACAGGCGCCCGCCACCGCGCCCAGCTAATTTTTTGTATTTTTTTAGTAGAGACGGGGTTTCACCGTGTTAGCCAGGATGGTCTCAATCTCCTGACCTCGTGATCCGCCCGCCTTGGCCTCCCAAAGTGCTGGGATTACAGGTGTGAGCCACTGCGCCCGGCCTGTGATAGGTATCTTTATAGCCTTGTACACTGAAGGATCAGACACATAGTTGAAGTCCAACCCAAGCCCATTATTTCAGGATAATGTTTCCCCCATTTGTTCCAGGGCCTGATGGCAAATACACGGCACAGTTAAGACACTCAATTTATATTTCCTAAACAGTTAAATAAATGAACTTAGTAACAATCTAATGCCATAATGAAGGGCTCTATAAAGTTCCTCATCTTTCAGAGCCTGGGGTCTGGCCTTTAGTATAGTATTTTTTTCATTTTTCATTCTTCACTCCTTATATATAGTTTAGACTTGAAATATTCATTTATTTATAGAAAAACTGTATTTTCATTTCTTTCAGCAGTGCGCTCCCAGCCGTGGGATGGTAATTTAATGATCACACTGCCATCAAGCCTGAAACACAAATGTTGACATTTGATGGTAATGTTTTCCTTATCAAAGTTGCTTCAAGTAAATACCAATGGTGTATCCAAGTAAATGAGGCAATTATTGAAAAAGCAAATGGTATATATTTTTCAATATGCATATTCACGTTTTAAACTTTTCAAAAAGTTAAAAAAAAGCTATTGAATACCTCTTTTTCTACTTAGTCTGGGACATTATGAAATGTGAAAACTCCAATGTGCCTTAAAGAAAAGTTTAATATTTCAATCACTGCTTTACTCAGACTATAGCATGTATCTTTATCATGGTGGTGAGACTAGCAGTTCTAAGTGTGACCCAAGGACCAGCAGCATCAGCATCACCGAAGAACTTATTAGAAGTGCAAATTATCAGGACCCACCCCAGACCTACTGAATCAAAAACTCCAGGGGTGGGGCTCAGCAATCTGTGTCTTAACAGCTCTCTAGATGATTCTGGAA